>NC_057711.1:113191908-113274995 GCF_004010195.1 Chiloscyllium plagiosum | reverse complement strand
AAATATGGCTGTCTGGATACAGAATTGGCTGGCCCATAGAAGACAGAGGGTGGTGGTAGATGGGAAGTATTCAGCCTGGAGCTCGGTAACTGGTGGTGTTCTGTAGGGATTGGTTCTGGGACCTCTGCTCTTCGCGAATTTTAGAAATGACTTGGATGATGAAGTGAAAGGGTGAGTTAGTACGTTTGCCATTGACACAAAGATTGGTGGAGTTGTAGATAGTGTGGAGGGCTGTTGTAGGTTGCAACGGGACATTGACAGGATGCAGAACTGGGCTGATAAATGGCAGATGGAGTTCAACCTGGAAAAGTGTAAAGTCATTCACTTTGGAAGGTCAAATTTGAATGCAGAATACAGAGTTAAAGGCAGGATTCTTGGCAGTGTGGAGGAACAGAGGGATCTTGGAATCCATCCCTCAAAGTTGCCATCCAAGTTGATAGGGTTGTTAAGAAGGTCTATGGTGGGTTGGCTTTCATTAGCAGGGGGATTAAGTTTAAAAGCTGAGAGGTTATGTTGCAGGTCTGTAAAGCCCTGGTTAGACCACGTATGGAATATTGTGTTCAGTTCTAGTTGTCTTATTATAGGAAGGATGGGGAAGCTTTAGAGAGGGTGCAGAGTCAGATATATGAGGGACATTTAAGCAACTCTTGGTTAGGCGCACGGAAGACAGTACAATGAAGGATATGTCGGTTAGTCAGATCTTAGAGAAGGATAAAAGCTCAGCACAACATTGAGGGCTGAAGGGCCTGTTCTGTGTTTTAAATCTAGTATTGCCTGTCCCCTCATGAGCTCCACCACAAGCTGCTTCAAAAAGCCATCTCATACACATTCCACAAATTCCTTTTCTTACAATCCCTACCAACCTGATGTCCTCAATCCACCTGCATATTGAAATCCCCCATGATTACTGTAACTTTGCCTTTCTTATGCTCCTTTTCTATCTCCTAGCGTCTCTTGCGCCCAGTTCCTGACTACTGTTTGGAGGCCTGTGCATAACTCCTACTGTAGATTTCTTTTACCATTTCGGTTCCTCAATTCTTCCCACACAAATTCTACATCATCTGACCCTACTTTATTGCTTACTATTGATTTAATTCAATTTCTTACTAATAAGATCACCCCAACCCCTCAGCCCACCTGTCTATCTTTTTGATAAAATGTTAACCCTTGGATATTCAGCTCTCAATTCTGATCGCCTTGCAGCCACATCTCTATGATGCCCACCATGTCAATCCTGCCAATTTCGATCTGTGCCACAAGCTCATTTACTTTATTCCTTATACTGTGTACATTCAGATATAATACCATCAGACCTGTATTAACAGGCCCTCTTCTCATTGTCATTTGTTTGTCCAGTGTGCTTGAAGTTTGATTGTGAACCCCTTCCAAACACCCTGTCCTATTTGTGTCAATGCTAGAGACTTTAATAACCTCTCCTAAGTTCTCTTTCCCTGTCATTTCTTTCATATTTTACCATGCATTTGAATCCAGCCCTACAGATGTTAACCTGCTGCTTTGTTTCCCACTGGGGGATGTTTTACCCCTTTCCTCCCCCGCACTTCCTAGTTTAAAGTCCTCTTGACCAGCCCATTTATTTTTCTCGCTGGAACATTGGTCTCAGCTCGGTTCAGGTGGAGACCGCCCCAGCAGTACAGATCCCTCTTGTTCGAATTCTGATGTCAGTGCCCCATGAAAAGGAACCCCTGTTTCCCACATCACTCTTCTGGCCATGTGTTTACTTCCCTTATTCTCGTGTCCCTATGCCAATTTGCACATGGTTTAGGCAGCAATCCGGAGATTATAACCCTTCAGGACCTGTTCATTAATTTTGTTCCTAGCTCCTGATAATCCCTGAACAAGTCCTCTTTCCTAGTTTTGCCGATATTGTTTGTTCTGGCATGGACTACAACAACTGGATCCTCCCCCTCCCTCTCCAATCTTTTTTCAAGCTGGTCAGAGACATTCCTTACCCTGGCAGCGGGCAAGCGACACACCATGCAGGACTCTCGATCCTGCTTACAAAGGATACTATCTATCCCCCTAATTATAGAATCCCTTACAACTACCACTTGTCTTTTTGCTCCTGCTTCTTAAATGGCCTCCCGTCCCATGGTGCAGTGGTCAATTGATTCATTCTCCCTGCAGCCCTTTTCCTCATTCACACAGGGAGCAAATACCTCGTACCTGTTGGACAAGGTCAAGAGCTGAGGCTCCTCTGTTCCTGAATGCAGAATCCCTCGACCTGCCTCACTTGCAGTGACACCCTACTTACCAAATTTGAAATAATTAATCTACCAGATGCGACTGTATCCTGAAACAAAGCTTCCAGGGAACTCTCCTCCTCCCAGATGTGCCACAGTGTTTGAAGCCCATCTCATCAATTCAGAGCCGGACTTCTTCCAGCAAGCAACACTAAGAGACATTATGACCACAACCTTTAATTATTCAGTGTGTTACCATCATTGAATCCGCCACTCTCAATATCCTGGAGGTTACCATTGACCAGCAACTCATCTGGACGCACCACCTGGGGTGGCACGGTAGCTCAGTGCTTAGCACTGCTGCCTCACAGCACAGGGGGCTTGGGTTCATTTCCAGCTTTGGGCAAATGTCTATGTGGAGTTTGTACATTCTCCCATGTCTGCAAGGGTTTCCTCCAGGTGCTGTGGTTTCCTTTCTCTGTCCAAAGATGTGCAGGTTAGATGGATTAGCCATTAGCCATGCTAAATTGTCCATTGTCTGGGGATGTGTAGGTTTGGCGATTAGCCGTGGGGGTTGCAGGGACAAGGTAGGGAGATGTTTTTTGGTGGGATGCTCTTCGGGGGATGGTGTTGGACATGTTGGGCTAAAGGGCCTCTTTCCAAATAGTAGGGATTCTATATAAACACAGTGACTGCACGAGTAGCTCAGAGGCTCGGAATACTGCATTGAATAAATCAACTCTTGACTCCCTAAACCCTGTCCATGATCTACATGGCACAGGTGTGATGGAGTACTCCCCACTTTACTGTAAAAGTACAGCTCCAGTAGCACTCAAAAAGCTTCACATCATCCAGGACAAAGCAGCACACTTGATTGGCACTGCACCCACTTTGTTCACCATCGACATTTAGTAGTGATAGTGTGTATATCTACAAAATACACTGCAGAAATTCATGAAAGATCCTTAGCCCCTTCCAAATCCAGAGCCACTTCCATCTAGAAGGACCAGGACAGCAGATACATCAGAACACCACCACCTGCAAGTGTCTCCAAGCCAGTCACCATCCTGATTTAGAAATGTGTCATTCTTCTTTACTGTCACTGGGTCAAAATCCTGGAATTCCCTCCCTAATAGCATTGTGGGTCTCCTTACTGTCCATGGGCTGCAATGGCTCAGAAAGGCAGCTGACTCCCACCTTCTCACAGGGCAACAATGGACAGGCAATAAATGCCAGCTAGCCAGCAACACCCATGTTCCATGAGTGAATCAATCTAAAAACGTTCTAGTTATTCAAAACTTGAGGTAATTTTCCTTCACTACCAGATCTGCATGTTTCATTTAACTGTTCCAGTCTCATAAGCTGCGATGCTTTTTTTCCCACGAGCACTCACGCTACCAAGATTTTCTCAGTCTTCCATTAAAAGTTTTTGCAGATTTACAATGAAATATCTCTCGTCTGGATGTTTTCATAAACAACAACCTTTACATTGAGGAAACCTATTCCCTTAACCGTCTTCAACAATCTCTGTTTCTAGGAGAATGTATTAAGACTATAAGAAATAGAGCCAGGAGCATACCTTCCAGCCACTCGAGCCTGCTGGTCCAACATTCCTTGATACGTGGCTGATCCAACAGTCCTCATTCCACTTCCTTGCCCCTTTCCCTGTAGCGCTTGATTCTCCAACTGATCAAGAATCTATCTCAGTTTAAACATACACAAGAACTCTGTCTCTACAGCACTCTGTGGCAAGGAGTGGGCATAGCTTTAAATTAAGGGGTGGTAGGTACAGGACAGATATTAGGGGTAGATTGTTTACTCAGCGAGTCGTGAGTTCATGGAATGCCCTGCCAGTAGCAGTGGTGGACTCTCCCTCTTTATGGGCATTTAAACGGGCATTGGATAGGCATATGGAGGATAGTGGGCTAGTGTAGGTTAGGTGGGCTTGGATCGGCGCAACATCGAGGACCAAAGGGCATGTACTGCGCTGTATTTTTCTATGTTCTATGTAAATGTTACTCAGCTGACTTGGTTTCTCCTGTAGTTTGTGTTTATATTATGAGCTGGTACTGGATTTTATATGAGAATATTGTAGTTTGAATTATTTCTCCTTTTGAAATTGAATGACCAACAGCATTATGGCTCTTCAGGTTCTGTGTTTTTGAATAAGTTTTAAAAATGGATCTTGTTTATTAACATTGCCAGTACCTAGTCTCTAAAAAGTAAAGGCTCTGGGCTGGCCTTGCTACCTCATGAGGGGTTGAAATGAATACCATAAGTATTTAAAGGGAATCTAAATGAACACACGAGAGAGAAAGAAATGGAAAGATAGCCTGATCGGGTTAGATGAAAAAGGATGAGTTGAGGCTCCCATAGGTTGTTTGGAGTGTGGGTTGGGTGTAGGTGATGGTGGCGGTGGTTGTGGTGTGGTGATAATGACACTTCGTTAGTAAATGAGAACATATGGGTTCAAATCTTACAATGGCACCTGGTGGAATTCAAATGCAATTAATAAATCTGGTATATAAAAGTAGTCTCCTTAATGGTCACTATGACAATTATCATTGATTATTGTAAATACTTACTTGGTTCGCTGATGTCCTTTGGGGAAGAAAATCTCCTATCTTTACCTGGTCTGTCCGAAATGTGACCCCAGACCTGTAGCAATGTGGCTGACTCTGAACTGTTTTCTGAAATAGTCAAGCCACTCACAGATTTCAAAACCATTTGGCTGTAGACAACAAATTGTGATCTTATCAGCAACACCCACATCCCACTGAAGCCATTTGAATAAAAATAAAACAACTTGGATCTTTGAGCTAAATAGTTTGCATTGCTTTTTGCTGTAAATTCTTTATCATGTCCTTGTCACATAAATGCCAGATAACAACCAGTTAAGTGAATCAAGATGGAGATAAATGAATTGCTGAAATTCATCCCAATTCTTACCCTGAGGCCTAAGTGTTTTTGAACAGGGCAACTTTTTTTTATAAAGTATTTTTTAATGGACTTTTTAAAAGAGTTTTGAAAACTTGTTTGGAGCCGCACATCCAAGGCCAAATTCCACAGCTAGGAGCAGTAGGGCTCAATTCCATGTCTCATAAATCTCAACACAACAAACACTTAGGAAGTGGAGACCAGAACATTTCAGGGCAGCTAAGAGAAATATTTAAATAAATTGAGCAATTCTTCCCCATCCCTTACAACAGTTGCTCTCACCTCATAAAAGGTCAATTCAGAAGTAACATTGGCTGAAGCCTGGGCTGAGATTGGCCTCCTGTATTATGTATATAGCAGTAATGACTCTGCCATAACATTAAATCATTTGGTGGGATGTATTATGGGACATGCTGTTAAGCGGCTGTAAAAACACATATTCTTGTCTTCTTGTTATGTTAGTTCAGGTTCATCTAAGGAAAAGAAAAGAATAAAATGTACTAATATGATATGAGGTATGGAACATTGTTCAGTTCCTTACCTGGGAAAATTTTATCCTTTTATTGGATATGAGGGTGCGCAGATTTGGCAGAACAACATCAGCTTGAGGACTTCAGTCGGTGGATAGACTGGAGAAATTGGCTTGACCTCCGGAGGTGGAGGAGCAGAAAATTAAGGCAAAGTTGATTTGGCTTTTGTTAGAGAACATGGCAAGAATCCGACTGGCAAGAGGGTCAATAATCAAAGAATGCCGATTCATGATAATTGACAAAAGAACCATGGGAAGATGTTTCATTTTTTTAAAAAAAATAAAGGAATTAAGGGATATGGTGGGAATGCAGGTAAGTGGAGTCCACAAAAAGATTAGCCATGACCCTATTGAATGGTGGAGCAGGCTCGAAGGGCCAGATGGCCTACTCCTGCTTCTAGATCTTATGTACTTATGTTCTTTCAGAGTAGCTTGTTCGGATCTGTAATGGACTGCCTGAAGGTGTGGTGAAAGCAGGAAAGGGAATTGTATAAATACCTGTAAAGGAGAGATTTGTAGGATTATAATACTGTAAGCTATCGGGTCAGAATTAGGCCCCTTAGACTATTGAGTCTGCTCCATCATTTGATCTTGGCTAATGTGTTTCTCAACCCCATTGTCCTGCCTTCTCCCCATAACCTTTGATCTCCTTACTAATCAAGAAGCTATCTATCTCTGTCTTAAATATACTCAATGATTTGACCTCCACAGCCTTCTGTGGCAATCCGTTCCACAGATTCATCATTGTCTGGCAGAAGATATTTCTCCTTATCTCAGTTCTAAAGGGACATCCCTTCACCCTGAAGCTTTGCCCTCACGTCCTAGTTTGTCCTGCTAGTGGAAACATCTTCTCTATATCCACTTTAATTAGGCCTTTCAGTATTCTGTAAATTTCAATGAGATCCACCTCATCCTTCTAAACTCATTGAGTCCTCAACCACTCCCCAACGACAAGCTCTTCATTCCTGGGATTATTCTTGTAAACCTCCCATGGACCACCTCTAAGGTCAGCACATCCTTGCTTAGATACGAGGCCCAAAACTGCTCACAATATTCCAAATGCGGTCTGGCCAGAGTCTTGTACAGCCTCAGCAGTACATCTCTGCATTTGCATTCTAGAACACTCAAAACGAATACTAACATTGCATTTGTTTTCCTAACTGCTAATTGAGCCTGCATATTAATCTTAAGGGAATCCTGAGCTAGGACTCCCAACAGCGTTTGTGCTTCAGATTTCCTAAAGCACTATAGCAATACAGCAGAGTTAAGTTGGAAAAATTGGATAGTTCTTTCAAAGATCAGCACAGGCACAATGGAGCCAAATGGCTTCCTTCCTCACTGCACAAGCCTAAGATTTGGTTGTGAAGATATTAAAGCAAAGTTGAACTGCACAAATGTAATTGTCATACATGAAGAATTATAAGAGATCATACAAGCAAGAGGTCAAAGATTTGCAGCAAACCACATGAATGCACTACATGATGATAAACTAGCCTACGCCAGCCTCCAGTTGTACATCAAGCGCTGGATGACCCAGCAAGTAACTAGGTGCACAATGACTGTAATGAAATGGAGAGGTTACAACAATTAGGAAAGATGGATCAGGCTGGGACTCTTGTAAGAAATAGAACACTGAGAATGGGAATTGAGGGTCTCAAAATTAAGAATGGGTTTGATAGGAAAGCACATGGAGTTTTTTCGTGTTGTGGGGCAGACTTGAACCATGAACACATATATAAGATAGCCACTAGTAATTCCAATAGGAAACTCAAGATATGTGTCTTTACCAAGATAATGGTGAAAATGTGGAACTAGACTGATTGAAAAACACATGTTTGGATAAGAAAGAGATGATTATGATGATAGCAATAAATTAGGAACAGAGACTTGTGTGGAGTATAAATTCTAGCACGATCACTTTCTGTGCTTTGCTATAAATGGCAAATAGTGACCATCTCAAATAGGAGAAGAAGCAGCCATCTCCCATTGGATTTCAACAGCACTAACAACACTAGATTAGTCATCAACAACATGTTGGAGGGGGGCAGCATTAACCCGAAATATAACTGGACCAGGCACATCAAAGCATTAATACAAGAACAGAGTTTAGGATGAATACTCTGATGCACGATTCAGCTCAGGAATGTTCATAAAGTTCTCCATCATAAACAGGGTTCATCATTGAGTCATAGGGTTAGAGATGTAGAGTGTAGAAATAGACCCTTTTGTCCAACTCATCCATACCGACCAGATATTCTACATTAATCTACCTACTTTAGGAAAGATGTTATTAAACATGAAAGGGTGCAGAAAAATTTACAAGAATGTTGCCTGGGTTGAAGGTTTTGAGCTATTGGGAGAGGTTGAATAGGCTGCGGCTATGTTCCCTGGAGCCTCAGTGGCTGAGGGGTGACCTTATAGAGGTTTATTAAATTAAGAGGGGCATGAATAGGGTGAATAACCTTTTTCCCAGGCAAGGGGAGTCCACAACTACAGGGCATAGGTTTAAGGTGAAAGAAGAAAAGTATAAAAGGGACCTACAGGACAACTTTCTCATGCAGAGAGTGGTGCATGTATATAACGAGCTGCCAGAGGAAGTGGTGGAGGCTGGTACAAATACAACATTGGGTATATGAATAGAATGCTTTAGAGGGATATGGGCCAAATGCTGGCAAATGGGACGAGATCAGTTTAGGATAACTTGTCGGCATGGATGAGTTCGACCAAAGGACCTGCTTCTGTGCTGTACAACTCTATGACTTTATGAGTAAGAGACAACTTGATTGAAATGTGTAAAATGCTGAACAATCCTGGTAGAGTGGGTGTGGAGAGGATGTTTACCCTAGAATTAGGGGTTACTGGTTAAAAATAGGGTGGGATAGGGTGGCCCATTTAAGACAGAGATGAGGAGAAATCCTTTCTCAATGAGGGCCATGGGTTTTTGGAACCCTCTACCTCAAAAGGCTGAGTGTTTAAATACTTTTTAGGGCGGATGTAGATAGATTTTCTGAAGGAAGGTATGAAAGGTCATTGGAGATAGTGTGGAGGGATCAGATCGGTCACAACCTTACTGAAAGGCAGAACAGGATCAGGAGGAGGCTGAGTGGCCTGCTCCTATTTCATGTGATTGAGTTCCATTTTTGCTGAAGTTCAGTGCTCCCTCAAATACTGCATTAAAATGGCAGCCTAGATATTAAGCTCTACCACCTACTGGAGTGAGTCTGGACTTCACATACCTATTGCCTTGGAGGCACAATTGCTTCCCACTGACAATTAGCTCAGTGGACTTGAAAAAATGCCACATTATTTGCTCAGCAGAATTTTGCCAAGTAATGCCTCTTTGCTCCAATCTTCTCCTTACTTCAGTACTGAATCTGGATTATTTCCCATCGGATGTGTTGCCTAACTCTGGAATTTCCCGGCTCTCAAGTAAGATATCTGAATCACTTCCTCATCACATTCCTCGACATGAAAGCGACCGTTAAGACTTGTTGGCTGTACCAACTCTAACAGTTTAAAAGTCATTAAATGAACAAACCCCATTTGCCCACCGGTGGAGCACTAACAGGAAATTCACATGTAGTTCATCTCTTTTCTTTCTCCATTTCAAAGAAGCAACTGGATGTTTTCCTAAACCAGATCTGGGCAATGCTTTCACCTGAAGATTGCCAATTGGAAAATTTTTCAAATTATAAGGAATTTACTGCACAGAAACTGCTGAATGCCAATGTTCATTCCCCCTACACAGTTCCTGCCTCCCCAGCCTAGTTTACTTGCACGTCCTTCTCTTCCTTTTCACATCATGCACTCATCTGAACTCCAATCCCCTCTCAAATTCATCTTTGCTGATCACCTCAGCTACTTTTGAACTAATCTCAAGTGGCAGTTACAAGTGGTTTAATTTTCAGGTATCACTCCACACATACCTCCAGCCCAGGGTTGGAAAGGGAGGCTGGAATTTTCCAGTTTCCTGATGCAGACCAATGACTAGAGGTGGTAGGCCAGGGTCCCCCGTGCTTTACAGAGAAATGCATTAAAAGCCACCCACTACGATAAGGTCATGTGGAAATATGGGCAGAACAGCTTCGGGTCTCAAAGGAGTGAGTCTTAGTATCTGGTTCTCCTCAAAGTCTTGCAATAATGTCTATCATATCAATATAGCTTTGAACTTATTCCTAACATGCGATAAGCTATATTTTGGTATCCACAGGCAACTCTGATAGTTAGACCAGTTGGTCTGGTAGTGTTACTGCTAGACTATTAATTCGGAGACCTGGTAATATCCTGAGCACCCAGGTTTGAATCCGGCCATGGCAAATGATGGAATTTGAATTCAATTAAACAAAATCTGGAATTGAGACTCTACTAATAATAATGAATCTGTTGTTGATTGTCGGGGAAAGCCTCATCTAGTTCGTTAATGTTACTTACGGAAGGAAACTGCCTTTCTTACCTGGTCTGGCCTACATATGACTTCAGAGCCACAGCAATGTGGTTGACTCTTAAACTAACCTTTGGGCAGTTCGGGATGGGCCAGCCACACTGTTATCTCATGAAGGAAAAAGGCAAATGATTTCTACCAGACATTGTGATTTCCTTAATGGTAGAAGCAACTTTTACCCTATAACATTTGTTAACCTATACAATAGTTCTCCCTGCCTTCACGCTCAGCTCCCCACCTTGGTGGTTGTGTTGCTTTTTCAAATGTTTCTCAAAAATAGCTCAGCGGGCACCACCTTAACGAAGCGCTGTGCACTGACTGAACTTGCATTGCCATCAGGTGTTCCCAACTGGAAGAAATCTCATCTACTACACTTAAGTAGGTGAGGAACCTGTCTCTATGCTCACTCAATTATATGCTCACCCATGTGAGGAATCCTTACTTTAGTCCATTTTGCCCTGGGTTTATGTTCTGAAAACAAGCCCAGTTCCTGTCACCAACCTTATGATGAAAAATCAGCCCAAGGAGTCTGAAGTTCTAGATTTGCCTTACTGGCTGACACGATAACAGTGTATGGATTCCTGTGGAAGTAACCACAGGTACCTAAATTATGAGGACGTGCTCAGTAAATCCTTGAGGTGAGCTATCATCATCGTTATAAGAACACTTCAGCATTGACCATCCCAACAAAAACCTATATCAGATTGAAGTAGAAGATCTGAGAAGAGTTCCCTCAGCCACAGACTAATTCCACAAAGTGAGCAGTGTGTACCCTCTCTGGAAGTCACCGTTCCCTCCAGGGTCACTCACTGACTCCCTCCTTCACTCTGGATGCTTTTATTAAAATTGATTTGGGTGTCACCAGATATATTGCCCATCTTGAACTGCCCTGGAAAAAAGGGCAGTGTCACTGGACATTGGTTCCACTGGATCTCAGAAGGCTGACTTTGGACTGAATTCCCTAAAAATGCACCCAGCTGCAGCTCCTCCCACCCGATGTCCGAAAGGGGGCACTGGGTCAACTCAAAGCCCATGTAATGGGGTTTTCCACTCTCCTACCAGAGTAGAGAGAGAGAGAGAGAGAGAGAAGAGGGGTGGTTTAACCTGAGGGTCACAACACCTCAAGCAAGGGGAGAGGTTGAGAATGAGAATTCTTTATGGAAACCTCAGCCAGTGCAGGAATTGAACTCATGCTGTCGATGTTCTTATACAGTAAACCAGCCATGCAGATGACAGGGCTAACTGACACACCTACCCCTCATGAGCAGCTCTTTTTCTTATTTAAAACATTCCACAATAATAATTTACATCTGTGTAAGATCTTTCAGGTTATGAACATCACATGGCACTTCACAGAGTCATTTTAAACCTAGATTTGACACCAAGCCACACAAGAAGCTGTTGGATCAGGTGACCAAGTGCTGGTGATAGGAGTTGCCTTTAGGAGTGTATTAAAGCAGGGTAAGGGCGAAGCAAGATAGAGGTGGGAAGGTGGAAGGAGACAATTCAAGATCTCAACAACTAAAGACCATCGGTGAGCAGTTAAAATCAAGGGACTGTCCAGAGGCTAGAATTAGAACAACCTTTGACAGTTAAGGAGTTGAAGGAGATAACAGAGAAAGGGAAGGATGATACCATAAAGGGATTTGAAAACAAGGATGAGAATTTTAAATTTGCAACATTGCTTGACTAGGAGCCAATGGAGATCAACAAGTATTAAGTAAACTGGACTTGGAGTAAAGACACTGGGGGCAACAGAACACTCCACAATATTTTCACCTTTAGTATATAATCCCACTGTTGGCAGGGATCAACATTGACAGAACGGGAAATATTCAGTGTCCAACCCTCTTTTTTAACCTTGTCAGGTAGGTAACTAATTCATTGCAAGATCACAAAATGCTTTGTTTTCCCAAGTAAGCAGCTTGACCAGATAATAGAAATCTGAATGTAAATTCTCGAGGCCCTGGCACTGGGTCTGTGCTTGTTAAGGGGCTGTCTGCGGCTAGACATAACAACGATTATTTGTTTTTCCTCCATTGTGTTTGATCTCTGGATTTTGTGCTACTTCAGCTCTTACAAGAGTTGAACTGCTCACAGACTCCATTGCAAAACAGATGCAGTGAAACCTTTTGTGTTGGCAGCTGTCAGCTCTGTTTAAGGGATTGTGGACTCGAAAGAAAGAGACCCAGATCTATTTTGATTTTAATACCAACCTCACAATGACCTTAACCTATGATATTGATGTAGTCTGTTCAAAACCCTGTCAAATTCCACTGCATTTTATCTTTAAATATCAGTAAAACAATGTCCAGTGTTGTCTTAACAGCACAGAGATTTGTATTAATTCCATTTGTAGTCACAATATGAATACTGATGGAGCTTTCTCTGGCAATGAAAATACACTTACTGCACTTTGCCACTCTTTCATTTCAAGTTTAAAGGACAGAAAAAGTCAATTCGGCCCCTCAGGTTCCATGCTTTGTCTTCTCGCTCTACTTAATATCAACATGTTGATCCTGTGCTCCTATTGCTTTCTCCCGTATGTGTTAGTAAGGTACCCTAGTGCGATCATGCTCTCCCACTGATCTCATCCCAATATATTCATTATCACACCACATTCTTGTCCCCTGTCGATTGGGAAATTAATTAACCAATTGGATGATTCCTGACTATCAGTCAAACAACATCCTTCTTTCCCCATTTGGAACATTTTTATTCCTGATAAACAAATGTGTTCAAAGATAATACTTCATTAAAACACAAGTCTTTAGCATGCCTCTGTTTTTCCCTCTCGGTTACTTGCACCTGGGTCTTGAAGATTAATCTTAGAACCCATACAGTGTGAAAGCTGGCCATTTGGCCCATCTAGTCCACACCAACCCTCTGAAGTGCATTATACCCAGACCCACTCCATCCCATCCCTGTAACCCTACATTTCCCATGGCCAATTCACCCAACCTGCACGTTTTTGGATTGTGGGAAGAAACCAGAGCAGCCAAAGGAAACCCACACAGACACAGGGGGATGGTGCAAACTCCAGACGGACAGTCACCTGAGGGTGGAATCGAGCCCGTATCCCTGGTAAAGTGAGGCAGCGGTGTTAGCCACTGAGCTGTCCCAGACCAACCCTAGTTCTAGAAAATCCTAGTTCTGACCCTGATCAGATAAAAAATTACCCACTTACCTTCTGATGTCTTCTGCATTGGTGATTTTGGGATAGGTACCTCCTGTTACAAATCCATCTGGGAATCCAACAGCAAAGGAAATCTTTGGAGAAGCCAATCCTCCTTTTGCAGCAGTCATTTGCTGTGTTCTGTGACTTAAACATTCAGCAGCACAGCCAGACACTCTGACACATCCTGTGAAAGTGTAAGTATGTGGTGTAAGTGTAAGGTTAGGCATGTAGTTGATTAATTAGTATACCAGTTGGGTGAGAGGTTAAGTGCACCAGGTCAATAAACTGGGAATTGTGCCCGGTGGGTGAGGTCAGAAGGGTGCCAGGTGGGTGAGGTCAGTAGGATGCCAAGTGAGTAAAGTCAATAGGATGCCAGGTGGGTAAGGTCATTAGGGTGCCAGGTGGGTGAGGTCAGTAGGGTGCCGAGTGGGTGAGGTCAGTAGAGTACCAGGATGATGTTGTGCCTGGCAAGTGGGAGGGGGGATTTCAGACCAGCATGGTCTGGTCAGATGGGTCTCGTCAGGGGTTGTTTGTCAGAGGGCAGGTGGTGTAAGGGATTGGTAGAGGTGTAGTTGGAGGGGAGGAGTCAGTAGTGAGTCAGGGGTCAGTTTAATAATTACCCAGGAATTAGAATAGTTTATAATCCTCCAACCTTTCCTCAGTAAATATTAAGCTTTACAGAGTCAGAACCCTCTGGAGTTTCTGACTTTAAAGGGTTTCTTGGCAGTTTCTACATAGAGGGGAATGGTCTGTCAGAACTTTAAATTCCCTGGACAATTGCAATAAAGTGAGCTGGTCAGGGATAACACCAGTACAAATGCACAATATCAGTATAGGCGACTCCAACAGTTTTCTGGTCATTGGTATATCTGCCCATTAATTCCTGCAGAGTTGGTAATTTTGACTTACCTTTCCCTTAAAGGCATCTATACTATTCATTTGAATCACTTCCAGTAGCAACTGCCAAATTCTCACTGCTCTCTGAGTAAGAGGCTTATTCTGTATTCCCTACATTCATATTATCCATACATTCACAGCTGACAGATTCGGACACTCTATAAGTGGAATCATTGGGCTAGATTTGACGCTTTCTTCTCACTGAGTTTGAAGGTGCAGGCACATTAAATCCTGTAGACAGCCTATTTGTCATCTAACCTTCTGCTCAAGCTTCCACTGCAGTTGTACCAGCGATATGTGGCTTTGAGCACCCCACCCACTGGTGTGCCATTTGAGACACTTCAGTCAGCAATTAAATTCTGTTGAAAACATTTAACCATGATGGAAGCAGTTGCTGTCAAATGACCTGCCCAGTACGTTCGTCTGTGTGGGATGATGGTGGGCTCCTGTACCTTTGTTGGCCCTCAGTATCTATTGAAGGCATCCCCAAGATAGGAATTTCCTCACCCTCACTCCCCCCACCACCCTCAGGTAGATTGCTGTCCACTCATATCTTTTCAAACCCCAGCCTCTCATAGATCTTGAAATGCTTAAAAGGTTCCAATCCATTGCATTAACCTCCCGTCATCAAAGGTTGGCACGGTGACTCAGTGGTGAGCACTGCTGCCTCACAGCACCAGGGACCTGAGTTTGATTCCACTCTTGGGCAACTGTCTGTGTGGAGTTTGCACATTCTCCCTGCGTCTGCGTGGGTTTTCTCCAGGAAAGGATAGAGGGGTGGGTCTGGATGGGATGCTCTTCAGAGGGTCAGTGTGGACTCGATGGCCTGCAGGGAATCTATGATCACCCAAGTGCAGTACTAGCATTGGCCACTACTCCCGTTGGTGCTGTCAATTATTTGAACAGCAGGTTAAGCATGCAATTTCATGCTGCTATTATGAAGTAATTATACGAGAGCAACATTTATTACTAACTCGAGATTCTGCAATTAGTCCAACAAGCTGCCGTAGCACAGTTGAGTAATGCTGTGTATGAATTTCAGTGCCAGTGTGAGGCTGGGTACAGAGGCCTTGCGTCTTGATAATTGGCTGATCGAATCTAACACCATGCTCCTTCGGTTTTTCATTAGAGGCAGAGAATGGACCATATTCAATAATTGATAAACTAACAAACATTGTCTGCTGTTAGACGTGATTCTGTGTCTGAGAAGCATGTACAGAATAATCCTGAGTGTGTTATTGACTGCAGTGATGACTGATTTAAAACATCAAACTAGTCATATGGCTCCTTTACTCCATTAGACGTGATCATGTGCAGGAGCTCATTCTCTCCATACAAAAGGAATGCAGCTTTTTTGAATTATCTGGAAGTCTGGTAGCTTGGGGAGTCTACAGTTTCCCATTTCCTTCTCAACGGCAGCCAAACAGAGTTGACTTGTCAGCCAATCAGCACCCTTTGCTCCTGCAGAGTCAGTTGTTGTGATTGTTTGGCACTTGGCATTCTCACGCCTGTCCTGGTGAGTGGAAGATAAAACTCTTCAGCAATGTGCCTTTCCTTTCAAGTTTGACCAAGCAGCTATTTCCTTTATCAAATCTCCCCCTAAGCTTTAAAAACATGGCAACTTCTCTGAGATAAGTTCAGCAAATATCAGACAGCATACTCATGGGGTAAACACAACCACGAAGTGAAGAAAAATAACTTTCCTGAAAACTTATTCACAGACCTGAATCAGAGAGATGGAGTGGTGCATGATCGTTTGATTGCCACCCCTCTGAATTCCCAGCTGGGCTACAGATGCAGTGAAACGAACGGTGAATGAGGGGAAAGATTAAAGAAAAAAGAAGCTTTTAATATAAATACAGAGGCCTCTGAGAATCTGTTATACCCAGTCATAAATCAGAACAGAATTCATTCTTTGAATCCAAAGCCGAAACCAGATTTTTTTATACAGCAAGATGGAGCAGGAACATTACTTTCATAGAACCCCTCAATTTCAAGTCCATGGCTTTCAGGAAAGTTATTTTTCTTCACCTCATTATCATGTGTATCCCACGAGTATACTGTCAGATATTTACTGAACCTACGCCACAGTAGCTGCCATGTTTTAAAGCAAGAAATTAAGGAGAGATTTGATAAAGGAAGTAGTCACTTGGTGGAACTTGAATACTCAAATCATGCTGAAAGACGTAGGCTCCTCCCAGCCCACCGTGTGAATTTATAGTGGGTGGGATTTTACTGCCCAGATCACCATGTGTCTGTATGGTTGACCATATTAAGAAATATTCATCGCTTGTGGTGTTACCTGATGCTTAATTGTAACTTGGCTTCTTTCCAAGTGAAAACTGCCAGCTTTCTCAGTCAATCCTTGGTCTGTGCCTGCAAACTGTAAACGCATTCTGAAATGATTGTTTGAGTGGTGTGCAAGTTATTGGAAACCTGATAATTCAACTCAAACAATATTTAATTTTTCTTCCCTTTAAATATTCCCTAACAATTTAAACTATTGCACTTGACCTTGCATTTCTTGGATAAATAAGAGCTGGGCAAATGATCTGTAATCAATAAAGTTAGCTGATAGCCGCAAGGTACAAAGGTGGAGGGGAATTGCCGGTTCTAATTGCCTTGGCCAAGAATAGACAGTAAAGGATGAAAGGATAGTTGCCTGGCGACAGATCAGAGAGGTGAGTATCCTGTAAATCATGTTGAGGACCTCAATTGAAAGATTTATTCATTTAGTCAGCCCTGAGAGGTGTGTTTTAAAAACTTTAATCTCATATTTTGAAACTACCTCATTGATTTCCAAAATAACCCAGCAAAATATCTGGTTCTGTCTGGTTTCAACGCAGCAACCAATCTGAAAAATGTTAAATTCTGATGAGGATTGGTGTTTCTAACTTTAAACCTCAATTTTGTCACCAGGCAGGACTTTCCTGTGAGATCTGTTTCATAATTATTTGCATGTTTAAGAAGTTGTTAAGATATTGCAAATCTGACACTTAGTTTTCTGTCTCTCAAGACTCAGCAATATTAAGGCTGTCTGATTTCCTGCACACCTGTCTAACCCAGAACTTGGGCCCCTCAGACACACACTGAGTTTTGACGATTGAGAGCAGTGAAAAACTCAGTCAAAAGAATCAGTTCGCAGTCTACACAACTCTCTCTCACACACACATATTCACACACACACTCTCACACAGCACAGCTGTTAAACAGATCCATGCTCAGGCTCACAGAAGCACCCACCCACATTGTGAAGTCTATCACAGCTTTTGCACACCCACAGATCTCAGTGGATTAGAGTGCAGACTATCATTGCTCTCCCTTTGTCTCACGTGCGCACTAGAAGATATGTACATTCACACGGCAAACACATAAGAGTTCAGGGGACAGTCTAACACGGCTCTCCCACACATTTGTAGGATTGGGGTACAGTCAAACCCGGTTCATAGACATACAGAAAGCTGAGCTGCAGTCACCACAGCTTCCTCACATTCAGAAACAGGATTGGGGAGCAGTTCCACACAACTCTGTCACACACTCTCCCTTACATTGATGGACAAATATCTAACTCTCCTCTTTTTTCTCTTTCTCTCTGATTCATTCCACCCGACCTCCAATGGAACCTGCTATTTCCCCATAGAGTGGAGGTAAGACATTTGAATTATTCTGAAAGGTTCACTTCAACCTTCTTGTTTTGTTTTATTCCTTGTCTAAACAGCGGCTATGTAAGTTTGCATTTACACAGTAAGCAACAAAAACGGCAAATGTTGTCTTTGTCAAAGGATAAAAGTTTAATTCTGGAAAGTGCTTATGTTTTTGAAATCAAAAAACAAGAGATAAAATATTACCCACCCAGATGCAATAAAAGTTAAGATTTTGCTAATGTTGCCTACTTTACATTCCCCAGCCTACCATATTACATGGGTTCACCTTGGTGACACACCTTTCTGCTGGCCTCATGGGACTTGGTGTTTTCCAGGGTTGGCCACAATAAAATAAATAATTTTTTTAAGGGGAAATAAATCTTTGAGCCAGCGGTCACATGTGTTTTTTTGGTATATTCTCCTTGTTATTGTTCCACTTTTGGAATAAAGGTTATAGCCAGGGCAGGATGTTGCTGACACAACTACAACTTGTTCGAGCCGCCCGGAATGCTTTACCTCCCATAGCGTAGCTGGTGGGGGGTTACTAGCTCCTGAGTTTGCACATGGGTGTTTATTTGGTATGATTCTGGACTGTACAAGAGTAAACTTCAGGAGCATCTTATTCCAGATGCTGGAATCTGTACTGTAAACAAAAAAATGCTGGAAATCACAGGCTGCATCCATAGGCAGAGAGCAAGCTAACGTTTCGAGTCGAGATGACTATTCATCAGAGCTGCCTTGAAGTGTGGTCTCCAGTGGGACTGTCTGTTCTTTCCAGTCTGGCAGTTAGACACACCATTGTTCTTTATTCTCACCTGTCAACTGTCAACTTTAACTGTCAACACCTTTTCTCCCCCAGCATTCCACCCTTCCACTAATGCATAAATGCTGCCCCCTCCACACTTCCCATCAGCTCTGATGAGGAGTCATCTAGACTCAAAATGTCAGCTTGCTCTGTCTCCACAAATGCTGCCTGATCGACTGTGATCTCCAGCATTTTTTGTTTGCATGAGTAAACTTCAGCATGGGCATGGAAAAACTGATGGATCTGCTTTCACAATTTCAGTGGGATGGAGCACACCTTACCACTTCTTTTTGTCCCACTCCCAATCAGATTGTATTCTAACGACCTGTGCCTTCCCTTAGGGGGCCAGTTAATTTCTTAAACACCTTTTGCTCCTTTGGAGAGCCAGACATCACAGGCTGAATGGGTGATGTGCTGCAAACCATTCTATGATTCTGATAGAGGCATGAGATGCTTGAGGTCCCTCCATAGTCTTTCTACTCCCCATCTCCAAATCTATTGTCTAGCCCCACAACTCTCCAAATTCTCTGCTCTCCTCCTATTTAGCTTGCCCAATCATTTTCATTGCTCGATCATTGAACATAATGTCCCCAGTTGCCTGGGCTCCTGGCTCTGATATTCTTTCTATAAACCTTCCTACGCCTCTCTACTCTGTTAAGATTAGTTTATATTCCCTACAGTATGGAAACAGGTCCCAACAAGTCCACATCAACCCTCTGAAAAATAGCCCACCCAGACTCATTCCTCTACCTTATATATACCCCTGACCAATGTACCTAACACTATGGGCAATTTAGCATGGCCAATTCACCTGACCTGCACATCTTTGGATTGTGGGAGAAAACTGGAGCACCTGGAGGAAACCCACGCAGACAGTCACCCGAGGCGGGAATTGAACCCGGGTCCCTGGTGCTGTGAGACAACAGTGCTAACCACTTTGCTGCCCAATGGTTGAGATGCTGGTTGAGAACAACCTCTCTGACCAAGCTTTTGGTTACCTGCCTTAATATTTCTTTATAAATGATCTAATGGCTTTGAAGACAATGTAAAACTGTAAAGAATGGGTGGTCTGTGCCATCCAACAACACTTCCTTTCCAACCAGCCACCGTAATTTCTCCACCCTGCATAATTGAAAAACTCTTTCAGAAAGCCAGTTTAGCCTAAAGGGACTGCATAGCCTCACAATTCTAATAACAGTATTGTGCATATGCCTTTACTGATAGAATAATTTTGTTTATCTTCTAACAATTCCTTTCTAGTTATTTCTCAAATTCATGTCAAGACAAGCAAAGAGACAAATTTCAATAGTTTTACCTAGGAAAACATTCTAGGAAGAGTGCATGTACGTATAAAGACAGCAGACATTGATAAGGCTCTTTTTGAAACTTTAATTTGTGTTTGATAAGTTCAGGGAGGATATTAAACAAAGAGAGAGAGACTTTCTTAATCATTTGTTCTCTTTACTTCAACAAAGGACTTTGGTTTTGATTTCAGACTGTACAAAGGTGACTTGGGCTATTGCAGTATCTATCGTGGTGAGGTATGCAAAGACATACTGGGCAAAGACAAACTCGTTTTCTTCAACTCTTCTCATGCTGACGCAGAGGGGACACAAGAGTCAATGACCAAGAGCACCTGGACGGAATTGGATGGTGTGAGCTTGCTGTGCAAACCAGCTGCTGAGGCGTTGTTGTGTCACTACATTTACCAGGATTGCAATCCATCTGGTCTGGGGCCTGCTCCGAAACCGGTGTGTCGGTACGTCAGCTGCAGGACTGTTCTCAGCCTGGAAAGTTACAGGGTTCCAGGGAAAGAGCTGCATAATTGAATAACTCGTTCAAAAAGCCAGTTTAGACTAAAGGGGCTGTATTGCCTCCCTCTAGGCACCAGATTTTATAATTCTAAATTACTTTTGCAGGTATTAAATGAACACAACAGACATTTTACTCCAGCAGTTTAAGGCAGCTAGAAACCCATTGCTTCAAAATAGATTAGTATCTCCACTAAAATAAATTAATGTAGGTATGGTATCACAAGTCCAAGTGACTATAAAGCATAGATTATCTGAAACTGGGTGTTTTAAAATCTTTTAAGAGCCTAAGCACAGTGTCTGTAGGTTGTTATCAGCAATGAAATATGTAAGCTAATAAACATTATGAAAATTAATCCGAAAAAACTAATCGGTCAAAGATAAAATTGTTGTGGAAGATAGGGCAATGACTTATTTTACTACCAAAATTAAACACTGTTGTGTTTGTGAACTGCAAGAAGAGATTAGCCATGGATTTAAGATACTTTCATAATTCAGATCAGAAAGTTTGAGAAAGCAGTCTACAGTTCCCAAGTATTGACACCAAATACTCAATTTGCATTGAACTATAAGACTATATGTCTTATAGACATAAGAATAAAAATAGGCCATTCAGCCCATTGAATCTGCTCCACCATTCAATGAGACCATGGCTGATCTGATACTCCTCAACTCCACTTTCCTGTCTTTTCTCCACACCCTTACCTGATTAAAAATCTGTCTCTCTCAGCCTTGAATATACTTAATGGCTTGGCCTAAGCAGCTCTCTGTTACAAAGAATTCCACAGATTCACTGCCCTCTCAGAGAAAAAATTGCTCCTCATTTCTATCTTAACAATATGGGCCCTTAATCTGAGGTTATGTCCTCTGGTGCTGGACTCTCCCCCAAGGGAAACAGCGTTTCCACATCTGTCAAGCCGTCTAAGAATCTGATATGTTTCAATGAAGTCACCTTTCACTCATTTATAATCCAACAAGTACAGGCCCAAACCACTCAACCTCCCCTCTTGAGATGATTCCTGCACACCTGTTATAGACCTAATGAGCCTTACTTGTACTGACTCTTATGCCAGTGTCACTTTCCTTTGATAGCAAACCTGTTCACAGTACTCCACCTGTGGTCTGATTAAGGCCTTGTACAGTTATAGCAAAATATCTCTGCTTTTATACTCTGAGATAAAGTGCAACGTTCCATTTGACTTTGCTGTTACCCACTGAACCTGAATGCTAGCTCTTTGTGATTCATGGATGAGGGGTCCTAAATCTGTTTGTTCTATAGTCTTTTTCCATTTAAATAATACTCGGCTGCTCTATTCTTCCTGCCAAAGTGCATAGCCTCACACTTCCTCACATTATATGTCACCTGCCAAGGTTTTTCCCACTCGCTTAACCTGTCCATATCCTTCTGCAGACTCTTTGAATCATCCTCACACTTGCCTTCTCACCTATTTTTGTGTCAGCCACAAACTTGGCTGTTGTAAATTCACTTTCCTCATCTAAATAATTAACATTTATTGGAAATAACTATGGCTCCAGCACTAATCCCTATGGCACATCAGTAATTTCATTTTGCCATCCTAAAAATGTCCTCTTATCATGCATCCCTGTTTTCTATTAGTTAGCCAACTCTCTGTCCATAATTATATATCCACCTCCAACAACATGGGGTCTTATCTTTTTCAGTGTGGTCCCTAATCAAATACCTTCTGAAAATCTACATATATTACATCCACTGCTTCCCCTGCATCTCTCCTGCTTGTTAACTCCTTGAAGAATTCTGCTAAATTTGTCAGGCATGATTTACCCTTCAGCAAGTTGTGCTGACTCTGCTTGACCATATTTATTTCTAAATGCTATTGACTTCTTTATTATAGACTTTAACATTTCTCAATATCAGATGTTTAGCTAACTAGCATATATGATTTGGAGATACCAGTGTTGGACTGGGGTGTACAAAATTAAAAATCACATGATACCAGGTTGTAGTCCAACAGGTTTAATTGGAAGCACTAGCTTTCGGAGCACTGCTCCTTCATCAGGTGCTCCTTCATCCTTCATCATCCACCTGATGAACTATAACCTGGTGTTGTGTGGTTTTTAATTGGCCCATAGTTAACTATTTTTGTCTCCTTTCCTTTCTTAAGTAAAAATATTACATTGACCGTTTTTGAATTCTCTGGGACTTCTCTAAAATCTAATGATACCTCAAAGATTATTACCAGAGTATCCACTATCTCTGTAGCTACTTCCTTTAGCATCCTAGGATGTATCCCATCAGATCCAGGAGCACATCAGTCTTTAGCCCAATTGGCTCCCCTAGCACCTTTTCTCGAATGATATTTATTCTATTTATTTTCTGTCCTTGCGCCCCTTGAATATTTAATAATTTTGAAATGCTATCAATGTCTTCTACCATAAAGACTGATGCAAAGTATTTATTCAACTCCTCTAGCATTTTTTGGATCCTCCTTTATTATTTCACAAACCTCATTCTCTTGGGGGAGAATGTTCACTTTGGCTTCTCTCTTTTCTATATATTTAAAGAAGCACTTGTTGTTTTATCTTGATATTATTTGCAATTTTACCCCAAAGATTATTTTTTCATTATTATTTCCATTGTTGTTTGTTGGTTTTTAAAACTTTCACAATCATTTGGCTTACCACTAATCTTTGCCACATTGTATGCTTTTTTCTTTTCATCTGATGCTGTGCTTAACTTTCCTGGTTAAACATAGTTGGCTTATTCCCTTTCTAGAATCCTTCTTCATCACGGGAATATGTCTTTGCTGTGAGTCATGAACAATTTTCTTAAATGCTTACTATTGATTCTCAACCACTTTTGCTGCTCAACTCCTTTCCCAGTCCATTCCAGCCAGCTCTGCCCTCAATTTGGCATAAGTACATCGTGTTGAAAGCAGTTATTAGTGCAGAGAAAGCAAATCTAGTTGTTCCAATGTATGACAAAACTATATCTGCCTGACCTAAAGTCCCATACAGTCGACAGTGCCAAATACATTGGATTTTGGATATCATTCCTGTAATTAAGTCTTAGCAACCTTAAGAAACTGCTGTGTTCTCCATCTTTTACCTGTTTGCAAATTCTTACTGAAAGAGAAAGAATTTATATTTCTATAGTATCTTTCGTGGCCTCAGGACATACCAAAATAGTTAACATTTGACAAAATACTTGGCCAGGGGTAACTGTAGTGTAGAAAATATAGCTGTTAACATATACATAGTCAGATCCCATGAATAGTAGTGAATTAACTGGACAGGCAATCTATTCTCATGATGATTCTTGGGTATGCCCAGAAAAATGAGGAGGACTAGCCTACTGTGCTTCAAAGATCACACTACAGGTCTACTTAAGAGTGCAACTGTGGCCCTGGTTTAACATCTTGTCTGAAACATGGATCGGATCAGCACAGGTGGCCTTTAATTCCAAACTGCGATCCCATTTCCATCACATTATGGTTATGATGAGATGGGGATTGTCATCGCTAAAAATAGGATGATTGAGAAGGCAATTGGCTTCAGTACTGTGCATAACACAAGTCTGGTCTCCATGGAGCTAAGAGGCCTTTTGACCTGTGAAATTGTGAGGACTTACAGAGATCAGATTACCTATAAAATGTTGCTTGTAATTACCAAAGTCAACCATGTTTCATTAGGAATGGTGAAAGTTCATGAATTTTATGTTCAAGTTGAACTACGTCACCACTGAAGAACCAAACATTTTTCTACTTTTTACAGCCAGTCTCAGGCCAGTAAGACCATGAGCAATGTAGAACAACATTGCTCCAACCATGTACTATAGATAGGTGCTGTGGTAAAGCATTCTCTTGCTTTTTAGATCAGAAGATTATGGGTTGATCAAACAGGTACTGGGGGAGTGCAGAGCTGGCAAGGATGCCACCTTTCAGGTGAAACATCAAAGCTCCAACTACTCCGTTCAAGTAGATATAAAAGATCATATGACTCTATTTGAAGAAGAGCACTTCTGTTTTAGGGGTTTTTCGCAGTGTCCTGGTTAATATCATCCAGCCAACACTTAGAAACAGATAATCTGATGTTTGTCATATTGCTGTTTGTGGGATCTTGCTGCATCCAAAATGGCTGCTGTGTTTTCCACATTACCAGAAGGAGTAGGCTTTAAGTGTATTTCATTTGCTGCAAACCTCTCTGGATGTCCTGAGCTTCTGGAAGATTTGTTTCTTTAACACGCCTGTAGTTCATTGAAAGTTGCGTCACAGGTAGACAGAATGGTAAAGAAGGTATTTGCCTTCATTGCTCAGATCATTGAGTTTAGGAGTCAGGACGTCATGTTGTAGTTGTACAGGACATTGATGCGGCCATGTTTTGAGTACGGTGTACAGTTCTGGTTGCCCTGTTATAAAGAAGGATGTTATTACATTAGAGAGGGTGCAGAACATATTTACAAGGATGTTACTGGGATTGGAGGGTTTGACTTATAAGGAGAGGCTGAATAGGTTGGGACTTAGGAGGTTGAAGGGTGAATCTATGGAGGTCTGTAAACTCACAAGGGGCATAAAAAAGGTGAATAGCAAAGGTCTTTTTCTCTCGCATTAAAGTGTTCAAAACGAGAGGACTAATTTTAAGGTGAGAGGAAAGGGATTTAAAAAGGGTCTGAGGGACAACATTTTCACATAGAGGGTGGAAGGAACTGCCAGAGGAAGTGATAGATGCAAGTACAGTTACAACATTTAAGAGACATTTGGATAGGTATATGAGTAGGAAAGATTTAGAAAGATATGGGTCAAGTGCAGGCAAATGAGACTAATTCAGTTTGGGAAACTTGGTCAGCACAGATGAGTTGGACCAAAGGGCCTTTTTCCATGCTTTATGGCTGTATGACCCTAAGAGCACATCCTCTCATTGATGCAGTAAGACCATGGAGGGGAAAGTGAGGACTGCAGATGCTGAAGATCAGAGTGGACAGTGTGATGCTGAAAAGCACAGCAGGTCAGGCAGCATCTGAGGAGCAGGAGAATCAACGTTTCAGCATAAGCAATCATTAGGAATCATGCCTGGTGTAGGGTTATGCCTGAAATGACAATTCTCCTGCTCTGAGGATGCTGCCTGACCTATTGTGCTTTTCCAGCACCACACTCTCAACTGCAATAAGAGTATGTTGATTTTCCACATCTACCATTCCCTCTGAATGTTATCACCAATTTACTGTCAAGTCTTCCCAATTAGGTTTTATTCCCTTTTGAATTGGACTGAAGACCAGATCAAAACTGCAACAGGCCTAATTTGAACTATGGCTCTTGTAGCTAACATGAAAGGAAAAAATGAGAGACACATCCCATCAGTCTGGATTACATTCATGTCTTGGTCCCAGAGGAGGAAACCACAAGCTTCAGTCCGCTATACCATCGAGGGCTTTGGCCACATCTGTTTCCCATTCATTACACACCAGCAGAATAATCTTCTCTAAATGTACAGCATGTACATTATTAAACTGTACTTCCGAGTGAATGAGATGTTTTTCCTGAATAAATGATATAAATTGTCTTTTGACTCTATTGGTTACAGCATATCAGACTGGAAGAATGGGGTTTTGTTGCTTTCCTTCCTAAGTATTTAGGTGGCTCAGTTACAGGTCCCATTCCAGGGACCAAAAACACACTACCTGGGCTGACACTCCAATGGCAGAGCTCAATAGGGCTGCCATTTGGGTGAAATGTTAAGGTATTAGCTCAATCAGATGGATGTAAAATCCCTCACAGTACTATCCATAGAGTGGGCTAATTCTCTCCAAAGACCTCGTTATAAAATTATGGCCTCAAATCAAATTATCTCATCCTTATCACACTGCTGTTTGTGGGATCTTGCTATACAAAAAAAGTGACTACCATGTGTCCTGCATTACAACAGTGACAGTAAGTATGTCATCAGCTATAATGAACATTGGGCTATCCTGATGTCTGAAAGATACTATGTAAATTCACTCCTTTTTATCCACCTATCTAGGAGTTGTGGAGGGTTTTTTTCCCACATGAATTCCAAACAAAACTTGTTCCTTTTTTAGGGTCACTTTTTTTCTGATGCAAAGATTAAACATTGGATATTTCTTTATTACAGTGAACACTGTCTGGCAGTGAAAGAGCTTTATTGCTACAAAGAGTGGCTCTCTATGGAAGAACATTCACGCAAAAGAATTTACTCTGCAAGTCTGAAGCTACCTGACTGCGACAGGCTTCCTAGCCTACACCAAGATCCTGATGCATGCACCAAAGTCTCATTTCTTGGCAAGTATTATCTGTTTGGAGGGAAATAGTTGCCAAATATATCATTGCTAATTTTCAAGTTAATATCAAACATTAGATGAAGATTCTAGCTTGTTAATTATTTTTCCATTATGTTTGCAGACATAAAGCGAGGACTCATTACCAGTGAGTGAATGCCATTCTATTTTATACTGAACTACTTTCAAATTAATTTAAATGAATGTATTGAATAGTGTTAATTAACACATACAGTGCATTCTATTCATAGGTTTTCTTCCACCTTTCTTTTGTAGTGGGTTAATATAAGAAATTATTTATGAACATATTTTGCAATTTTGCATTCCTGGCCCAAATCCTAGAGATTCAAGTTGCGAATTCATTGTGACCCAGAACTGTTTTGGTTGTGTTGCCATAACTTCACCAAAGTCGAAGTTCTGCTTCAGGTTTTACAGTGGGTTCCATCTTTTGTACATCAAAACGATGGTGTGGGAGAGAATTCGTGACCAATATTGTCTTCCGAATTGTGGAACTCAGGATGCAAACTAGCAGCATCTATTGTCGCTGTTTACAATCATAGAATCACAGAATTCCTACAGTATGGAAGCAAGTCATTCAGCCCATCAAGTCCACACCAACCCTCTGAAGACAATCTCAACCAGAGACAATCTCCACCCCATCCCTGTAACCCGGCATTTTCAATGGCTAACCCACCGAGCCTGCACATCCCTGGACACTATGGGCAATTTAGCACGGCCAATCTACCTAACATGAACAGCTTTTGGACTGTGGGAGGAAACCAGAGCACCCAGAGGAAACCCACGCAGACATGGGGAGAATGTGCAAACTCCAAACAGACAGTCACCTGAGGCTGGAATCGAACTTGGGTCCCTGGCAGTGGCAGACAGTAGTGCTAACCACTGAGCCACCAAAGTTTTACCACCAGAACTGACCTGCTTACAATTAAGCAATGCACACATTTACTAATGGGTTTGACTGCAAATGTTTCCCTCTCAACCATGAATGTTAATGTCACCATTTGAAGGAATCGTTTAGAAGGAGTGAGGTGTTGAATCAATATGCGTAGAGACAAGCATAGATAAATTCTTGGCAGTAATATCCTTGTGTATCCTTGCAAATTCAACTCAGAGTTTCAACTGTCTGGAATTTATGTGTGACTGATGTGTGTCATTCCAAATGGGTACTGTGCACTGGACCAAGGTCTTAGTTAGTACAGAAATATCTTGGATAAGTGAACTAAAGGCATAAGGCATTCCAATTAGCCTGAGTCCAAGTGCTTCTAAGATCAGCCACTTACAGACACAATCTGGACCCTTGGCTAGATCTCCCATTGCTTACTTAGATACCCGTCTTTACTCACTGGAGTTGCTCTTTCACACTGTTCCTCAGATGAAACCTTTTGGATTCAAATCCTACTTCCGAGAGATGATCCCAGGATTTTGTACACGGTGTAGTCTTTTGGATGAGATGTTAAAATAAGGGCATTTCTGTCTCTTGTCTAGTACATAAAACATTCCAAGACTATTGAGAAAAAGAGCAGAAGACTTCTTCTTTGTCTTAAAAAACATTTATTCCTCAAAATATATCACTGAGACCAATTTTCATAATTACAAAGGAATGAGGGCAGAGCTCGCTGCAGTAAACTGGGAAAGGAGTTTAGCAGCAAAAGCAGTTGAGAATAAATGGGAAATGTTTAAGAAAATTATTCATGACTTGCAGAAAAGATATATTTCAATGAGGACAAAGGATTCTAAAAAGGAGATAAGCCAATTATGGTTAACCAGTGAAGTTAAGCACAGCATCAGACTGAAAGAAAAAGCATACAATTTGGCAAAGGTTAGTGGTAAGCCAAACAATTTGAAAGGTTTAAAAACTAACAAAAGCCAATCAAAATAATAATAATATCATGGAAGCAAATAAACTTTGGGGATAAACTCAGAAGTAACATCAAGGTAGAAGGCAAATGCTTCTTTAACTACATAAAAAGAGAAGTGAACATTGACCCCTTAGAGAATCAAGCTGTAGAAATAATAATGGGGAACTAAGAAATGGCAGAAGAATTAAATAATATTTTGCACCAGTCTTCACAGTAGAAGACATTGATGGCATTTCAAAATTACTAAATAATCAAGGGGCAAAAGGAGGAGAGGAAAGAAATAGACTAACTAGCACTGGAGAAAAGTGCTGGGGATACATATTGGGATAAAGACTGTTAAGTCCCCTGGACATGATGGGATGCATCCAAGAATATTAAATGAAATAGGTACAGAGATAATGGATACACTGGTAATTTTTGAGCAATGCTCAGATTCTGGAGAAGTCACAGAGGATTGGAAAACTGCCATTGCCTTTATGGAAACAAGGGAAAGAGGCAAAAACAGATCACCATAGGCCAGTTAGTTTATTGTCTGATTTTGGAAAATGTTAGAGTCTATTAAAAAGATTGTAGTAGCAAAGCACTTAGAACTACAAAACTATGTATATAAACAAGTAGAGTCAGCGTAGCTTCATAAAAGAGAAATCATGCCAAACCAATTTATAAAAATCCTTTGAAGACATAACACACAGAATCAGTCAAGAGAAATTAGTGGATGTAATATATGTGGATTTCCAAAAAGTATTTGATAAAGGACCACATTTAATAAGATAAGAGTGTATGATGTTGGAGGTAGTATATAAGCATGGACAGAGCATTGACTAACTAATCAAAGACAAAAGAGGTACAATAAAGGAGCATTTTTAGGATGGCAAAGTGAAATTACTGGTGTACCACAGGGATTGGCATTGAAGCCATAATTACTTACAATATATGTTAATTGTTTGGATAAGGAACATGAATGTGCAATAACCTGGTTTGCAAAATAGGTGGGAAAGCAAGCGGTGAAGATGATACAAAGGGTCTGCCAAGGAATGTAAAGAAGTGAAGGAAGCAGATGTGGAGAAGTGTGAGATTATGTACTTTGACAGGATGAATAGAGGAGCTGAATATTATTTATATGATAAAAGAATGTTAGAAGCTACAGAAGAGAGGGATTTGGGTGACCATGTCTGTGAATCACACAAAGCTAGCAGTAAGTGTTGTTTGGTAACATGGAAGATAAATGGAATGTTAACCTTTATTTCAAAGAGAGTGGAATATAAAAGTAAGGAGATAATGCTAAAACTTTACAAGGCTCAGCTGGAATATTGGGAAAATGTTTGGCTCCCTTATCAAAGGAAAGACATCCTGGCATTGGAGGCAGTCCAGAGACGATTCACTCGGTTGATCCTGCCAATGGTGGAACTGTCTTTTAAGGAGAGTCGTAAAGAAATACAGCATGGGAATGTTCCAATTCATCCATGCTGACCAGATATTGTAAATTAATTTATTCCCATTTGCCCATATTTGGCCCATAACCCTCTAAACCCTTCCTATTCCTATACCCATCCAGATGCCTTTTAAATGCTGTAATTGTACCAGCCTCCACCACCCTCTGGCAACTTATTCTATACACATGCCAGCCTCTACCTGAGAAAGCTGCCCCTTGGGTACCTTTTATATCTTTCCATCTCACCCTAAACCTATGCCCTCTGGTTCTGGACTCCCCCACCCCAGGGAAAATACTTTGTCTATTTACCTTATCCATGCACCTCATGATCTTATAAACCTCTGTAAGGTCACCTCTCAGTCTTTGATGGTCCAGGGAAAATAGCTCCAGTCTATTCAACCTTTCCTCATAGCTCAAACCCTTCAACCCTGGCAACATCTTTGGAAATCATTTCTGAACCCTTTCAAGTTTCACAACATCCTTCCTATAGCAGGAAGATCAGAATTGCACACAGTATTCCAAAAGTGGCCCAACCAATGTCCTGTACAGCTGCAATATGACATCCCAACTCCTACACTCAATGCACTGATCAGTAAGGGCAAACATACCAAATGCCTTCTTCACTATTCTATCTACCTCCAACTCCACTTTCAAGGAGCTATGAACCAAGGTCTCTTTGTTCAGCAACATGTGATCTAACCTCGCTAACCAGTTTACCACTAGGAACCTTGTTGAATGCCTTACTGAAGTCCACATATATTATATCCACCGTTCTGCCCTCATCAATCCTCTTCATTACTTCTTCAAAAAACTCAATCAAGTTAGTGAGACACGATTTCACATACACAAAGCCATGCTGACTATCCCTAACCAACCCTTGCTTTTCCAAATATATGTAAATCCTGTTCATCAGGATTCCCTCCAACAATTTGCCCGCCACCAATGTCAAGCCGTTTAGTAGATTTGGCCCGGTCTTGTTAGATTGTAGAAGAATGAGAGGCAACCTTATTGAAACATATAAGTTTCTTAGGGAAATTGACAAGGTTGGTGTGGAAAGGTTATTTTTCCTTGTAGGAGAATCTAGGACCAGAGGACATAATCTCAGAAAAACGGACCACACATATTTAAGACAGAGATCAGGAGGAATTTCTTCTTTCAGAGGTGAGTGAATCTTTACTGCAGAGGGTTGTTGATACCCAATCCTGAAATATGTTCAAGGCTGAGGTAAACAGATTATTAATCAGTGAGGGAATTGAGGATTAATGGGAAAAGACAGGAACATGGATTTGAGGATTATTAGATCAGCCATGATCATGTTGAATGGTGAAGCAGACTTAATGGGCTGAAAGGCCTACTTTTGCTGCTACATTGTATAGTCATTACCTTCATTACCATTTATGGTAGCTATTTGGGAGGTAGAAATAGACTGATATCTTGTCCATGTTACACCTCAAAAGTACTTTACTGACTTTAAAGGATATTGGAACATTCGGAGATCATAATAGATCCAATATGAATGCAGTCTTTCTTACCTTTCAACATGAAAATATATTTGCAATCTGCAGCAATAGAAAAGCAAGAATGAATATTGATCAGATATAAAGTAATTGCATTTGATTGGGGAACTTTCATTACAGAAACTATCTGCTCAACTAAACAATCAATTACTCATTGGGTATTGCAAAATGGCGAAGATGAAGGTGGATGGAAATCTGTTCAGAGTGAAGTGAGAATATGGAATTTGCTACCACCCAGTGTAGCATTGATGTGTTTAAAAGGAAGCTTGGTAAATGCACGATAGGGAAGAAAATAGAAGGCTTTGCTAATATGGGAATGAGAGGTTGTGCAGATCATGAACAACAACATGGACGAATTGGGCCAATGATCTGTTTCTGTGCTGTATAGTTCTACGTAATTGATGTAATGCCCACTCAAGTACCATTTGGGTTGTCACGTAACTTCCCTGAAATTAGGTGACTTCCCTGAAATTTATTCTCCAACATTACACTGATAGCAGCACCCACAAGTGCAGGACCTCATAGAAATGATGCATGGTTTCTCAGGGTCAATATATTACAGATGCTGTATTGCCAGCATAGAATGTGCTGCTGATTGTAGACAGACGTAGAAGTACTTGTACAATATCTATAAACATTTCTAAGGCTTACAACCAGTCCACAAAGACTTATAAAAAAGACAACTGCACTACATTCCACCTCTTCAAGTGCATTGGCCTCAAAACCAACCTCAATTTTGCCACTTTAATGGTCTCCCTCCCCACTTCTGCAAACTTCTCATGCTCCATCTTACACTCCATCTCTTATAATTCCATAAAATGTTCATTCCCCCATGTTGTAAGTAAACTGTGATTCCTGCTTTGATTTATTATTGTCACATGTACCTAAGTACATTGAAAAGTTTTGTTTTTGCATGAAGTACAGGCAGATCATAACATTCAAAGACATACAAATCGTGGGATGATTGAACAGAGCAAGACACACAAAGTTACAGCTGCACAGATGCAAGATCAACATTAGATTTGAAAGTTGGGAGGTTCATTCAACAGTCTAATAACAGTGGGGAAGAAGCTGGTTGTGTACCTGTTGGTACATGTTTTTAAGCTTTTGTATCTTCTGCCCAAAGAAGAGCTTGGAAGAGAATATAACCGGGATGGGAGGGGTCTTTGATAATGTTAGCTGTCTTTCCACAGCAATGGGAAAGGTAGATAGATCCTTGCTTAGCCCAGGTTGACAATAGGCTGCATGGTTTTTTTTCCTCAAAGATATGTGTTAGCTGTTTGAGAAATGCTGCCTGATGTATACCAATTCATCCTTATCATGGCCAATTTAATTGACAACTGCACTACATTCCACTTCTTCAAGTGCATTGGCCTCAAAATCAACCTCAATGTTGCCACTTTAATGGTCTCCCTCCCCACTTCTGCAAACTTCTCATGCTCTATCTTACACTCCATCTCTTCTAAAATTGGATTACTCTGTGTTCCTCCCCTTCCCGTCACTTCATCTTAAGCAATGATAGTATGATGGTAATGCAATCTGAATCCTTTTTTGCCAGTGGATTACTAACCGTCAAAAACTTCCATGGAATCTCTCACATTGATTCTTTTCCAATTTCCTGCTCTCAATTCCTTCTTGGTATCTCTCTATCAATTTATTTGCGAAGTTTGATTCCACCAATGGCACTACACTTGTGTGAGTTGTCATTGTTACTTGAATATAAAATATAATAAAATAGGATCTTGGAAGCACTGCCTGACAGGAATACAATGATAGCTTTCAAAGGAGAATTGGATCAATGAAGAAGAAACATTTAGGGAGCTATGAGCAAAAGGAGGGAAGATGACTGAGGTGAGTCACTAAGGCAGAGAATCAGCAAAGATCTCATAGGCCAAATTATCTTCTTCTGGGCTACAATCATTCTTTGATTCTAGATTGTCAACAGAAAATCTGTGGGAATTTGACTGCGTGCATTTTATAATCAATTGCTTCATTCCCAGTTTCCTTTTGTGGGATGGGAATCTTGTTGGGCTGCTTCATACTGGGGATAGGAACTCATTAAACAACTTCAGAACAATAATTTCTTGTATATATTGTTGTTTTACAATTCTCGATCTTGTTTTCAATACCCCCTCCCGCCGTGGCTCTGCTCTGGTGGGTGGCACGGTGGCACAGTGGTTAGCACTGCTGCCTCACAGCGCCAGAGACCCGGGTTCAATTCCCGCCTCAGGCGACTAACTGTGTGGAGTTTGCACGTTCTTCCCGTGTCTGCGTGGGTTTCCTCCGGGTGCTCCGATTTCCTCCCACAGTCCCAAGATATGCAGGTCAGGTGAATTGGTCATGCTAAATTGTCCATAGTGTTAGGTAAGGGGTAAACGTAAGGGTATGGGTGGGTTGCGCTTCGGCGGGGCGGTGTGGACTTGTTGGGCCGAAGGGCCTGTTTCCACACTGTAAGTAATCTAATCTCTTCCATGTATCTGTAACTGTATTCAGCTTGACAATATTCCAAGATATTTGGGTCTCTCCAGTTCTGGACTCTTGAACATCTGCAGTTTTCATCTCTGTACCATTGGTGGTCATATCTTCAGATATCATCACCCCAGGCTCTGAAAATCCCATGTTAAGCTTTCTACCTGTCTCTGTTCCTTTAAGACTTATCTGAAATCCTTCTCTTTGACCAAGTTTTTGGTCACCTGTCATTCTATCTTCTTATGTGGATCAATGTGCTGTTTCCATTGAGACCCTTTATTGCATTAAAGGCACTATATAAATGCAAACTACTGTTTGCTTTGTAGCCTTGCTTTATATTCATTACATGGTGTGTAATAAATAGCAAAACTAGCAAAAAAGATAAACTCAACCGACTGGATACATTTGATCATGGAGAACTTGCCAAGCCTACAAATGGGACGAATTACATCAATTCAAACTATTTTTTCCAATTCAACTGCAGGAAATAATTGGACAAGTGAGGCAGGTCTTGAACCTAACCAGTTACTTTCCTGACACTGTTATAGGAATGATAGGATAGTATGTAGGGGCATGTGTATTCATCAAGGTATGGATGTCAGAACTGAGGGATAGAATATGTTTGTCCAAGACAGCAAGTGTTCCCAGACATCAATAGTCAGATGGACATAAAAATTAACTAACTCAAACAACATGGTAACCTCAGCCAGTGAGGATTTTAAAATAAGCCTCAAAGGAAAGAGAGAGAAATTAACTACAGATGACAAGCTGCAAAAGACACTGTGAAAACAAAATTGATGTATTCTAACGATGAGTACAATTTTAATCTAAGTAGTCCTAGAGGTATTTCTTTGGTAATTGAAATGTTAATATCTTTCTGTAATTTTAATTTGTAGTTCTGTGATTCTTATTTAGGGTGCAGCTTAGTTCACAATGTAATTTTATTTGTCTTGTCTTCATTTCTATGATCTGCCTGTTTTACTCTGCCATTTTAATCCACTGCTTTTAGATTTTCCATATTTGCTTTAATCAATTATAATCAGGTCACATTTCAGGACCAGATCTAAACAGAACTAACTTCTCAGCAAGAGAACTGAAACACAATAGAGATACTTTCTGTGTGTCGATTGTACACATACACTTAATTTTGGCTCCATGAAAATTTCAATTCATTTCAGCAATAAAACAAACAAATAAATTTTGAATTGACCTCAAGGTAGAAAACGAGAGATTGTTTGAACCAAAATATTTTTTTCACACTTTGTAGAAGCTACCCAATAGGATTGTGTCAAAATCTAGAACTTCCTTTCAAATTAAATAATGATGGGCATCTTTTCTAACCAGTCAACTAATGGTGATATAAAACAAAGAATGCGGATGCTGGAGATTGAAACAAAAATAGAAATTGTTGGAGAAACTCAGCACATTAGGTAGCATCTGTGGCAAGAAAACAGAATTAACATTTTTAGTTTGATGACTCCTCATCAGAACTGTTAACAGCTCGGAAAAAGTGGTATTTACGCTGAAGTGGAAAGGGTTTGGTGGGTAGAGGAGAGGTGAGCAGATAGGTGATGGACCAGAGACAGAGAGAGACATGAAAGGGGTAAGAAAATAAGAAGATTGTGGATAGCAGGTCAGGAGAAAAAAAGCTGAATAAATGATAATAACAGCTAAGAGTTAGATAATGGGTGAGCTGTGCTGAGTGCAGTACATATGATGTTATAATGGGCCTGATGGTACATAGAGTCAGAGTCATAGAGATGTACAGCACAGAAACAGACCCTTCAGTCCAACTTGTCCATGCTGACCAGATATCCCAACCCAATCTAGTCCTACTTGCTAGCACCCAGCACATATCCCTCCAATCCCTTCCTACTCGTATGCCCATCCAAATGCCTTTTAAATGTTGCAATTGTACCAGCCACCACCACTTCCTCTGGCAGTGTGAGAATGGGTGACTGTTCTAAAAGTACAGGAAAAAATGATCAATTTCACTTTCAATTTCCACCCTGCCCTCACCATCAGTTGGTCTATCTCTGGCTCCTCCCTTCCCTTCCTTGCCATCTCTGTTTTTATTTCTCAGGATAGGCTGGCCATCGATTTCCACTACAAACCCACTGACTCCCTAAGTTACCTCAACTATACATCCTCACATCCCACTTCCTGTAATGACTCTATCCCACTCTCCCAATTTCTCTGCTTCTGTAACTTCTCTTCTGATGATGCCACTTTCCGCAAGGGGGCCTCAGAAATATCCACCTTTTCTCTCAACCAAGAATTTCCATTATCACGGCCGACAGGGTCCTTAGCCATGTTTGACCTATCTCCCACACTTCTGCCCTCAGCCCTTCCCTTCCCTCCTGCAACAATGATAGGGTTTCCTGGTCCTTACTTGCCACCCCATCAGTCTCTGCATCAAAGGACTGTATGCTGCCATTTCCATCACCTCCAACTGGATTCCACAACCAGACACACATTCCCCTCCTCTCCTTTGCCAGCTCTCTGTAGGGACTATTCGCTCTGGGACACTCTGATGTAGTCCTCTTCCATTCCTGCTACCACCTCACCATCTCGCAACACCTTGCCATGCAATCGGAGAAGGTATAAAACCTGCCCGTTTCCCTCCTCCCTCTTCACTATCCAAGGTCCCAGACATAGCTTCCAGGTGACGCAGTGATCTACCTGTTTTTCATTCGATCTGATGTACCACATTCGCTGCTCACAGTGTGATCTCCTTTACAATGGGGAGACGCCATGCAGACTGGGTGACCACTTCGCCGAACACCCACGCTGTGCCCGCCAAAATGACCTTGATATTCCAGTTGCCTGCCACTTCAACACACCACCTTGCTTCCTGCCTAACATTTCTGTCTCAGGCTTGTTCCAGCGAACCTCCGCGCAAACTCAAAGAACAACATCTTATTTTGTACTTTGGGACCCTGCAGCTTCTAGGACTCAACATCAAGTTCAATCATTTTAGAGCCTGATTCCATCTTTCCATGTTTTTCATCCATCACATATAGTCATACGCCATGACATATGGATGTAGGTTTGCTCGCTGAGCTTGAAAGTTCATTTCCAGACATTTCGTCACCCTACCAGGTACCATCTTCAGTGGGCCTCAGGTGAAGCACTGCTGAAAATTTCTGCTTTCTATTTATATGTTTGGGTTTCTTTGGGTTGGTGATGTCATTTCCTGTGGTGATGTTATTTCCTGTGGTGAAGTCACTTCCTGTTTTTTTTCTCAGGGGGGTGGTAGATGGTGTCTAATTCAATGTAGACCCCTTCTACCATCAACCTGAGCTATAAATCTTCTCAAAACTAGCTAAGATCATGACATATGTACTGTTAAGCCATGGGTTGCTTTTAGCATAGTCACCCATCTCCCACCTACCCTGAGGTCGACTATATGAATTGCATTCAGTACAGCTCACCCATTTTTTTCACTCTTACTCTTATTATCACTTGTTCAGCTTTTCTTCTGTCCTGGCCAGCTATCCAAATTCTCTTTGTTTATCTGCTCCTTTCATATCTCTCTCTCTCTCTCGGTCTCTCTGGGCTCCATCTCTACCTATCTGCTCATCTCTCCCCATCCCTCCTCCCCACCCCACCTTCTCCACTCCCCCCACTTCACCTTCAGCATAAATTATACTTTCCCAGTTACTAACAGTTCTGATGAAGAGTCACTGGTTAACTCTACTTTCTCCCCACAGATGCTGCCAGAGCTTGCTAAGTAATAGTGATGGCCTTTGGGGCTTGATAGTAATCATGCAGGACTCAAAGATACATGTCCAGTTAGTTAAAGAGTTTATGCTTGCTTCTGCCTTCCAACCGTAACATTGAGACTCAGATAAATTTGACCATTGTAGAAACATTTCAATGACTGTACAGGTGTGTGAACATTAACGTTCTACTTTTTAAGTGATTGTTTTTGATTGATGTTAATGATTTGAGGGTTTTTTTTGTATTATTTTTATCTGTATCTTTGCAGAAGTGTGTTATAGTGACAACGGAAGGTTCTACCAAGGTATGGTAAATGTAACAGCATCTGGTATCCCTTGTCAGAAGTGGAGTGAACAGGTCAGTATTGGCAGGTACCAAGTTATTGCCATTTACAGATTGAAAATAAATAGTATTTAATATTCTTCAGTTTCCATCGTACCACTGACCCCTTTCTCTGTGATTAATGTCAACAACTTGTCCAGACTGTAGCATTCCCATTATTTACGTTGGCACCATGGCTCATGTTCTCCGAGGGGTATAAGGTTCTTAGTGCAGGTTCCACATCATGGATTGAGTGAAAACGTCAATGCTGAATGTAACATTAAATGCTGCATTGTAGGTGGTGCTGACTTTCGGAGGAGATTTCAATGAGGCTTCATCTCTCTGCTTGTCTGGAGGTACTCCTTCAAAGAAGTGCAGGGGAGTCCCTCCCTGGCCAACATTTTTCCCACCTTCAGAACAAGCACAGACTGGACATGAAAAGTGCTATCAAAATGCAACACGTTTTTTTTGTTGTCCAAATTGAACCCTATAATACACTGCAACATTATCCAACTAGCATCATGAATCTGCAATGTATATCAAAAGGAAATAATAAGTTTCAGAGTCAATTAATTATATGGCAAATTAAGAAGGCCTTCTATGCTTGACTCAGATTGTATCCCATGCTGCTGTCCTTTCCCCTTTAACAATTTTTCCCAGTATTCCTGTTAAAAACTGTTCATGGATTCTGCTTCTATCACTCTTCCTGACTGAGCATTGGAGATAATTAACCAACCAGTGAAATCACACATAACTTATTGAAAACCATTCTAGTTCGAAACATTTCTATTAGCTATCAACAACTTGAATTTAAGTTTTAAAGAAACCTTGATATTGTAAAACACTTCATGTCACTTCACATGAGCATTATTTAACAAAGATTGACATCAAGCCATGACATGATTAGATTAGATTACTTTACAGTGTGGAAACAGGCCCTTCGGCCCAACAAGTCCACACCGACCCGCCGAAGCGCAACCCACCCATATCCCTACATTTACCCCTTACCTAACACTACGGGTAATTTAGCATGGCCAATTCACCTAACCTGCACATCTTTGGACTGTGGGAGGAAACCGGAGCACCCGGAGGAAACCCACGCAGACACGGGGAGAACGTGCAAACTCCACACAGTCAGTCGCCTGAGGCGGGAATCGAACCCGAGTCTCCAGCACTGTGAGGCAGCAGTGCTAACCACTGTGCCACCGTGCCGCCCACTGTCACCGTGCTGCCCACTGCCACCGTGCCACCCACATGGGGAGATGTTAGGACAGATGACCAAAGTACTGGTCATGGGAACAGGTTTGGAAGAACACTTTAATGGAGAGAAAGGCTGAGAGGTGCAGGGAAGGAATTGAGAGCCTGAAACCTAGGCACCATTAAACACAACTGGGAATGTTGAAATGAAGGTAATCAGGAATGCACAAGAGGCCAGAATCGGATAAACACAGATACTTCAGAGGGATGTAGTTTTGGAAGAGATTAAAAACAAAAGATAGGGAGTGGCCGTGGAAGAATTTGAAACTAGGCAGAGAATTTACCTAAGTTATTCCTTTTAGTTGTTCTGTACGTCAAGTCTTTCATCCTCGGTCTCGACTTATCAGATCTCTTCTGTTTCCTTCCCATGTCCCTAGACATCCTTCCCATTGTAAGACGCCCAGAATTGAATAAGATGCTCGAAATGTGACATGACCAACAATTTTTGTTGGCTCAGCATTTCAATCAGAACTTTGCTGGAGTCACTGTTAGGTCAGCTAGATGGGTTGAAGTCTAGAGCCATCATGTTTCAGGTTGCATTACTGCAAGATATTGAAACCAGCCTGATTATGTCTTGTGGATTTCCATGTAATTATTGGATCCTTAGCTTTCCAGTAGCAACCTGGCTGGTTTTATTTGTGTCAAATGCTCAGAAAGCAGGGATAGAAGAATTTACAGATACTTAGTCAGAAGAGGAAAAAAATGTCCAACTGCTATTGATGATTTGATTTTGTTTGATTTATTATTGTCACATGTACAGAGATACATTGAAAAGTATTATTTTGCATGCTAACCAGGCAAATCATACCTTATATAAGTACATCAGGGTAATAGAACAGAATGCAGAATATAGTGTTACAGCTACAGAGAAGGTGCAAGAAAGATCAGCTCTAATATATGAGAAGTCCATTTGTAAGTCTGATAACAGCAAGGATGATGCTGTTCTTGAATCTGTTGGCACAAGTTTTCAAACTTTTGTATCTTCTACCCAATGGGAGGGGCATTTGATTACGTTGGCTGCCTTCCTGAGGCAGCTGAATGTGTATGTTGAGCCAGTGGAAGGAAGGGCTGAATGATGGTGGTTAAGGGAGAGAAATTGCCAGTCAGTGGATACACTCAGATCTCTGGAAGACTAAGGACAATACCTTTTGCAATCACACACCTTTGAATATTTTGTTTATAAGATCTAAATTTGAAATGCGTTTAAAGATCAATAGTCACTGAATGGTCCTGGTTAACATGTATTATCGCTTTGGTATGTAGCATGGTCTCCATATCTGAGCAAAATTAAAAAGTAACAAGTACTGTAGTAAGAAGTATAGTAGCACCCACAATCTGTGCGCCTAGAAAGAAAAATGAGGTTCCATCTGTGGCCTGGGGGATATAGAGAGTAATGTGATCTCCAAGTGATGTGAGTGGATCATTTGGTTCTATCCCAAATGTGCCAGTCATTCCCATTCCATTGCTCAACTTTGACTGGCAGATTTTCCAATGACAGAAAGCTTTACCCATTGGAGATTGAGTGCACTTAGGCTCAATCAAAGACTGAGATAGTTAAAGACAAACTTGCATTTCTGTAGCACCTTTCCAGACCCAATAACATTTCAAAGCACTTGATGACCAATGAAGTGTTGACACTGCAGAATTTAGGAAGGGTAGCAGTCGATTAATGCACAGTAATCTCCCACAAGCACAAATGTGAGAACAAGCGTCTGTTTTTCAGTGATGTCTGAGGGATATATATTGATCAGGACACTGGGAAGAAATGCTCTGGCTTTCTTTGAGGTAGTGCAACAGGAAACTTTACATCCACCCAACAGGGCAGACAGGCCTGAAAGACATTGTCAAGCTGTTGAATCTGGCTGATTGGCTTTGCACTCCTCCTGCTTTTATACCAATTTGAAAGAAAATTCAAGATGAAAATCTTTGAAGGGGAAGGAACGTGATGAAAATAAAGCAATTGTGAGTGGGACACAAAGGCTTATTTTGTTTTATAACTCCACTCCCTCCTGCAGTCACTGCACTGTCGGGGACATGGGCATTTTTCCATCATCTACAGGTTGCATGGTTGAATATTTCTGAATTTTTTATGTCATTTTGAGAAAATCTGGCATCGATGAATTTAAAAGCCAAATAAATACATGTCACAAAAAAAAGAAAGTAAATTGATAGAGTGAATGAAGTGGGATGGGAGGAGGCTCATAGAGACCTTAAACCTTGGCCCAGACATTTAGGCTAAAAGGCATGCTTTTTTTTAAACTGGAGACTCTTTATGAGAGTCTTTGTAACATATCCAATTTAATTGAAGTCTCCGTTCCCTCAGAAGCATTCCTCCAAGGAATTGCAAAACAATGGCATAAATATAATTGTTTTTGCACTTCAAAACTCCATGTCTGGTCCCATGAGAAGTACATATTCAATTCACAGACAATGCTATTCTTTACCTTTCCTAAGGCTCCCCATTTCCACAGGCGTATGCCAGAGTTATTCCCAGAGCTGACCAACTCGGACAACTACTGCCGTAACCCAGGAGGTGAGAGTGAGCGCCCTTGGTGTTATACCATGGATCAAACAGTCAGATGGGAATTCTGCAACGTGCCTCTCTGTACCAATGGTATGTATGTTGACATGTATCAGAGATTTGTGGGAGCCGTGATCATGATTGGAAACACATTTGAGTGTCAGCCAAGGACTTGGGCTAAGATCTGAGTAACCCTTTATTAGCTCATGGGAAACAATTTTGTATATTTGTTAAAATAAATAACCTTCACAAACATTTGCAATGAATTTTGCACAATGTGGAGATCTGGCCTTATCATCTCTGGGTCAAAAGCCTGATGGTTCATGTCCCCCTTGAAGATTTGAATACAAAATCTGGCATGATGCTCCGTGCAATATTAAAATGCTGCATATTTGGAGATGACAATTTGCAAATACAGCATCAAACCAAAGTTCTATCCATTCTCTCAGGTTGGATAAATGTGGCTCTATTTTGAAGAAAAGCCTGGTTTCGCTGATTCCCTGGACCACTACTTGTCCCTCAAACAGCATCACTAAAAAGACCTGTTTATCTAATGGGCTTTTCTGTATTGATTGTGGGATCTTGGCTTCACTGTTTCCACACACCATAAAAGTAACTAGACTTCAAAACTGCTTGAGTAAAACAAAAAAACCATTGTGCTGTAGATCGGAAACATACAAAACCACAGAGCTGACAGAACTGCTGAGCTTTTCCAGCAATTTGTTTTTGATGTGTGTTTCAAAACTGCTTAATTGGCTAGAAAACGCTTTGGGATATAATGAGGTCATGAATTGTGCAACATGAATGCAAATATTCCTTTTCCTATGTTCTGTACAAACAGCCTTGGCCAAAGCAGTTAGCACTTTAGGGTAAGCTTTGGACAGCCCTCCTCATTTGCCTGTGGCAACAGCTCACAGCTCAGGTTGCCCTGTGGAGGTGTTCCCTCTACATCACGGTAGCTCAGCAGCTGCTGCCACCCTTTAAATTGGAAAGGTTTTAAAGTTGTTAAGAGATGCTTCAAGATAGAGGCACCCTCTCTCTCTTAGCATGTTGTAGCTTATTCCAGTTTCCCCATCAATCTTCCAGCATCCGCAGCTTGCCCACTAATCTTTAAACAAATGACAACCTTGTCTTCTGGCCACTAATTGGTCAATTAAAATAAAATTCACTGCTTGATGACAGTTCCCGAAACTTTATTTGACCCCAATTTCACAGTCTTGACTCAAAACATCCATTTACAAACAAACTCCTCACGTATAAATAAGCAACCCTCTGTTAGATATATACTGACATTATGGCGTGAGCTGAGTGCCTCAGGATTCATGTTGACAGCTCTGTAGTGAGTGAGCTCTGAGTGATATATTTAAATTAGTCAAGTTACTCAGTACAGGTGCATCAACTGTGGGTGGTGCGGTGGCATAGTGGTTAGCACTGCTGCCTCACAGCGTCTGAGACCCAGGTTCAGTTCCCGCCTCAGGCGACTGACTGTGTGGAGTTTGCACGTTCTCCCCGTGTCTGCGTGGGTTTCCTCCGGGTGCTCCGGTTTCCTCCCACTGTCCAAAGATGTGCAGGTCAGGTGAATTGGCCATGGGAAATTGCCTGTAGTGTTAGGTAAGGGGCAAATGTAGTGGTATGGGTGGGTTGCGCTTCGGCGGGTCGGTGTGGACTTGTTGGGCTGAAGGGCCTGTTTCCACACTGTAATGTAATCTAATCTTAAAAAAAAACTGCCAGTTTCCCATGTGGCAATGAACATTCCAGTCCTTTCACTAACGAGGACAGAAATAATCTGCAGTAATCATGTGTAAGTCATGTAATATGTTCTATTACTAAGCATTTTGAGTCAATCATAGTCAGTTCACTTGGGAAGTACCAAGATACTTGTCAAAAGGGCAGAAGGACTGGTCAAAACTAAGGAATGACCAGTTCTTACCAGTTGGCAGTACCATGAAAATACATCAAATTACTTCTTTATTCAAGGAAAAGAGCAAGTCTGCAATTCTCTTCTCCCAGAACGCTACCACCGAGGATGTCAGTTGGAAAATTCAAAAACTGAGGTTTATACACATTTTAATCAACCTATTCAGCCATTTTACAACACACCTTATGGAGCACGTGGGACTTGAAACAGGCCTTCTGGCTCAGAGGGGTAAAAACAATGACTGCAGATTCTGGATTAGTGGTGCTGGAAGAGCACAGCAGTTCAGGCAGCATCCGAGGAGCAGTAAAATCCACTTCTGGCTCAGAGTTGAGACACTATTACTATTGGGTGTTAAGGGTAATGTAAGCAAGGCAGGTAGATGGAATTAAGTTGCAAATCTGCCACAATCTACTCACATGGTGGATCAGGCTCACGGGTTGCTTGGCGTCCTCTTGTGTCTAGATTAGAATGGTGTTGGAAAAGCACAGCAGGTCATGCAGCATCCGAGGAGCAGGGGGAGAAGGTAGCAAAGAGTACAATAGGTGAATGGGGGTGGGGATGGAGATGATAGGTCAGAGAGGAGGGTGGAGCGGATAGGTGGGAAGGGAGATTGCCAGGTAGGACAGGTCATGGAGACAGTGCTGAGCTGGGAAGTTTGGAACTGGAGTAAAGTGGGGGGAGGGAAAATGAGGAAACTGGTAAAGTCCTGGTGTCCTCTTGTGCCTTTGAACTGGCATTTGAGTTAGTCCAACTTCTACTGGGAAATCATTCATGACAAATGTTCAGAACATTAAAGCATCAATGCTGTTGTTCCTTCCCATCCTTTTTTGAAGGCATTAATTTGCATTGGGCACCACCGCTGCTTTTGGTCTTTCTGTTCACTTGCAAGGCAGTGTTTATACTTTGGTTCAGAATGCCACCCTGTTCTGGTCCTCACTAACTGTCCAGAAACACACTGGAATGCAAATGGGGCAGAGTTTTTCTGTTTGTATGGCACACAATGCCATCAGAGGAGCTGTCATCACTAATTAATGGAGATGCACTTTTCTTGTATGTGCTCCAGGGGTCCAGTTTAATGCAGTAGGTTTTAATCTTATCTTAAGTGTTTGAACATGGACAGTGTTGAAATAGTATTGTGTTAATGGGATTTTTCAATGTCTTTTTCTCTTTCAGCTACCTCAGTAATGGGTGTGGAGCCTAAAGCAGGAACATTAGATACACCCACTCTCACTTCTGCAACCTATTCTATGACTATCATCATTTCCATAATCTCAAGCATCGCAGCTTCTGTTCTCTTGATAGTTATAATTTTTACTTGTCACCGTCGTCAAAAGGAATGGCAGAACAGGAAAAGGTAAAGATTGTCTTTTTATTTTGTTTCCTACATACTGTGATGGCAATGGGTACCTAATCTTGTAACCCCTAATAAAGGAAGTTACAGCAATTTTATACAAATCCCGAATCAGAGCTCAGATAGAATACTCTGCCCAATTCCAGGCACTGGACATCACAAAATATGCTAATATTTTCGGACGGGCACAGAGGAGATTTACCAGAATGCTAACAGGTATTAAGAAATAAAATGAAGCAGACAGATTGGAGAATTTGGAGAGCAGAGAAGCTGAGGCATGATTTAAATTGAGGTGTTGCAAATTATATGGTGTTTTGCAAGAGAAACAGTAACCAGAACACCTTGATTTAAGATAATTTGCAATAAAATAAAATTGCAGTAAAGTAAAAACAAATTGGGTTGAAGAGGCAAGAAGTATACAATTAAAAGTAGGGCCTAGTGTAGTGTTGTAGAATAGAGACCTAGGGGTCCAGGTACATGATTCTTTGAAATATGCATCACTTATAGGCAGGGTGGTTAAGAAGGCATTTAGTATGCTTGCCTTCATTGCTCAGACCTTTGAACATAGGCGTTGGGATATTATGGTGATGTTGTACAGGATGTTGGTGAAGCCTCTTCTGGAATATTGTGTGCAGTTCTGATCTCCGTATTATAGGATGGATTTTAGTAAGTTGGAGAGGGTTCAGAAGAGGTTTACCAGGATGTTGCCATAAGTGGATGGTTTGAGTTATAGGGAGAGACTGGATAAGCTGGGACTTTTTTTCACTGGAGCATAGGAGGTTAAGAGATGACCTTATAGAGGTTTATAAAATCATGGGGGGTATGGATAAGGTGAATGGTAGGTGTTTTCTCCCTAGGATGATGGATTTCAAGACCAAGGGGCATATTTTTAAGGTAAGAGGAGAAAACTTTTGAAAAGACACAAAGAGTATTTTTCTTACATGGAAAGTGGTTCGCGCGTGGAATAAATTTCCAGAGGAAGTGGTGGATGCAGGTACAGTTACAACATTTAAAAGACATTTGGATACGTACATGAACAAGGAATATTTGGAGAGAATAGGGCAAGTGCAGGCAAGTGAGACTAGTTTAGTTTGGGATTTTGCTTGGCATGAACTGGTTGGACCGAGGCATCTGTTTCCATGCTGTATGACTCTATGACTCTATAAAACACAGAGGGGAGATGAGGAGAATTTTTACTTTGCTGAGTGAGTGGTTATGATCTGAGATGTGCTGTTTGAAAAGTGCATGAGATTCAGTATTAACTTTAAAAAAGGGAATTGGACACATACTTAAAAAGGAAGTATTTGTACAGGTAATGTTCAGGTGAATCTTCTCTGTAACCACTCAATGATATTGACATCTTTTGTAATGGGTGATTCCAAGGACTGGATACAATATAATACTCTACCAGATATGACCATAGAGAAAGAGGAGGTATTGGGAATAATCAACACCTGCTTCTGAGAGGCAATGGACGCATTATGGGCTAAATGGTGATTCACTGAATGATTCAGTTTACCTTGATGACCTGGCACTTTCATGAAGAACAAAACAATATTAGAAAAATGTTATAGCCTTGACCTGCTGTAGGGGTGTAATGTCTTGGAGAATTGAACCACCTTCATGTGGGTTCTCCTCCACTAACTTTTTTTTTGTCCAGTAACTACCAAATATATTCTCACACTTTTTTTTTTAAATCTCCCAGCTACAGAGGAACTGAAACACCTACTCTGACAGCTCTTCCATCAGAGCTGCTACTGGATAGACTTCATCCCAACCCAATGTACCAGCGGCTTCCCCTCCTTCTAAACCCTAAACTGCTGAGCCTTGAGTATCCAAGAAATAATATCGAGTACGTGAGGGATATTGGAGAGGGAGCTTTTGGAAGAGTGTTCCAGGCCAGGTGAGCAAGCATTTGATCTCTGGAACAGTTATAGAGGAATATAATAACTATCAGGAATGTGGCTTCATTTATAGCTCTCTTGGCTCCAAGTCACAAGTTTCCAGGTTCATCCTCCACTCCAGGGCTTCAGTATAAAAGTTAAAGCCAGGATTTCAGTGCAGTACAGTGGATGCGCTGTACCTTTGGAGGTGCTGTCTTTTGGATAGGATGTTAAAAGGAGGTCCTGTGTGATTTGTGATTTCTTGCGCTAATATTTATCTCTCCATTAACTCCACAAAAAAAGGGTCAGTGCCACATTATTAGCTGTGGGATGTTTGCTGACTGTACATTGGCTGCCATGTTTCCAACAATACAACCACAACAATACTTAAAGAAAATTCACAGTCTTTAAAATATAATATAAGGTGATTGTGAAAAATGCCTTGCAAAAGCTAGCCATTTTTAAACACTTAATGGAATGACATGTTTCTGTTGCCCCTTTAATAACTTCAGGATCTCTCAATGTGCTTTATGTTGAAAAAGGGTACGATGGTCTGAAAGGGTTAATGCTGAGGAATGCCTTAAGCACCACCCATTATGATGATGTTACATAAACCTGGTTGGAGAATAGCTTCGGATCTTGAAGGAGTAAGAACTACCATCCAGATCCTCCATAGTCTGTAATAATTTCCATAATTTCAGTAAACATGCATTTAAATGCTAACAAGCAATAAACCACATCTTATTTAAGACAAGGGCCTATTCTCAACAGAAAGTACACTGGACCAAGAAGGACATTTGGATTTCAAGCCTAAAAGAAGGTGGAGAAAATAAGCCTACTCCAATGTAAGCCATAGCGCAGTCAGCTTCATAAGACACGGGAGTCAGCAGTGAAGATTGCTTATGGTGAGCAATGATATCAATCCTATTTAGCTGCCTTATACCACATGCTAGACAGGCAGGAGGCTGGAAGAACACAGCAGCATCAGAAGGGAGAGAAGTTGACATTTCAGGTGTAACCCTTCTTGAGGACTGTAAGGGTTATACCCGAAATGTCAACTTCTCCACCTCCTGATGCTGCCTGGCTTACGGTGTACTTCCAGCCTCCTGCCCTGTCTATTTTGGATTTTGGCATCTACAGTTTTTTTTTGTCTCTTATGCCGAATGCTGGCAGCAATGGAAGTCTGAAGATTTCTTTGGATACAGCTTAGAGCATCCTGCTCATGCAGTCAGTTAGCATCAGGAAGAGCTGATCATTCAAGAACCCTACAGAAGAAACCCCGGGGAACCATGAAAGATTATTATAAGAACCCAGACTGCAGAATCAAACCAGAACAATTAACTCAGATCTTGTTATTGAAGCTGCAGGCAATAGATTTCATTTAGCAAACCCTTTAAGGAAATGGGAACCATTAATTTACATTGCAAATAGCAGGACTTATCTAGGGAACTTCGGAAAAGATGAGAGTCCTTTATTTCACTAATGAAAGCTGGAAATCCTCGATTTTAGCTGTAAGAGTTGGCCTTGCAGTTTAGCTGAGAAAAATGAACAATGAGACCCACTGATACCCACTCCATTCGCCATCAGATCATGACAGCATGTGGGCATAGAGCCATTCATATTTGATGGAAGTCTAACCTTATTGGTATAGACTATTTTCACTATGGCTTGAGGGGTGTATGAATGTCACTGTCAAGGTGTTTCAAGAGGGGACTGCAACACATGACATCTGTGATGTGGTCATATCAGGCTTACACCAAAATTTGTTCATCAGTACTTCAACTAGCTTGCAGCCAATTCTGGATTTGAACAAGTCACCAAGATACTGACAATTGAATGGGGACACCAAGTGTGGGTCAGACAGCTATAAAGAAGAATGCTGACTTTTAGACAACATTGCTAAATTACCAATCCACCTCACTCCAATGAAATCTATCACCATCAGAATTTCAGATAGGCAGAAAGCTGAAGAGTTAGCTTCCTACCCTATCAAAGAGGGGACTGCGCATCTGCAACCACAGGTTCAAGATGTATGTCAGAAGGAAGAACACAGCAGGCCATACACAATAATAAACTACATGTGCCATATGGTTGACACAATTGAATGAGGACAACAAGTCTGGATACTGGACGTTAAGAAGAAAGGTACGGTCACTTAAGGAGCTTCGGACTACCAGCAATCCTATGTCGCTTGTCCAGCTAAAGGAACTGCAGGAACATTGTCCCATTGCAGATCAATCATCCTCCGCTGTTTGACTGGGCTGAACCTAATGAGGAATGTCATAACCACAGGGACTTTCAGACCTCACACAGTCACAAACCAAATCAAAGCCAGGAGCCTTCAACCCAGCGGTCTTGCAAGTCCAAAGAGAACACAAATTCCAGGGAATTGTACAAACTCCAGACTGCCTTAATTTGTGAACTCAAGGACCTGGATCACGTGGGGAGATAGCAGAGTTATAAATGTGATTTTATGCACAAATGCATATTAGTAACAGAAAAAAAAACCTCAGAGGAGATGTTATATGAAGGCATAAGGATCTAAAATGGTTAATCCTGAGGATTACCTTAAACAGCACCTTTTAAGTTAATATTGACCTGGTTAGAGAGCAGCTCAGGATCTTGAAGAAGTAAAATGTTCCATTCAGGTTCTCCTCATCGTCTCTGTAACAATGTCTATTACTTCAAAGTAAGTTGTGTCAAATTGTTATCATGCAATAAATTACATTTTGTTTAGGATCAGAGTTCCTCTTCTCATTAGATTAACAAGTATTTATCTCTAACTTACTAGACAAGTGGGCCCTGTAGATCCCTACTTTGTACATGGTGGCAGAAAATCTACCCCCTGGTGAACAATATTGCAGACAGCCACATGCAATGTCATGGACAATGGGGAAGATTGTTCATCCAATGCTTCCAGCCACTTCATTACTTTTGAAGTGGAGTCACCACGGTAATTTTGGCAACTCGGCATCACCCTCTTGACCTGTCCATCTTCCTTCCCACCTATCCACTCTACCTTCCCACTGACCTATCACAATTACCCGCCATGTGCATCCACCTATCGCCATCCCATCTACTTTTCCCCCAGCTGCACACCCACCCCCTATTTATCTCTCATTCCCCTTCACCCCTCACATTCCTGATAAAGGGTTTATGCCCAAACTGTTGACTCTCCTGCTCCTCAGATGCAGCCTGATCTGCTGTGCTTTTCCAGTATCACACTTTTCAACTTTGGCAATGCAGCAGCCAATATACATACAGCAGGTTCCAATAAATAGCAAAATGATAACGACCAGGTAATCTTTTTTTTTGCGATGTTGGTTGAGGGATAAATATCATCCAGGAGACCAGGGAGAGCACCTCTGCACTGCTTTGAAATAGTGGCCATAGAACTTCCTATATCTGCCTGAGAGAGGACATCAGATTAATGATTCATCTAAAAGCCGGCTCTTCTGACAGTGCAAAAGAGTATCAGTCTGTCAGGCAAGAATTTGTGCTCAAGTCTCTAAAGTGAGACTTGAATGCAGGACCTGCTGATCCAGAAGTGAGACGAGAGTGTTAAAAAACACAGGAAAGATCAATGCTTCCTCATGGCTTATTAAGTGGAATAATGCCCCACTGAACTGGACTAAAATAATTGTGAATTAAATTACCATGTCACCGACAGAATAATTCGACTGGCTATCTGTTATGTCCAATCAACACTAGTCAAATATTCTTAGGCAATGACCCATCTTCCAGGGGCAGGTTGCCAATGAAGTCACTGAGTGCATCAACTGGTTTGCATTACAACTCAAGACATCATAATCTCTGCTTTTCATAGCTTTGCAGAAAATGAATCTACTCTGTCTGTCATACCCTACTTCCAGTTACTGTGTCACTTCAGGAGATATCACTGTGCAATATTTAGTTATGATCTTCTTTCAGTGTTGTTGATCCAATCCTGTGGCTGCAGTAATATTTAGGAAGACACTTAATTTCTCACCATTTATACTTCACTGCTTGTATTTATTCATCAGATTTGCTGGCTCGGCCAGCATGTATTGCATATTCTTATTTGGTATTGAGAAGGCAGTGGTGAGTTGTCTTCTTGAAGTACTGCAAGTTATGAGAAGGGTAAGTCCTCACACAGTGCTGTTAAGGAGCAAACTCCAGGTTTTGACACAGTGACTCTGAAGGAACAGCAATATATTTCCAAGTCAAGATGGTAATTGACTTGGAGACAAACCTGCAAGTGCTGGTGTCCACATGCATCCACTGTTCTTGTTCTTCTAGGTGATAGAGCTCAGAGTTTTGGAAAGTATTGACAAAACAGTCTTGGTGAGTTACTGCAGTACATTAAGTAGGTAGTTCACACTTCTGCTTCTGTGCATCACTGGTCAAGGAAGGAAATATTTAATGTGGTGAATGGGCTGCTTTATCCTGGATGGTGTTGATCTTCTTGAATGTTGTTGGAGCTGCATTCATCCAGACAATTGGGAAGTATTCCATCACTCTCTTGACTTGTGCCCTGTAGATGTTAGAGAGGTTATGGGGAATCAGGAGATGAGTTATTTGCTGCAGAATTCCTATCCTCTGGCCTGGTCTTGTAGCTACTGAATTTATATCAGTTTTTGGACAAAGGTTATCCCTATGGTGTTGACAGTGGAGGATTCCTTTGCTGTAATGTCAATTAACTTGAAGTAAAATGGCCAGATTCACTTTTGTTGAATATGATCATTGCTGATCTTTGCTTGACACAAATTTGACTTATGATTATTCAGCACAAGCTCGGAAATTGTCTAGTTCTTGCTGCAAAGGGTATGGACAGCTTCAGAGTCCAAGGAGTTACAATGGTGTTGAACATGGAGAAAGTGAGGACTGCAGATGCTGGAGGTCAGAGTTGAGAGCTGGAAAAGCACAGACGGTCAGGCAGCATCCAAGGAGCAGGAGAATCAGGAATGAGGCTTGTGAGCAGGGGGGCTATGAAATAAATGGGAGGAGGGGTGGGGCTGAGGGAAGGTAGCTGGGTATGTGATAGGTAGATGAAGATGGGTGGGAAAGGTGATAGGTCGGAGAGGAGAGTGGAGTGGATAGATGGGAAGGAAGATGGACAGGTCAAGAGGGCAGTGCCAAGTTGGAGGCTTGGGATTGGGATAAAGTGGGGTGAGGGGAAATGAAGAAACTGATGAAATCCACATGGTGGATCCCAAGGTGGAAGATGAGGCATTCTTCCTCCAGATGTCGGGTGGTTAGAGCTTGTCGATGTAGGAGGCCCAGGACCTGCATGCCCTTGATGGAATGGGAGGGGGAGTTGAAGTGTTCAGTCATGGGGCGGTGGGTTTGGTTGGTGCAGGTGTCCCAGAGCTGTTCTCTGAAATGATCTGCAAGTTGGTGTCCTGTCTCCCCAATGTAGAGGAGACCACATTGGGTGCAATGGATACAGTAGATGACATTAGTGGAGGTATGGTAAATTTCTGTCAGACGTGGAAGGATCCTTTGGGCCCTTGGACACAGGTGACGGGGGAAGTGTGGGCGCAGATTTTGCACTTCTTGCATTGGCAGGGGAAGGTGCCAGGAGTGGTGTGTGGACTAATGGGGGGCATGGATCTGACAAGGGAGTCGTGGAGAGGATGGTCTCTCCGAAACACAGATAGAGGTGGGAAGGGAAATATATCCCGAGTGGAAGTATCCATTTGTAGATGGCGGAAGTGGTGGAGGAAATTGCGATGTATCCGGAGGTTGGTGGGGTCGAAGGTGAAGACTGGAGGATTCTGTCCTTGTTGCGTTTGGAGAGGTGGGGTTCAAGGGCGGAGGTGCAGAAAGTGGAGGAGATACCCTGGAGGGCATTGTCGACCATGTGGGAGGGAAAATTGTGGTTTTTGAAGAAGGAGGCCATCTGGGATGTTCTATGGTGGAATTGGTCATCCTGATAGCAGATGCAGCGGATCCCCACTTCCAGCATCAAGCTGGGTGTAAAGTCGTTGATGAAGCAGCTGAAGAAGGTTGAGCCTTGGACACTGCCCTGAGGAATTCTACCTTCAACAGATAGATCTTTAAGGGAAAATTCAAGTAAAATTACCACTCTTGCTCTTTTTCTCTTCCTTGTTGCCGGCCCAGTCTGTTCACTATATCCATGAGAACCTTTCCAACTCCATCAGTATTGGTGCTACTGAGCAATTCTTTGTTATGGACATTAATGTATCTCAGCCAAAATACACTCTGTAACTTCCCATGGCCTTCAACATGAAGGAACACTGATTCCATAAATATGATACCCTGACCAATCCCTCAACTTTTGCACAATCCCCACCAATGTTACTGAGCAGGAGTTTGCAGGCTAACTGAGCAGGAGTGCCATTGCTATTCCAAAGCTGAGGTCAGTGTCAGGGGAACTGCTCACTTTGTTTTCATTACACTTTACATCAGAGTTGGCACACAACTGGCTTGGCCATGTCAGAATCAACCATATCATTAGGTCTGGAGTTACCTATACACCATACCGGGTATGTTCCTTCCTCAAGTGAGCAATATTGAAACTATTTTTTTGGCAATAATCAAGTAGTCACACAATCACCATTATTGATGTAAGTATTTTATTGCAAATTTGGTTAATTACCTAAATTTAAGTTTATCAACTGTAGTGACTGGATTTGAACTCCTATCTATAATCAGTCTAGAGTTCTAAATCACTGCACCAGCAACCAAACCACTATACCACTATCCCTTATTCCTCTGACTGACCTTCAGCTCACCTTATCAACATATAAACCAAAAAAATGTATGATGGCATCATTCATCTGCCACAGGTCACAGAATGCTGTAATTCAGTTTTATGACACATCCTGTTTATCTTTAACATTTTTTTGCATGAATATAATGGTAAATTGCTTTTCTGTAAGAATAAGATAACCCCTTACATTTAAATCAACAAATCTCTACAGGCCTCATGTTCTCTGAGACAGCTGACAGTTTCTGTGCAAATAGGTTGTGAACACAGATGTACAGTAAAAGTGTTTTGAGATACTTGTCATTTTGGAACAAACTCGAAGCTTCCTCCAGATTACAAATCTTCACTGTGGTTAGCACTGCTGCCTCACAGCGCCAGAGACCCGGGTTCAATTCCCGCCTCAGGCGACTCTCTGTGTGGAGTTTGCACGTTCTCCCCGTGTCTGCGTGGGTTTCCTCCGGGTGCTCCGGTTTCCTCCCACAATCCAAAAATGTGTGGGTTAGGTGAATTGACCATGCTAAATTGTCCGCAGTGTTAGGTGAAGGGGTAAATGTAGGAGTATGGGTCTGGGTGGTATATGCTTCGGCGGGTCGGTGTGGACTTGTTGGGCCGAAGGGCCTGTTTCCACACTGTAAGTAATCTAATCTAATCTAATCTTCACAAACCAGTTATTAGCATTGGCGGAACAGAAACAGGCCATTGGATCGATGCTGGTGTCTCTATTCTGCACGAACCTCCTCCTTCTCTGTTTACCTCCTTACACTATCCATCAATCATCTCTTATCTAGTTTCCAATTAAATGCATCCCTGCTCATTGGCACAACCACCTGAAGTGATAGCATGATGCACATTCTCACCACGTAAAATGTTCTCCTCAGTTCCATCTGTAGAGTAATGAAATTGTGTTGTGGGTGATAGATGGAACAATCACATTAGCAGTTATTGCTTGAGTCCAAGAAGAGAAGGAACAGTCTGCACAAGAGAGAGAGACCCTCATAGTAGAGCATGTGTAAACAAGAGGAGTGCTGCAAAGATCTACAGGAGTAAGACAACAGTCATTCTTAGGTAATATTTATCAGGCTGCACATTACCCAGGGTAACATAGAAGCCCTATAGTGTGGAAAGCAGTTGGCCCATCAAGTCCACACCAATCCTCCAAACAGCATCCCACCCAGACCCATCCGATTCTTGTAACTCTGCATTTCCCATGACGAATCCACCTAGCCAGCACACATATGGACTGTGGGAGCACCCAGAGGGCATCCACACAGACGAGGGGAGAATGTGCAAACTACACAAAGACAGTCGCCTAAGGGCGGAATCATACGCGGGTCCCTGGCATTGTGAGGAAGCAGTACTAACTGCTGAGCCACCATGCCACTCCATCTACATAGCGCCAGACGTAGAATGCAAATCACTATGACGACCAGATTCCACGCAAGGTTCCACAAATTATTATAGTGTCAGACAGATACTCTAAATTATAGTGTCAGACAGATACTCTCAGGTGAGGAGGGCTGAATTGGCTCCCCTTTCTCATTCAGCAGCTAGTTTATTTGGTTAATTTGAAAGGATCCCTCCCTTATCTCCCAGATAAGATGAATTTATTTTTCAAAACAAGCTAAATTAACCAGGCTCTCTTGAGTTAGCAAAACAGTGAGTCTTTTCATTGCTAAAGCAAAAATAAAAAGAAACACAATACAAGTAAATACAGATTTAAAATGAGAAGGGAGTCTAGAGAAAGGTAAAAGTTGAAAAATGTATAGATCAGTTTCTGTGAGCAGTTCATGAAGAGTAAATGGTGGAATGTAAGAAAACATTCCTATGAGCCAACAATTATTGAGCCTGAAATTAGGAACATCAGCCAGAATCTGATAATTGAACATGTGATTTTGGGATTCTTGGCTTTGCAATTAGTAGAAATTCTTTTATATTGTTTTCTTCGATGTTGGGTGGCTGACAGCAACCAGAATGAAAGGACTCTTCTGTTGTCCTGTTTCCTTCTGACTGGCTTACTGACCAGTTGGCTTGTAGAACTATGAACAAGAACATGTTTTTACCTGTAACACAGAATGACAAGTGGGTAGTTCTTTGACTGTAAACTTCACAGCTCACTCATGCTTGAATGGAAGCCAGTAAACAATAAGGCCTCAGTTCATTAGCACATCTTCTTCCACGAGCACGCATAGACCAGAGTTGAAGTTAATTTTTAATCACTTTTTTGTATATTCTTGGCAAGGCAAAGCAGAAAACAATGTCTATAAGAAGTGGTTTTCAGTTGAGAGGAGGGAGGCAGTCAGCCTGTCAATAGCTCTTCCTATCATGTCTCTGTCTATTTGAAACTTCCCTGACACTTTACTGGTGTAACATTTCATGTGTCCCACACAGGACTGAATTTACGCCTGCAATCTTTTTTGGTCCTTTTCCAAAGTATGTATTTCAAACAAAGTGAGTGCTTTGTTAAATGATTATTGGAGGGTATTTGCTAATGGATAGGTAGGGGAGACCAAAACTAGACAGTATAGTTTAAGGTGAGAGAGGAAAGTTTTAAAAGGGATCTGAGGAGTACCATTTTCACGCAGAATTTGGTGCATGTATAGAAGTGATGCAGGTCGTACAATTGCAATACTTATGAGGCATGTGGATGGGTATGTGAATAGGAAAGGTTTAGAGGAATCTGGGCCAAGTGCTCACAAATGAGACTAGATTGAATTAGGATATCTGGTCAGAAAGAGTGAGTTGGACCAAAGCGTCTGTTTCTGTGCGGTACAACTCCATGACTATGATTGTATAAATGGATGAGGCATAAATTCACCTCCTTCTAGTGATCCCAGATGACTGCTGTTTCCAGTCTGTGCTACATATGGTTTTACAGTTGGAAGTTCTACTGAACCCATGTGGACTACACAACATGCATGTTAAGTTATGCATTTGGAGTCTGGCTTTTAGATTGAAGAACATCAATTTGAAAGTGGTGAGTTTATGCAGTCTACCGCTACCATATATGCATCAGAACTGGCTGCAGAGTGACTGCACAACCTAGCCAGGCCTCACTATGAATAAACTACAGAAATGGTCCAGAATTCTGAGAAATTGTGTAGAATATGCAAAATCTTGAAAATAGGAGTCATAAGAAAACTAACTGAGTCACTCTAAATATTCAAGGCTGTAATGCAACTGTGTGGTTTGCCTGGTCAGTACCATGTGACCTGCTTCTTTAGATGGGCCATTAGAAGACAGAACAGCTATTTCTTTTGCAGAACTCTTCAGAGTCAGTAACTTGTTGGAAATCGTTGCAATCAAGTATTCCTGCCTGGATTACGTTAAAAATCAAACAACACCAGGTTGTAGTCCAACAGGTTTATTTTGAAGTACTAGTGTTCGGAGCTTACTTCCAAATAAACCTGTTGGACTATAACCTGATGTTGTATGATTTTTAACTTTGTCCACACCAGTCCAACACTGGCACCTCCACATCATGGTTACCTGGATTATGTGATTGCAATGTAAATCTCAGATCTCAATTCAAATAAAGTAAATACAGGGGAATGGCTGATGGATCATAAAGCACCACATTTTTTTTCTGTTTTGTGAGCTCTTCACTACATCTAATATCTGATGAATTTTCTTCAAATTGGGGACAGCTCTTCCGAAACTCCAAATGTCTCACACCAAATTTCGAACAACTCTGTGTTCCTGGATCACTTGCTGAAAATCACTTAGAAACTGGCATTTAGATTACGCAACATGAGGGTGGTGGAGATTTTGTGATTCATATCTTCGTTCCATAGAAAAACATCCTACCAGAATATTCATGCAGGAACCTGTGGAAAATAAACAGAAAGACGGCATAAAATAGTTGTACCAGATCTGTCACAGATAAATGGTGCCATATTACAGCTGGCTGCATTCTTAACAACAGTTACGGGTGCTCTAATGAATTAATGAGACATGAGTATTGAGCCAACTATTATTGAGCCTGGAATTAGGAACATTAAACTGAATCTGAAGGAGGGGAGACAGCTTGACACTGCCCCCCACCCCCCACCTCCCCCACCTCCTATGTCTGGTAGGCTGCAGATTGAGTTGCATAATCTGGGCAAACAGTCTCCATATGGCGAAGCATGTGGCCCATGACACTAATAAACTACATGAAGCAAGCAGATGGAAGTGAGTTCCAGCACCTTTATTATAATAAAACATCTCCATAAATGCCACCTCAATGTTGTCATCCAAATCTCACCAAGCAAGAAGGTATTCTGACAGGCAAGAAAAAAATCTGCTCAAAAAGATAGGTCTTACAAAGCACCTTAAACCAGGAGGAGAGAGAGTGGGCAGAGGGATTTAGGCAAGGAATTCCCGAGCTTTGGGTTTTAGTGACTGACGGGACAGCCAGTCAATGGAGACACAAAGGAATTGGGAGATGTTCAAGAGGCTTGGATCGGAGCAGCGCAGGGATCTCTCTAGGTTATAGGATTCAGAGAAAATTACAGCGATAGAAGAAGCCAGACTACTGTGTCATGCAGGGAAATAACAACTGAACAAAAGGAGGAAGGCATGAGGATAAGAAATGGAGGCACAGCAGCCAATGAAAGTTAGCGCAGAGTAAAATACACTGTTGCTGGCATTTTGCATTTATCATTGGCCTGAAATGGCAAACTGGTCAAAAGGAGCAGCCAGGAGTACCAGGAAATATTAGATCCTGGGAAAACTCACATGAGACTGGAGAGAGTAAAGAGCAAAATAATCTCTCGTTATTTTATTTTATAACACGCAGTGTTAATGTCCCTACTTCTGAAGCAGAAGGATATAGGTTCATGTCCAAGTCTAGGCTATGTGCAAAATGGAGCTAAAAATGTCAGTTAGCAACTTGCAAATCATTCCAATGACAGGCAGTAAGTGCAGAAGAGATGTGTGGTTAGCCATGTGATACAAAGAAATTGTAGAAGCTCCCATCATTCTGCAAAGCTCTGAATTGTAACATGCATGTGAAAACGCATGTTGCAACAGCAACCTGGACTCCTTGGGGGCTGGATGGTGGCTCAATGCCTGGTATGAACCAGGTTGGTGTCAACTGCATGGGGTTCAGGCCTTGTTCTAGCTTGTATGGAAATGGCAATGCTGCTGGCCGGACCTGCAGTTGTGCAGAGACCTGATTAAGACAATGTATTCTTGTGCATGAAGTTGAATGCATTTTAAAAATAAAAGTAGAATCCCTAGGGTATTAGCATATTTGACTGATTTCAAGAGCAATTTACCTTAATGTTGTAAAATGTCCCAAGGTGTTTCACAGCAGCACTATCAAACAGTGCCACATAAAGTGATATCAGGACAGATGAGCAAAAGTTTATTCAGAAGTGATTTTTAAGGAGTATCTTAAAAGAGAGGCATTCAGAGGTTCAGGAAGGGAATTATGTGGCTGAGGGCCATCACAATTGATTGGGGCTCAAAGCAATAATGGAAGAACATCTGTTTAATTCTACAAAAGCGAGAAGTTGGCAACCTGCCACTCAGCAACAATGATAACATCAGCATCACTCTTTCCAAAGCAGAAGGCTTAGCTATTAATGGCTCAGTAACCATTTCCCCGGTTGCACAGACTCACTTTCCATTGATCCTGTGCTAATGTGCTCTCTCAATATTCCCATTTTCCAAAGTAAAACCCTCTAATTGTCTGGCACTTTGAAATGAGGTCAGTTTCACGTGCGAATCAAAGCTGAGAATGAACATTCAGGGTCCCTGTGCCACTGATGAGATGGCCAAACACCATTCCTGACACTTTACCTTTATGAATTCTCTGGATTCAAATATATATTGCACAATTAAGATGGTATTGCACCTAGTTTTGGCAGATTGGATTTGTGCCCATTAAATAATTTGTTAAATATCTGATACTGCAGACACAGCAATGTTTTATATGAACTGTTCTAGTAGGAATATCCCTGCAGTCAGATTCCTGTCAACAGCCCTGAACACTTCTGCCAATTTAATTATTTATAACTATGTATGTAAACCAGAATCATTGACCTGACAATTATTTATTCTTGTGGAAGCTCCAGATCGAATTGCAAATACAGGAAGTTCTTCATTTTGACATTTTGTGAGTGAATGCCTCTTTTCATTCTCCCTGAATACTCCTCAGAAATTGTAAGCTCCACTTTCCAGGCCAGAGGTATATGAGTAAGCTACATTTTGTAAGCTTCTTACTGCAACACAAAACTGATCCATTGTACGTCAAGCAACAAATAGCCATTTTTTTCAATTTAGATTATTATCTTATTCCTCTTAAAAACCATGATTGAATCTGACTCCACCACCTTCTCAGAAAGAGCGTTCCGGATCCAAACTTGTTGCGTTAACAAGTTTTTCCATGTATTGCCATTGGCGCTTTGCAATAATTTTAAATCCGTGTGCTCTGTTTCTGGACTCTTCAACCAATGGGTGGAATATGATCAGATCTTGGTTGCTAACAGAAGATGGAGCAAACCCATATCGGTGAATATTAACAATCTTTATTAAATGTAAGTATATGCATTTACATATACACATGAAATAGGAAGAGATGATATCTCTGGAGTTCCTACACATTCAAGTCTCAGTTCTATGTGACTTGAAATGTCTGTGGTATAGCTCTTAACACAGGATTCAGTAACAATTATTAGAGTTAAGAAATAGTTAACCCTTTACTCTCTATAATTTCTGCCCAATCCATCAGGATTTTAAAAACTTCTATCAAATCATCTCTTAATCTTCTCTACTTTAAAGCAAACATCTCCATTCTATCCACATGACTGAAGTCTCTCATTTTTGGAGAAATCTTTTCTGCACCCTTTCTAATGTTCCCCTGTCAATGACACTAGTCATGGCCATATCTGGAAAGATCACTTTGCAATTTTGAGAGTACAATGTTAGCAGTGCAATCTGTTCTAACTTTGTAATCCCAAAGATTCTCACCTGCTGATGCCATGCACTGGATATAATTTTCCATCCATACAGAATGGTATAGCATAGAAGGTGACCATTTGATCCATTATGCTCTCCTCATTCTGCACAACTGTCCGACCCAGCAGTAAACCTGCACAGCTGTGTGACCCAGCAGTAAATCTGCACAGCTGTCTGACCCAGCAGTAAATCTGTAAAGCTGACTGACCCAGCAGTAAATCTGCACAGCTGTCTGACCCAGCAGTAAATCTGTGCAGCTGTCTGACTCAGCTGTAAATCTGTACAGCTGTCTGAACCAGCAGTAAATCTGCAGAGCTGACTGACACAGCAGTAAATCTGCACAGCTGACTGACCCAGCAGTAAATCTGTAAAGCTGTCTGAGCCAGCAGTAAATCTGCACAGCTGTCTGACCCAGCAGTAAATTTGTACAGCTGTCTGAACCAGCAGTAAACCTGTACAGCTGTGTGACCCAGCTGTAAATCTGCACAGCTGTCTGACACAGCTGTAAATCTGACCAGCTGACTGACCCAGTAGTGAACCTGCACAGTTAACTGACCCAGTAGTAAATCTGCACAGCTGTGTGACCCAGCAGTAAATCTGTACAGTTGACTGACCCAGCAGTAAATCTGCACAGCTGTCTGACCCAGCAGTAAATCTGTACAGCTGTCTGACCCGGCAGTAAATCTGTACAGCTGTGTGACCCAACAGTAAATCTGTACAGCTGTGTGACCCAACAGTAAATCTGCACAGCTGTCTGACCCAGCAGTAAATCTGTACAGCTGTCTGACCCAGCAGTAAATCTGTACAGCTGTCTGACCCAACAGTAAATCTGCACAGCTGTGTGACCCAACAGTAAATCTGCACAGCTGTCTGACCCAGTAGTAAATCTGTACAGCTGTCTGACCCAGCAGTAAATCTGCACAGCTGTGTGACCCAGCAGTAAATCTGTACAGCTGACTGACACAGCTGAAATATCTGCACAGCTGTCTGATGCAGTAGTAAATCTGCATAGCTGACTGACCCAGCTGTAAATCTGCACAGCTGACTGACCCAGCTGTAAATCTGCACAGCTGACTGACCCAGCTGTAAATCTGTGCAGCTGACTGACCCAGTTGTAAATCTGTACAGCTGTATGACCCAGCAGTAAATCTGCATAGTTGACTCACCCAGTGGTAAATCTGTACAGCTGTCTGACCCAGTAGTAAATCTGCACAGCTGTCTGACCCAGTAGTAAATCTGCACAGCTGTCTGACCCAGCAGAAAAATCTGCAAAGCTCTGTGACCCAGCAGGAAATCTGTAGAGCTATGTGACCCAGCTGTAAATCTTCACAGCTGACTGACCCAGCTGTAAATCTGTACAGCTGACTGACCCAGCTGTAAATCTGTACAGCTGACTGACCCAGCAGTAAATCTGCATAGTTGACTCACCCAGTAATAAATCTGCACAGCTGTCTGACCCAGCAGTAAATCTGTACAGTTGACTGACCCAGCAGTAAATCTGTACAGCTGTCTGACCCAGTAGTATATCTGCACAGCTGTCTGACCCAGTAGTATATCTGCACAGCTGATTGGAATAGCAGTAAATCTGTAAAGCTGACTGACCCAGCTGTAAACCTGCACAGCTGTCTGACCCAGCAGAAAATCTGTACAGCTGTCTGACACAGCTGTAAAACTGTACAGGTGCCTGACCCAGCAGTAAATCTGCACAATTGTGTGACCCAGCAGAAAAATCTGCACAGCTGTCTGAACCAGCAATAAACCTGTACAGCTGTGTGACCCAGCTGTAAATCTGCACAGCTGTCTGACACAGCTGTAAATCTGACCATCTGACTGACCCAGTAGTGAACCTGCACAGTTAACTGACCCAGTAGTAAATCTGCACAGCTGTGTGACCCAGCAGTAAATCTGTACAGCTGTCTGACCCAGCTGAAAAATCTGCACAGCTGTCTGACATAACAGTAAATCTGTACAGCTGTCTGACCCAACAGTAAATCTGCACAGCTGTGTGACCCAGCAGTAAATCTGTACAGCTGTATGACCCAGCAGTAAATCTGCATAGTTGACTCACCCAGTGGTAAATCTGTACAGCTGTCTGACCCAGCAGAAAAATCTGCAAAGCTCTGTGACCCAGCAGGAAATCTGTAGAGCTGTGTGACCCAGCAGTAAATCTGCACAGCTGTGTGACCCAGCAGTAAATCTGCACAGCTGTGTGACCCAGCAGTAAATCTGTACAGATGACTGATCCAGCAGTAAATCTGCACAGCTGTCTGACCCAGCTGTAAATCTGCACAGCTGTCTGACCCAGCAGTAAACCTGCACAGCTGTGTGACCCAGCAGTAAATCTGTACAGTTGACTGACCCAGCAGTAAATCTACACAGTTGTATGACGCAGCAGTAAATCTGCACAGCTGTGTGACTCAGCAGTAAATCTGCACAGCTGTGTGACTCAGCAGTAAATCTGCACAGCTGTGTGATCCAACAGTAAATCTGCACAGCTGTCTGACCCAGCAGTAAATCTGTACAGCTGTCTGACCCAGTAGTAAATCTGCACAGCTAACTGAAATAGCAGTAAATCTGTAAAGCTGACTGACCCAGTTGTAAACCTGCACAGCTGTCTGACCCAGCAGAAAATCTATACAGCTGTCTGACTCAGCTGTATAACTGTACAGGTGCCTGACCCAGCAGTAAATCTGCAGAGCTGACTGACACAGCAGTAATTCTGCACAATTGTGTGACCCAGCAGAAAAATCTGCACAGCTGACTGACCCGGCAATAAATCTGTACAGCTGTCTGAGCCAGCAGTAAATTTGTACAGCTGTCTGAACCAGCAGTAAACCTGTACAGCTGTGTGACCCAGCTGTAAATCTGCACAGCTGTCTGACACAGCTGTAAATCTGACCATCTGACTGACCAAGTAGTGAACCTGCATAGTTAACTGACCCAGTAGTAAATCTGCACAGCTGTGTGACCCAGCAGTAAATCTGTACAGCTGTGTGACCCAGCAGTAAATCTGTACAGCTGTATGACCCAGCAGTAAATCTGCATAGTTGACTCACCCAGTGGTAAATCTGTACAGCTGTCTGACCCAGCTGAAAAATCTGCAAAGCTCTGTGACCCAGCAGGAAATCTGTAAAGCTGTGTGACCCAGCAGTAAATCTGTACAGATGACTGACCCAGCAGTAAATCTGCACAGCTGTCTGACCCAGCAGTAAACCTGCACAGCTGTGTGACCCAGCAGTAAATCTGCACAGCTGTGTGACTCAGCAGTAAATCTGCACAGCTGTGTGACACAGCAGCAAATCTGCACAGCTGCGTGACCCAGCAGTAAATCTGCACAGCTGTCTGACCCAGCAGTAAATCTGTACAGCTGTGTGACCCAGCAGTAAATCTGTACAACTGTCTGACCCAACAGTAAATCTGCACAGCTGTCTGTCACAACAGTAAATCTGCACAGCTGTGTGACCCAGTCGTAAATCTGCACAGCTGTCTGTCACAACAGTAAATCTGCATTGCTGACTGCTTCTGCTGTTCAGTTTCAAGTACCTCTGGACATCAGACTTCCTTTTAAGAAAATTAAACAAAGGGTTAAATTCAAATCTGCACTTGGACAAACCTATGTAGGGGAGTTCACATGAGGGAAGCAGCTTAGTGGCTTTTTAAAGTGTAACTTTACTCTGTTATTTTTTGTAAATCTAAGTTGAGTGTTGTTTTCTTTTAATTATATGTTTTATTAAGATCTGTGTCTTGATGAAATTTTAAAAATATAAAACATAGATACTAAGTGATACTGGAGCAGTGTTTTTGGAGCAGTAAAACTGTGCTATTTTCTGGGTTTTTAGATTGTTAAGGTGCAAAGATGGCTTTTTCTAGAATGATGTGCTCTTCCTGTCGGATATGGGAGATTAGGGAGAATTTCAATATTCCTGATGTTTATTACCGCAGGCAGTGAATTTGGTTGCAAATCCTATTGGATCACATGGATAAGTTAGCACAGCAGTTAGAGGTAATGAGGAATTTACAGGAGCTAGTGGGTGTCATGGATGGCAATTATAGGAAGGGAGAAAAACTGCAGATACAGTCAAAGATAGGAGAGGGAAGTAGGTAGTGCAGGAATCTCCTGTGGCTATCTCCATCTCAAACAAGTACACTGTTGTGGAAAATATGGGGGGTATTGGAGTTTCTGGGGAATGTGGCACTGACAGCCAGGGTCTGGTACCGAGATTGGCTCAAAGGTATGAGGAGTATGTCAGGTTCCAAGCAATCAATTGTGATAAGGGACTGTCTAGTCCGAGGCACAGACAGACATTTCTGCAGCTGACAGCGAGAAATCAAAATGGTGCCAGGATCAAGGATACTTCAGAAAGGATGTGGAATATTTTCAAAGAGGAGATGGACCAGCAGAAGGTCATTGTACACATTGTAATTTTTATGATAGGATGAGAAAAAGATGAGATTCTGAAGGTAAAATAAAAGAAATTAGGCAGGAATTGAAAAAGTCAGTTCTCGAGGGTAGTAATATCTGGATTACTCCTGATGCCACGAGCTAGTAAGAGTAGGAATAAGAGGATAGAGCAGATGAATGTGTGGCTGAGAAGCTGGTGTAGGGAAAAAGTGTTCACATTTTTGGATAATTAGAATCTGGGGTAAATGTGATCTGTATAAGAAGGACAGGTCGCACCTGATTTGGAAGTGGACTGATATACTGGCAGAGAGATTTGCTAGAATTGCTCAGGAAGACTTAAGATGGTAAGGTGAGGTATTGGAACCCAGGGAAATTGTGAGCAAAGTGATCAGTCTGAGACTGATACAGTTGAGAAAAGGAGCAACTCAAACAGTCAGGGAAGGCATGAACAAAGAAGAGAATGGGGTAAGACTGATAAATTAAATTGCATTTATTTCAATGCAAGAGGCCTAATAGATAAGGCAGATGAACTCAGGGCATAGAAACATGGGACTGGGATATCAGAGCAATTACAGAGACATGACTTAGGGATGTTCCGGGGATAGATGCTACAGGAAGGATAGAAAAGGGAGTAATAGAGGAGGGGGAGTAGTATGTTTGACTAGGGATAACATTATGGCTGTACCTAGGGAGGATATTCCTGGGAGTACATCCAGGGAAGTTATTTGGGTGGAACTGAGAAATAAGAAAGGGATGATCATCTTATTGGGATTGACTATACACCCCATCCTCAATAGTCACCAGGAAATTGAGAAGCAAATTTGTAAGGAGATCTCAGTTACCTGTAAGAATATTAGGGTGGTTGTGGTAGGGGATTTTAACTTTCCAAACATAGACTGGGACTGCCATAGTGTTAAGGCCTTGGACGGAGAGAAATTCATTAAGAGTGTACAAGAAAATTTTCTGATTCAGTATGTGGATGCACCTATTAGAGAAACTGCAAAACTTGACCTACTCTTGGGAAATAAGGCAGGGCAGGTGGCTGAGGTGTCAGTGGGGGAGCACTTTTGGGCCAGTGATCATAATTCTATTAGTTTTAAAATAGTGATGGAAAATGATATACTGGATCTAAAAGTCGAAGTCCTAAATTGGAGGAAGTCCAATGTTGACAGTATTCGGCAAGAACTTCCAAAAGTTGACTTGGGGGGAGATGTTTGCAGGTAAAGGGGTGGCTGGAAAATGGGAAGCCTTCAGAAATGAGATAACAAGAATCCATAGACTGTATGTTCCTGTTAGGGTGAAAGGAAAGGCTGGTAGGTATAGGGAATGCTGGATGACGAGAGAAATTGAGGTTTTGATTAAGAATAAGAAGGAAGCAAATGTCAGGTATAGAAAGGATAGATCAAGTGAATCCTTAGGAGAGTAGAAAGACAGTAGAAGCATATCTAAGAGGAAAATCAGGAGGGCAAAAAGGGAACATGAGATATCTTTGGCAAATAGGGTTGAGGAGAATCCAAATGCATTAAGGAAAAAAGGGTAACTCAGGAGAGAATAGGGCCACTTAAAGACCAGCAAGGCAGCCTATGTGTGGAACTGCATGAGATGGGGGAGATGCTAACTGAGTATTTTGCAAAAGTGTTTATTTGGAGAAGGATATGGAAGATAGAGAACTTGGGGAAATAAATAGCAACATCTTGAAAAATGTCCAAATTACAATGGAGGAGGTTCTGGATGTCTTAACACGTATAAAGGTGGATAAGTCGCTGGACCTGATGAGGTGTACCCTAGAACTCTATGGGGATCTAGGGAAGTGATTGGTGAAATATTTGTATTATCGATAGCCACAGATGACGCGCTAGAAGTCTGGAGGTAGGTTAACGTGTTGCTACTAATTAAGAAAGGTGGTAAGGAAAAGCCAGGGAACTAAAGATCAGTGAGCCTGACACCAGTGGTGGCCAAGTTGTTGGAGGGTATCCTGAGGGACCAGATTTCCATGTATTTAGAAAGGCAAGGACTGATTAGGGATAGTCAGCATGGAAATCATGTCTCATTAACTTAATCAAGACTTTTGAAGAAGTAACAAAGAGTATCGATGAAGGCAGAGTGGTGGATATGATCTATATGGACTTCATTAAGGCATTTGACAAGATTCTGCATAATAGATTAGTTAGCAAGATTAGATCACAAGGAATACAGGGAGAACTAGCCATCTGAATACAGAACTGGCTTGAAGTTGGGGGACAGAGGGTGGTGGTGGTGGAGGAGGCCTGTGACCAGTGTTGTGGTCACAAGGATTAGTGCTGGGTCTACTGCTTTTCATCACTTATGTAAATGATTTGGATGTGAACATAGGAGGCATGGTTAGTAAGTTTGCAGATGACACCAAAATTGGTGTTGTAATGAACAGCCAAGAAGACTACCTCAAAGTATAATGGGTCCTTGATCAGATGGGCCAGTGGGCTAAGGAGTGACAGATGGAGTTTAATCTAGATAAATGTGAGGTGTTGCATTTTGGAAAGGCAAATCAGGGCTGATCTTATACACTTAATGGTAAGGTCCTGGGCAGTGTTGCTGAACAAAAAACCTTGGAGTGCAGGTTCATAGTTCCCTGTAAATGGAGTCGTAGGTAGATGGGGTAGTGAAGAAGGTGTTTGGTATGCTTTCCTTTATTGGTCAGTGTATTGAATATAGGCCCTGGGAGGTCATGTTGTGGCTGTACAGGACTTTGGTTAGTGCACTTTTGGAATACTGCATTCATCTGATCTCCGTGCTATAGGAAGGATGATATGAAACTTGAGAGGATTCAGAAGAGATTTACAAGAATGTTGTCAGTGTTGGAAGGTTTGAGCTTTAGGGAGAGGCTGAATAGACTGAGGCTATTTTTCCCAGAGCATCAGAGGCTGAGGGGTGATCTTATAGAGATTTATAAAATCATGAGAGGCGCAGATAGGTTGAATAGCTAAGGTCTTTTCCCCAAACTAGCAGAGTCCAAATCTAGAGGGCATAGGTTTATGGTGATAGAGGAAAGATTTAAAAGGGACCTAAGGAGCAATGTTTTCACACAGAGGGTGGTACGTGTATGAAATGAGCTGCCAGAGGAAGTGGTGGAGGCTGGTTCAACGACAGCATTTAAAAGACATCTGGATGAGTACATGATTAGGAAAGGTTTAGAGGATATGGGCCAAATGCTGGCAAATGGGACTAGATTAATTTAGGATATCTGGTCAGCATGGATGAGTTGAACTGAAGGGTCTATTTCCATGCTGTACAACTTATAACTCTTTGTGCTTTGCGGAAATATTGTAAGATACAAGTCCATCAGGGTAACAGAAAATGCAGGATACTATGTTACAGATGCAAGAAGATTCACTAATGTTCTTTTGGGAAGGAAATTTAGTGTCTTTAACTGGCTTGGCCTATGTGTAACTCTAAAACTACAGCAACTGACTCAACTGCCCTCTGAAATGGCTGAACAAGCTGCTTAGAGCAATTGTGGGTGAGCAATTAACAACGCTGTGGTCAGCAACACTCAAATTTTGAATGACTAAAAATGTCAGGAACAATACCAGGCATATCTAAAAATAAGGTGTCAACTTGGTAAAAATACAATACTGAACTGCCTGCGTACTACACAGCTTATGCTGTGAGTGATAGAGTAAAGCAATTCCACAGTCAACAGATCGGATGAGCAACAATCCTGCCACATCCAGTTATGAATGGTGGTGGACAATTAAACAATTCATTGGAGGAGGAGGCTCCACAAATATCCCCAACCTCAAGCCTGGTACAAATGATAAAGTTGATGTATTTGCAACAGTCTTCAGTCAGAAGTGCCGAGTGGATGATTTATCTTGGCCTCCTCCAATGGTTCCCAGTATCACCGATGCTAGTCTTCAGCCAATTTAGTTCACTCTTCATGATACAAAGAATTGCTTGAAGGCATTGGATCAGGCAAAGGCTGTGGTCCCTGACAACATTCTGGCAAGAGTACTAAAGACTGGTGCTCCAGGACTTGCTCCACCCCTAGCCAAGTCATTCTAGTACAGTTACAATGCTGGCGTGTAACCAACAATGTGGAAAAGTTCCCAGATGGTTCCTGTGCATTGGCAGCATTAAGACAAATCCAACCCAGCTAATTACTACCTGCCCCATCAGTTTACTCTCGATCATCAGTAAAGTGATGGAAGGTTCAACTACAGTGTTATCAAAAAGCTATTCACTGATGCCCAATTTATCTTCTGCCAGGGCCCTCAGCTCCTGATGCCACTACAACTTTTCTTTGTCCAACCATCTTCAACTGCTTCATCAAGGACCTTTTCTCCAACATAAGGTCAGAGGTGGGAATGTTCACTGAAGATTACATAATGTTTAGCAGCATTTGTAACTCTTCAGACACTGAAGTAGTCCATCCACAAAAGCAGAATACATGAACAATATTCAGGCTTGGGTTAACACGTAACAACCAATAGTCACACCATGCAAATGCCAGGGAATTACCACATCCAAAAAGAGAGAATCTAACCATTGCACCTTGACATTCAATGGCATCACCGTCATTGAAGTTTGCATGATCAATATCCCGGGTTAGCACTGACCAGATGCTGGACTGGACTAGCTATATAAATACTGTGGCTCACCAGCAGGTCAGACTCTAGGAACCCTGCCATGAGTAACTCACTTCCTGACTTCCTAAAACATGTCCACCATCTACAAGGCTCAAGTCAGGAATGTGGTCAAAAACTATCCAAATTCATGGATGAGTGCTGTTCCAACAACATTCAAGAAGCTTGATACAGCCAGGATAAAGCAGCCCATTTGATTGCAACTTTATATATAATCAATCAATCCTTCTACCATCGACGCTCAGTAGTAGTAGTGTGTACCATCCACAAGGTGCACTGCAGAAATTCACCAAGGTTCCTTTGTCAGCACTTTGCAAACGCTGGATACAAAAGTTTAAAAGCACCTACCAACAGATTTAAGAACAGCTTCTTCCCTTCTGTTGTCAGACATTTGAATGGACCTCTCATATATTAGAGTTGATCTTTCTCTGCACCTTGTCTGTAGCTGTAATATATATTCTGCATTCTGTTCTATTACTCTGATGTACTTATGTAAGGTATGATTTGTCTGAATAGCACATAAAACGATACTTTTCACTGTATCGCAGTACATGTAACAATGATAAATCAAATCATATCACTCCCATTTTCAAGGATAAGAGCAGTAGACACATGGGAACAACACCATGTTCCCCTCCAAGCCACTCACCATCCTGACTTAGAAATGTATCACCGCTCCTTCAGTGTTATAACAATGCAAGAAGACTGCTCACCACACCTTCTCATTGGCAGCTCAGATTGGGTATTAAACACTAGCCCAGCCAATAATGCCCACATCCCATGAATTATTTTCTATAAAAATGTTGGTTAACACTGCACTGAAATGACATTAAATTGCAGTGCACGGTGTGTATCAATGAACCATTTTCTTTTTACATTTAGTTAAAAAGAGTTGTAGCTATTGTTTTATAATATCCAGTGTATAGCACAATAAAGGTGATTTGCCCAATCGATCTATGCTATAGTTTACTGCCACATGAGTTTCCACACATCCTACTTTGTCTCACCTTCCTAGCATATCCTTCAATCGCTCTCATTCATGCCTTTATCTAGCATCTCAATAAATGCCATTCATATGATATCAAATTCCACCTTCTACTCAAGCACTGAGTAAAGAAGTTTTTCCTTGATCCAGTACTGGATTTATTAGCAACTGTAAGATATTTACAGCCGTTAGTTTTGATCTGTCCTACAGGTAGAAACCTGTTCCTTACATTTATCCTATCAAATCCCTTCATAATCATACAGCCTTCTGCCAGATCACCCCTCAGTCTTCTAGAGAGAAAACAAATCACTGCCTCTTCTAAGACAGATGTATTCTAAGTTTGTGCTCATTTAAACTGACTAATAGCAGCTTTTATCCCCTTTATGGCTCTTACATCTCAATTTTTTTAAACCATCTTCACGTTTACATCATTGTCTGTGCATTCTCAAATAAGGCATTTTTCCACGTGGAAATATTGAACAACTGGAAAAATACTGAAAGCTTTAAGAACCTTTCTGGAAAAGCTAATCATAGGAGCAGGATCAAAAGGTGTGAAGGATGAAATGGTGTCAACAGAAAACATTGTCAATGTAATAGTCATCTGGATCATTATGCTCAGCTGCGACTGCTCTTTGAAGTTACTCTAGTCGGGAGAACTGCTGCCATTCTGTATTACACATACCTGTCTAATGCCAATCACAATAGGTCATCTGCACCTACTCTCTGACATTCACCATCTATTTACATAACTCAGCCCCACTTCCTACTGACTTCCAATTTGCTCTTTAGAAGAGATCACTGTAGCTTTTTATCACTCATCAATTGGCCAAATTACTGACATTCCCTTGTCTGGATGTCACTTTTTAATGTTCCTTTTTAACTCTTCAAATTTCAAGCACCTCTTCATTTGTCTTATGTCTATATGTGGAGGTATAGTCTATGTCACAGCATTTACATTTTAAAGACTTTTATTTGCTTCCTTTGATCTTTACTTATTGTGCAGGACGCTGAGGCAAATGGGGAATGGAATTCGACATTGGCATTAGACAGGTAAGTGTAATACACTGTGACAGCAGCTCTCCTGGCGAGAGTAACTTCAAGGAGCAGCAGCAGCTGAGCATAATGATCCACAGACTATTACATTGACAAAGTTTTCTGTTGATACCATTTCATCCTTCATGCCTTTAAGTGTTTTGCTTGTTACCAAGCTTGAGTTTTCTTGTTAGCACATCTTCCAGCTTCCCTTCTGGCTATCCTTTTGACTTTGGTATTGCATCTACCATTTTCGGTTGTCATTTGTCCTATACAGACAAATTATGTACTTGTTCCAGTGTGACACCATCCACTTTAATCTCCAGTCTCATTTATTCCAGTGTTGTGCCTCCAATTGTTACCCATGAAAGCACATTTGACTGTGAATATCTGTTCCGTGTATAGGTTGAATAATTTTGACAATAGCATGCAGCCTATCATAGTTAGGATTATTGTTGTGATAGCCTGTGCCAAAGGGAGAATCAATTCACAGATCAGAACTCTGTGAAGAGGGATAAAATTAAAAAATTGTATTATAAGTGCTCATTGAGTCAAAATGTTACTCTGTAGAAACTAGCATGGCATTTCTGCTCAATAGGAGTGGTATTTAAGGTTGCCAGCAGGCTGAAATAGTGTCCACACCATACTCTGGACAAGCCCTATGCTAATTTAATCTGTTAATGCATCATATTAATTATTGGTTATTTTGAGTGATACCATGTTTGTCAGTATTCTGTTCCTGGGTCAATCAAGAACATTTTGTTAGACACACTTTGCTGTTTCTCCTTTAGTTCCCCATTGCCTACCCTCACTTGACATTAAGCAATGAAGCTTGACTTTGGATCTCAGAAGGAAATTCTGTGGATAGTTTTAATGAAAAGTCAATGTAAGCACAAAACAGGATTAGCTTTCTCTACTTTGGCAACGTTTTGGTGAAGGGTACCAAATGGAGGACGCACACTCCATGGGATAAAAGAACACTGAAGCAATGATTTAACCCAACTGTTTGGGGGTGTAAGAAAGTACCAGCAGAATTCTTACTTCATAAAGTGGTTTCAATGAAGGAATTTTGATGAAAGCTATTACTAGATTCGACAGCATCAGATCAAATGGTGCCAGATTTTGCAGCTGCAAATCAATTGGGAATCTGCAGCCCCTCATTGTCCCACCACCCTCCCCCACACACTTGATGTAAAATAGGATGAGACGTTGCAGAATTGGCATTAGCATTGCAAAACCTAGGTGGGAGAGGGAAGCTGAAGCCTGGCTGCCACTTTGAAGTATCTAAGTAAGAAACCATTGGGCTTGTCAGAGAGCCAATTATATGCAATTCCACATTTTGGTCAACAAGTGGGAAAAGTTTGAAGTGTTAGATGGCAGCAACAAGGAGGCGACACAATGTGCCACCAGGACCACAGCTGGGTGCAGCATCAAGATTCTGGTGGAGAAGGTGGCAACAACTTTATGCTTTTTCCACTTCATTTATTCATTTATTTTTTAAACTGACATAAGATATAAGATGGGAGTGAGAGGGCAGGAGTTCTTTAAATTGGCAGACACAACCAACTTCAGACTCAACCATTAGCTTTCTCTCCTATTTGAAGTCTTGACTTAGGCACCTGATTGGGAGATAGAGCCTTTTCCACACCCACAGGCCTGCTTTGCATCAGGTGGCTGCCCAATGCTTGATGCTCCGAAATGAGATGGTGACAGTGGGGGCAAATGGGACACTCACTGTCGGTTCTAGCCTCCCTATCCTCACCGAAAACCATTAAACCCAGCCACAGGCGATAAATGACCAGGAGCCTGCTGAGGCAACAAGGTTTTGAAAGCTTTTGGGGAGAATTTTATAGAGGTCTGAGGGATGTGGTCTACGTTGAGGTGTGAGGCAGAATCGGGTGATGATTGTGGAGCGGCCTATCTCAACATTGGGAGCAACCTGTGCCATCTTTTATACTTTTCACAAACTCTCTAGTGAGGTTCTCATTGGAAAAAAGAGAAATGGAAGGTTGCCATTTGATGCTGATTGTTATCTTTCAGAAGCCTTGTTACAACCTCATTAATATACTGCCTCGCATCTTAATAGACTCACCAAATTAGCTCAAGTCGAGAAACCACTACAAGGAAAGTGCAGATTAGTGCAGACACGAATCCAGGAACTTGTCATGGTTGTCAGCTGTCTTCTATCAGATAAGGGCCTTCTTGGGGCTGTCAGAGTCAGGATCACATCCTCATAAAGGGATGAGGAGATGAATGATGGACAGCCCAACACCCACCTTGAGTCTTTCTGCCCGCCTGTCGGATCGTCCTGAAATGAGAGCAAGGAGCATGTAATAAAGGAAATGAAAGTATGTGGCACAGCTGGTGCTGTTGGTGCAAGTGGATAGGTGTCCTGAGTGACTGAGTATGCAGTGCAGAGGCATGAGGGGTTAGTGGTGTCAGGGGTTGGGGCAACTGAGGGAAGATGTTGCAGGCAGTAATGAGAGTGGTAGAACATGAGCCTTGGTAGGAGGTGGATACAGTAGTGGAGATAGAGTTAATGTGACGTATCAGAGAGAAAATGGTGGCACCAACCCTCGTAAGGTGGGGAAAGACACTGATCTTCTTCCAACAGTGCTAGGCATTCCACAAGGCAGCCGAGACTGCTTTAAGTAAGTGGAAACTATGGACCAGGTTGGTATGATCGGGTCCTGGTCTCTACCACTGGTCCTGGAGGTAAAGGAAGACAGGTGTTGGCACATCCCGCTGATTCCTCTCAGCCAAGAGTAAATGCGAACAACCATGAACAGCACCTCCGGACTGACAGTGTTCATCCAGGTCTGGCACGGCACATAGCGTGCCAGTATATTTGCAGATATCAAGCGAGTGGCAACTAGTTCTGGGATGCGGCAGAAATCAGACATAAGAGAGACATCACAGGTGCGTGGTAAGTATTTAATGAGGCAAGATAGTTAAGAAGTGGTGAGAAAACTTTTCAGGCCTTGCAGTGTCAAACCCTCCGGAAAAACTCGACATAACTGGAACTTCGCCAAAAAAAAGGTAAGGTTGAAAGGTTTAGGAGGCTGGATGATGGGTGGTTCACCAGGAGAGCTTTGGAATTATCAAATTTAACTCTGACAAGAGAGGCTGTGGCAACAGAACCAAAGAGAACAATATTTAGTTGAAGAAACTTTCCACTCGTCTCGTACTCAATGTCCAACCAGCAGCCTGGCAAATCAGAAACAGTGGAGTGACCGACAGAGTTACAGGGTAGTTAAGAATAGAGCAGGTGAGGGTGGAGGGGGTATGTTTACTGCTAACCAACTGACGGAAAGTGAAAAATGAATTGGATTTGATTTAGTCTCTGCCATACAGAGGATGCTTCCATTGAAAGAGCAATTTGGCTTTTAAAAATGCAGCATTATTCGCTAAACTACTGCAATCCATTGTAACTTTGAAAAAGAAACCTCCTGGGAGATATATAAGCAGCTGCTAAGCTAAAACTTAAGCATATTTTAGTGACCGCAGCAAAGGGTTTGGAAAGGTTTCTCTTTATATTTCACACCTAGAAACATCTGTCTCCCTGGTCATGACCCAGATTAAATCAAACAAGATCAAATAAAGAAAAATGTGTCGGCCACGTTAGTCCTATTCTACTGTTCACTGAATGCAATTGGGCTCTTAAAACAGCTTCAAGGAACTTTGAGTCTGATACAACTCTTGTCACATACATTCTCACTTTGTTCCAAACACTGACCTGTTACGTGAACTCAGGCTTTTCCTGCACCTCTATCTCACTTCCTAAAATGTTTTTCATGTTTCTTAACGTTAATGTTACAGAGAGGAGCTGGACGTGGACTCCACTTTCAACATAGAGTGACACAATACAATTTCCCTCCTCAACTAGTATCCAGCAAACAATGTACAGCTTCATTATGTGAAACCTTTGAGAATGAGGTTTCATTTGAAGCCAATTAATTAGAGAGACTATCCAAAGTGTCCCTTGTAATTCATTAAAATTTCATGAGGGCAATGCTTGAATGAAGACAGTCCTTATATCCACCAAGTTGCTCCCTCTTCTATTTATAAGGTGCTGCGGCCAGCACTTGTTGCCATGGGAAGGCTGAAAATGTTGTGCGTATCTTCCAAACAGACAGCTGTGTTCTTTTGCTGAGCTGCAGAGTGAGCTGCCTGAGAGCATGTTACTCCCTTCCTTCTTTACAATCTCCAGCCACAGGAAGGATCTTGGCAGCGAGATCTATCTTTGAACACCCCGCACTGAGCAGCCTGTTCCCCCAGTTACATACGGATTTTTAGATATCCTATTGCTTTGCGATCAGGGATCAGGAATTTCTTTTTAATGTGGATCATTTCTTGCCGCTTGATTTTCTTCTTGTATCAATCAGAGACTTCTAATTATGTCTTTTGCCAGGGGCAAGAAATGACAAAATCAGAGTGGGATCAAATAAAAAGCAGTCCAAACCCCATTGGCAAATAGCATAAATGTTTACGAGCTGATTTGACCCTCCACAATTTGCCCTTCACTGTACAATCACGGAAAGGTACAACAGAACAAGAACAGAATTCAGCCCATGATGTCTTTGCCAGTTGTCCAAATGAACAATGCACCTCCTTCCATTTTCCTACTTTCTCATCCTGACTCTGCACACAATCAGATTACTCTTCCCATTCAGATTACAATCCAGTTTCCTCTTGAAAACCTCAATTGAATAGTCTTCTACCACAATCTCAAGCAATCGTAGTCCAGATCTTTACCACTAACTCAGTGAAAAAGATTTTCCTCATGTCTCCATTGCATCTTGTGCTTGTTGCCTTAAAACTGTACCATCTTGTTCTCAACACTTCCACTGATTGGGACAGTTTCTCTCCAGTCACTCTGTCCAAACCCCGCATGATTCTGAATACCTCTATCAAATGGCTTAGGGATCATGAATTTATGATTGTCACTAAAAGATCCAAAGTGGAATTCAGGCAAAACACCTTTACCTAGAGAGTGGTGAAAATAAGGAACTCGGATGAAATGGAGTGCTTGAGGGTTGAGTCAAAGACAATCAGCACCTGATCAAAAGACTGGACATCAAGCATGGGGGAAACCACAGGGAGCCAAGCCCCTTTCATTGGTTCAAACCCACCTGCCCTCCCACCACCTGTGACAGCAATGATTTCCCCGGCGATGCTTCAGAGCGCAAGTACCATCAGCTTGTAATTGATTGACAGTGGTCACTCTGGGGCCTTCATTCCAGGACAGGGCATACCAATTGCCTCACCATTGCCTGATTGCAAGTTGTTTCCCTGGAAGAGGTAGCACAGGTCCCTCAGCAGCTCTCAGACCTGCAGGGCCACACAATTCTGACCAATAGCCCAGATTTTGCAGCAGGAATGGCAGTAAGATTGTCGATGTTCATTGTCATTATTACTTTAAGACTGACTGCATTTCTGGCATTTACACATGCGTAGTTAAATGTGGAAATTCAGTCAGTGCTGTCAGTGATTTCCTTGCTGCTCCGTAGGGTGTGCTTTTCAAATTCCTGCAGACGATGTTTTAAAAACTATTTGCTTTGACATGAATTTCAACTTTGTACATATGGTACTCGTCTCACTTGATAAAACTTTGAAAAAAATTCAACATTGTTGACTGAGGTGTCACTCAGTTTTTAACAGTATATTAAGTCAGAATCATTACTAAAGATTCTTGAGTCTTGAACATTTAACTTTACATTTATGGAACGTCGTATTTCTCCGTTACGATGAAAACATTTCAAAGAAATATGAAGTCTTCTTCAAAGTTTGGTTTTAACATTACAGTTTCTACCTTACTGTCACTTGTAGGTCCCAGTCATAGACTCATGGAGTTAAAGAAACCGCATAGAAACAAACCCTTCAGTCCATAAGACCATAAGACATAGGAGTGGAAGTAAGGCCATTCGGCCCATCGAGTCCAACCCGTGCATACCAACCAGATATCCTAAATTAATCTAGTCTCATTTGACAGCACTTAACCCAGATCCCACTAAAACCTTCCTTTCATATACCCATCTAGATGTCTTTTAAATGTTGTAATTGTACCCACCTCCACCACTTGCTCTGGCAGCTCATTCTACACATGCACTACCCACTGCGTGAAAAGTTGCCCCTCAGGTCCTTTGTAAATCTTTCTCCTCTCACCTTAAACCTATGTCATCCAGTTTTAGATTCCCCCACCCTGGGGAAAATACTTTGACTATTCACCCTTTCTATGGCCCTCACGATTCTATTAGGTCATCTCCCAGCCTCCATTGCTCCAGGGAAAATCATCCCAGCCTATTCAGCCTTTCCCAATAGCTCAAACCTTCCAATCCTGGCAACATCCTTATAAATATTTTCTGAACCCTTTCAAGTTTCACAACATCCTTCCTATAGCAGGGAGACCACAACTGAACACAGTATTCTAAAAGTGGCCTAACCAATGTCTTATACAGCCACAATATGACCTGCCAATTCCTGTACTCAGTGCAATAAAGGCAAGCACACCAAATGCCTTCTTCACTATCCTGTCTACCTGCAACTCCACTTTTAAGGAACTATGAATTTGCACTCCAAGGTCTCTTTGATCCGCAACACTCCCCAGGACCTTACCATTAAGTGTATAAGTCCTGTCCTGATTTACCTTTCCAAAATGCAGCACCTCACATTTGTCTAAATTAAATTCCATCATCCTTTCCCTAGCCCATCTGATCAAGGTCCTGTTTTCCTCTGAGCTAATCTTCTTCACTGTCCGCTACACCTCCAATTTTGGTGTCATGTACAAACTTACTAACCATATATCCTATGGTCACATCCAAATTGTAGAGATGCTGCTGTTAGACCAAGGTGGACAAAGTCAGAAGTCACATGACACCAGGTTATAGTCCAACAGATTTATGTGAAATCACAAGCTTTTGGAGCACTGGTCCTCCATCAGGTGAAGTGTGATTTCATCAAGTGACTTCACCCGACAAAGGAGCAGCGCTCCAAAAACTTGTGATTTCAAGTAAACCTGTTGGACTATATCCCGGTGTTGTGTGATTTCCGACTTTGTCCACATCCGAATCATTTATATAAATGACAAAAAGCACCGATCCTTATGGCACACCACTGGTCACAGGCCTCCAGTCTGAAAAGCAATTCTCCACCACCACCCTCTGTCTCCTACCTTCAAGTCTGTTCTGCATCCAAAAGGCTAGCTCGCCCTGTATTCCAAGTGATCTAACCTTTTTAACCAGTCTACCATGAGGAACCTTATCAAATGCCTTACTGAAATCAAGATAGATCACGTCCACCGCTCTGCCCTCTTTGTGAATTCTTCAAAACACTCAATCAAGTTAGTGAGACACGACTTCCCACGCACAAAGCAATGTTGACTCTTCATTTTTTTGTGTAAAATGATTGAAGAGTGCAAGTTATTCTGTGCTTTTCACTTCTTGGACTGTGGTCTATGAGCATTCTTCAACGTGATTGGCTTCTTGATGTCATCACTATTCCTGGAGAGCCAATATTCCCTTGAGCTGATAGCAAATTGTAGGCAGGAGAAGGTGAGTACTGCAGATGCTGGAGATCAGAGTGGAGAGTGTGGTGCTGGAAAAGCACAGCAGGTCAGTCAGCATTCGAAGAGCAGGAGAATTGACATTTTGGGCATAAGCCCTTCATTCTCCTATTCTTCAAATGCTGCCTGACCTGCTGTGCTTTTCCAGCACCACACTCTCCACTCAAATTGTAGGCAGCTTTCTAAAAATTCAGCACAGTCTATGCATTTTCTTTAATGTAATGTGAGCCCTGATTGAAATCTCAACCAAATTGTAGTATTCTGGTCCGAAATGCAGGCGCACTTGTTGTGATTGCCCATAGTGTAGCAAGTGGCTTTGCTAATTCTCAATATGGTAAGTGAAACCATTTTGCCTGACTATGCTCCAGGCATACTGTGCCCTGAGGCCTTAGCTTTTTGGGTGTAGGTTTGCTCACTGAGCTGGAAGGTTCATTTTCAGATGTTTCGTCACCATACTAGGTAACATCTTCAGTGAGCCTCCGGACGAAGTACCACTCGTGTTTCCTGCTTTCTATTTATATGTTTGGGTTTTCTTGGGTTGATGATATTATTTCATGTGGGGATGTCATTTCCTGTGGTGATGTCATTTCCTGTGGTGATGTCATTTCATGTTATTTTTCTCAGGGGGTGGTAAATGGGGTCCAAGTCAATGTGTTTGTTGATAGAGTTCCGGTTGGAATGCCATGCTTCTTGGAATTCTCGTGCATGAAGGTGTTACCTAGTATGGTGACGAAACATCTGAAAATGAACCTTCCAGCTCAGTGAGCAAACCTACATCCAGAATCTCAACCTGAGCTACAAATCTCAAAACTCGCCTTAGCTTTTATCACATTGAAATGGGGATCAGAAAATTCAGGGATGAAGTAGTTTGCTTGAGTCATTGTTAAAAGGGGGAAGCTGTGTGGGGCAAATGTGGAAAGATTAGCTGCACAGAGAGAGGTCAGTGCAGTCACAGAGCTCCTTTCAGCTTGGACATTTCCTCAAGAACTGTGCTGATATCAGGATCAAGATGTATTTGATACCATTATCTTACTTCCTTGGAGATATTTCCTGTGGAATCCTTGAGATTAATGTGGCCACCTACCAGGTTAGAGGTCTATGGGATGAGGTGGAAGACAAATTTTACATTACACCTAATATCACTCACTGACTTCACGAAATCAGATGAGGTGCCAAACGAACACTGCACGCAATTCCGTTTGTTTCCTGATTGACATGAGAGGTTAAATCAGCCCTCTGTGTTTTTCTCTAAAGTGACATGTAAAACTGCAGTACAGCACTCTAATCATAGGTTTGTACAAGTTTATCATTGCAGCCTTACAATGATTGTTCTGTTTATAAAACACAGAATGCTATTTTCCACTGTTGTTACTTTGGGTAACCTGCACTTGTGCTTTCAATTAATTATGGAAGTGAACTCTCAGAGTCTCTCCTTTTTTTCTTAAAACTTCATTAATTCTGCCCTTGTTCTGCAGTAGCGTTAAGCCTAGACAGCTCTCAATGCTTCCCATTCAATACCAGCTCTGTACTCCTCTGGTTAGCCTCGCAGGGGGTGTTCACTTTTAGTGAAGATTATCCTTTTGGTGTACTCTCCTTTGTCCAAGATTTGTCTTGAATGGCCAATGGCTCCCTTGTCCTCCCCCACCATCGCATTTTCCCCTACTTAGTCTTCTCCATCTATTCAGCATAAGACAAAGGAAGTAATCAGGAGATTACCCTGCCTTGTTTATCAATCTAGAACCTCACTCTTTAAAGTCCCTCTGTTGTCATTTCTTCATCATGGACCTCCACCTTAAGGGACTTTCTCCTCCTTTTCTAGAAGTTCTTCTACTCATTCTGTCATCTCTATCAATCTGGCACCAGGGAATCTGGCAGGAATTTCTTCGGACACTTGGTCGCAACAACATCAACATTTCCTTTCATACGCGAGGCGGAGGAACAACAGAATGCAGTTGGAAACAATTATCGGGACAGATGTCTGACAGATTTGACTCTGCGTGCTGCTAGGATCACAAAAGAAAGGCTTGAACAAATGAGGCTTCTGGAGAGATTCCAGCCATTTCCCATAGCCTAACGGAGTTCCAACAATCTTGACTCACCAGCCAATGGTTAATTTAAGCAACGTGTACTTACAAACATTATAGCCTCGATTTTAGCTCACCCTCTTCAATGGGCAGGGTAGGTACCGAAAGCAGGCCTGAACCCATCCCCTATCTATTAAAACATAGACCTCCTGAAGCTAGATTCTGCTCCCATTTGCAGGAAAGGTAGTCAATCTGGTCTGCTATCCATTAGGAGTCAACACAAATTTATTAAATATATGTTGCAAGCCTTGCCTCACAACTTTCCCCTCTCCATGTTAATCGCGGGACAGGTTCCTGCGTTCCTTTACAAGACATTGTTGCATCAAGTATCATTAACCTTCAAATTGAAGAGACCAAGTTAGGGACATATTTTCAGGAACATTAATTCTGTTTCTGTCTCCACAAAAGCCTCTTGACCTGCTAAGTGTTTTTATCCTTCTTTGAGATCTAGCTTCTGCAATATTTAGCCATTGTTAAGTAGCAACAAGTTTGTTATTGATCATCCTCGGAATAATTTCAGGATCTGATGTTTAAATTTGGCTGTTTTTGAAACCGAACCAAATACAATGTTCAGATCACTTGATAATGAGGCTGATGTACACAACTGAATCAGAGATGAAGAACAGATCCAATTTCCATTGAACAATTGGAAGCCAGATTCTGAAGGCAACCACCATTCCTATCATCACAACTTCTCATTTATTATTTCTCAAGATGTGGCAACACAGTTAAGCCCAAAATGTATTACATCTTAGCTGCCTGAGAATCTGAGAGTGGTACAGTTGAGAACAGAAGCAAGTCAAACAGTCAGGGCAGGCAGGGACAAGGTAGGACTAATAAAATAAACTGCATTTATTTCAATGCAAGGGGCCTAACAGGGAAGGCAGATGAACACAGGGCATGGTTAGGAACATGGGATATCATAGCAATTACAGAGACATGGCTCAGGGATGGGTAGGACTGGCAGCTTAATGTTCCGGGATACAATGCTACAGGAAGGATAGAAAGGGAGGCAAGAAGGGGAGGGGGGGTAGCATTTTTGATAAGGGATAGCATTACAGCTGTGTTGAGGGAGGATATTCCTGGAAATACATCCAGGGAAGTTATTTGGGTGGAACTGAGAAATAAGATAGGGATGATCACCTTACTGGGATTGTATTATAGACCCCCTAATAGTCAGAGGGAAATTGAGAAACAAACTTGTAAGGAGATCTCAGCTGTCTGTAAGAATAATAGAGTGGTTATGGTAGGGGATTTTAACTTTCCAAACATAGACTGGAACTGCCATAGTGTAAAAGTTTTAGATGGAGAAGAATTTGTTAAGTGTGTACAAGACAACCTTCTGATTCAGTATGTGGATATAGCTACTAGAGAAGGTGCAAAACCTGACCTACTCTTGGGAAATAAGGCAGGGCAGGTGACTGAGGTGTCAGTGGGGGAGCACTTTGGGGCCAGCGACCATAATTCTATTAGATTTAAAATAATGATGGAAAAGGATAGACCAGATCTAAAAGTTGAAGTTCTAAATTGGAGAGAGGCCAATTTTGATAGTATTAGGCAAGAACTTTCAAAAGCTGATTAGGGACAGATGTTTGTAGGTAAAGGGACGGCTGGAAAATGGGAAGCCTTCAGAAATGAGATAACGAGAATCCAGAGAAAGTATATTCCTGACAGGATGAAAGGGAAGGCTGGTAGGTATAGGGAATGCTGGATGACTAAAGAAATTGAGGGTTTAGTTAAGAAAAAGAAGGAAGCATATGTAAG
>NC_057711.1:113160957-113190018 GCF_004010195.1 Chiloscyllium plagiosum | reverse complement strand
AGAGGTTTACAAAATTATGAGGGGCATGGATAGGATAAATAGACAAAGTCTTTTCCCTGGGGTCGGGGAGTCCAGAACTAGAGGGCATAGATTTAGGGTGAGAGGGGAAAGATATAAAAGAGAACTAAGGGGCAACGTTTTCACACAGAGGATGGTGCGTCTATGGAATGAGCTGCCAGGGGAAGTGGTGGAGGCTGGTACAATTGCAACATTTAAGAGGCATTTGGATGGGTATATGAATAGGAAGGGTTTGGAGGGATATAGGCCGGGTGCTGGCAGGTGAGACTATATTGGGTTGGGACATCTGGTCGGCATGGACAGCTTGGACTGAAGGGTCTGTTTCCATGCTGTACTTCTCTATGACTCTATGACTCTGAGATAGCTGTGGGCCTTGCACTTGAATTGCTGATTGCAGTTTGACACAACTGTCCACTTCAAAAGGCAGTAAAGAATCAATGACTGGGTGAAACAAAAAATGACTTGCACCTATGTAGCACTTTTCTCAACCACTGGACATCTCAAATTGCCTCATGTCCACTGAAAAACCTCTGAAGTTTATTGCATTGAAAGAAACATGGAAGCCAGATTGCGCATAGCAAACTCCCATAAACAGCAACTTGGTCATGACCAGATCATCTGTCCTTGTAATGATGAATGAGAGATAAACATTCGTCAGGACACTATGGAGAACTCCCCACTCTTCTTTGAAATGACCTAAAGGATATTAGTGACCCACTTAATCATTTGAGTCTTAATGACAATTTTCCCTTTTGTTGGACTCCCTCAGTTGGCCAAAAGATTATTCTACATAATCCTCTACTATCTCTTCTACTTATAAATCTTCCTGGGTCACCAATACAGTTCTAAGAAGTACAGGAGAATGGTGAAATGCTGATTGATATTTCCTCACTCCCTCTGGGTACCAGATGGGGGATAATTGGTGCAAATCAATAGAATCAAGCTCTAAAGAACCAATGGTCCCAGCTACCAAATAAAAACATTTAGCTATCCAAACGTAAATCAGACTGCTCAACCAAAATTAAACCCCCAGAATGCTTGGATCTGTCGTTGAATTTTATTTCACGTTTCATTTCATGTAGAAAAAAATAAGTTAGTCTGAAATTATGGACTTTTTAGCTTGGTATTTATTGTCAGCAAAACACTCGAGTCTGTTTTAAAGGAAATATTTCATGGACACTTAACAAGTGCAAAATTGCAAAGTAACATGATTTATGCAACAAGTTTTGTTGAAGATATTTGTTGAAATTTCTTATGAGTGGAACAGAATATTTGTAATTCTAGGATGATATAATATATTTCATTATGTAAGGAAATTTGATTTGATTTGATTTATTATTGTCATATGTACTTAGGTACAGGGAAAAGTTCTGTTTTGAATGCAGTACAGGCCCGTCATACCACAAAAGTTCTGTTTTGAATGCAGTACAGGCCCGTCATACCACACAAAGTGCATTAGGGTAATAGAATAGAGTGAAGAATACAATGTTTTAGTTTCACAGAAGGTGCACAAAGAGCAAGATCAATTCTAAATTTGAAATTTGAGAGGTCCTTTCAGATGTCTAATAACAGCACCGTTGTGGGTGGCACGGTGGCACAGTGGTTAGCACTGCTGCCTCACAGCGCCTGAGACCTGGGTTCAATTCCCGCCTCAGGCGACTGACTGTGAGGAGTTTGCACGTTCTCCCCGTGTCTGCGTGGGTTTCATCCAGGTGCTCCGGTTTCCTCCACAGTCCAAAGATGTGCAGGTCAGGTGAATTGGCCATGCTAAATTGCCCGTAGTGTTAGGTAAGGGATAAATGTAGGGGTATGGGTGGGTTGCGCTTCGGCGGGTCGGTGTGGACTTGTTGGGCCGAAGGGCCTGGTTCCACGCTGTAATGTAACCTAATCTAATCTAAAGCAGGAAAGAAGCTGTTTTTGAATCTAGAGGCATTGTGCTTTCTTGACTGTCGCGTCAATTTAGGTGGACCAGGACAGGTTATTGGTGATTATCACTCCTCGGAACTTGACACTCTTGACCATCTCCACCTCAGCTCCATTGATGTAGCACGGGATATGTCCTCCACCTTGCTTCCTGAAGTCAATGACAGCTCTTTCATTCAACTGATGTTTAGGGAAAGATTGTTATCTCTACACCATGCCCCACCAAACACTCTGTCTCTTTCCTGCACTGTATCCCATCATTGTTTGAAATCCAGCCTACAACATTGGTGTAAATGGAGTTAAGAACGAATTTGGTCACACAGTCATGAGTGTACAGGGAGTATAGTAAGGGGCTGAGTACACAGCTTTGTGGGACGCTGATGTGGATTATCATGGAGGAGGTGTAGTTGCCTATTCTCACTGATTGCAGTCTGTGGGTCAGGAAATCAAGGTTACAGTTGTAGAGTTGGGAGATTATTTTAGTTGGAATCATGGTGTTGAAGACGGAGCTGTAGTCAATAAGTAGGAGAAAGTGAGAATGGCAGATGCTGGAGATTAGAGTCGAGAGTGTGGTGCTGGAAAAACACAGCAGGTCAGGCAGCATCCGAGAAGCAGGGAAATCAGGAATGAGGTTGGCAGCCTAGGGGTGGAGAGATAAATGGGTGAAATCCACATAAATGCCATTGGGTTGGATGGTCCTGTGGTGGAAAATGAGGCATTTTTCCTCCAGGCGTCGGGTGGTAAGGGAGTGGCAATAAAGGAGGCCCAGGACCTGTGTGTTCTCAGCAGAGTGGGAGGGGGTGTGGAAATGTTTGGCCACAGGGCAGTGGAGTTGGTTGATGCGGGTGTCCCAGAGATGTTCTCTGCAGCACTCTGCAAGTAGGCATCCTGTCTCCCCGATGTAGAGGAGACTGCATCGGGAGCAATGGATATAATAAATGACATACGTGGATGCAGGTGAAACTTTAATGGATGTGGAAGGCTCCTTTAAGGCCTTGAACAGAGGTGAGCTGGGAGGTGTGGATGCAGATTTTGCAATTCCTGCGGTGGCAGGGGAAGGTGCTGGGAGGGGAGAGTGAGTTGTTGGGAGGCGTGGACCTGACCAGGTAGTCGCAGAGGGAACGGTCTTTACAGAAAGTGGATAGGGGTGGGGTGGGAAATGTATCTCTAGTGGTGGAGTCTGTTTGTAGGTGGAGGAAATTGCGGAGGATGATGCAATGTATCTGGAGATTGGTGGGTGGAAGTGAGGACTGGGTGGGGGGGGTGTTCTGTGCTTGTTACGGTTGGAGGGGTGGGGTTCAAGGGTGGAGGTGCAGGAACTGGATGAGATACACTGGAGGGCATCATCAACCATGTTGGGGGGGGGGAGTTTGCAGTCTTTAAAGACAGAGGCTATCTGGTGTGTTCTGTGGTGGAACTGGTCCTCCTGGGAGCAGATGCGTCAGAGGCAAAGGAATTGGGAGTAAGGGATAATGGAAGGAGGTGTAATCCAGGCAGCTGTGGGAGTTGGTGGGTTTATAGAAAATATCAGTGTTGGGTCGGTCACCGTTCATGGAGATGGAGAGTTCCAGAAAGGGGAGGGGGGTGTCAGAGATGGTCCAGGTGAATTTTAGGTCAGAGTGGAATGTGTTGGTGAAGTTGATGAACAATTCAACCTCCTCATGGAGCACAAGGTGGCACCAATGCAGTCATCAATGTAGCAAAGGAAAACTTGGGGAATGGTGCCAGTGTGACTGCAGAAGATACACTGTTCCACATAGCTGACAAAGAGACAGGCATAGCTGGGGCCAATGTGGGTGCCCATGGCTATCCCTTTCGTCTGGAAAAAGTGGGAGGATCCGAAGGAGAAATTATTGAGGGTGAGGACTAGTTCAGCCAAACGAATTAGATCGTCAGTGGAAGGGTACTGAGAGGAACGTCGGGAGAGGAAAAAACAGAGGGTTTGAAGGCCCTGGTCATGGCGGATGGAGGTGTATAGGGACTTGATGTCCATGGTGAAGATGAGGCATTGGGGACCAGGGAAACGTAAGTCTTGGAGGAGGTGGAGGACGAGGAGGGTGTCCCGAACAAATGTGGGGAGTTCCTGGACTGGGGGGATAGGACAGTGTCGAGGTAGGTAGAGATGAGTTCAGTGGGGCAGGAGCAGGCTGAGACAATGGGTCGGCCAGGGTAGTCAGGCTTGTGGATCTTGGGAAGGAGATAGAACCGGGCAGTGTGGGGTTCCCGAACTATAAGTTTGGAAGCTGCAGGTGGAAAATTCCCTGAGGTGATGATGGTTGGTGATGGGGGTGGGGTCACGGTCGAGGGGGTGGTAGAAGGAGGTGTCTTCAAGTTGGCACCTGGCTTCAGCAGTGTAGTGGTCAGTGCGCCAAACTACCACTGCATCCTCCCTTGTCTGCTGGTTTGATGGTGAGGTTGGGGTTGAAGCAGAGGGAGTGGAGGGGCTGCATATTGTGAGGGCGAGAGGTTGCAGTGGGTGGGGGGAGGTGGACAGGTTGAGGCGGTCAATGTCCCAGCAGAAGTTGAAAATAAAGAGATCGAGGGCAGGTAACAGACCGGCACGGGGTGTCCAGGTGGATGGAGTGTGTTGGAGGCGGGTGTAGGGGTCCTCAGAAGATGGGTGGGAGTATTGATGGAAAAAGTAAGCTCAGAGGTGGAAGTGGCGGAAGATGTGTTTGATGTCACAACGCATGTTGAATTCGTTGATGCGTGGAGGGAGGGGGTTGATGATAAAGCCTTTGCTGAGGACTGATCGTTCGTCCTCAGTGAGGGGGAGGTCTGGGGGGATGGTGAAAACTCGGCAGGGCTGGGAGCTAGGGCCTAGTATAGGGCTGGTGCTGGGAGTGGGAGACGGATACTGTAACTGAAGTGGGCATGATAGTTGGGGGAAGGTGGGTAGCATCATTTACGAAAGTGATGTTCACCCGGGTATTGGAACATCAATAAGTAGGAGCCTGATGAAGGTATCCTTATTATCCGGACATACAAGGGATGAGTGTAGGGCCAGGGATATGGATTCTGCCGTGGACCTGATGCAATGGTAGGTGAATTGCAAGGGATCAAGGCAGGCTGGGAGGCTGGTGTGTGCTATAACCAACCTCTTGAAGCACTTCATAATTAGGAAGGTCAGAGTCTGCAGGTAGCAGTCATTGAGGTACGTTGCATGAGTTTTCTTTGGCACTGAGATAACAGTGGGCTTCTTGAAGCAGGTGGGGACTTTAGATCGTATTAAGGAGAATTTGCAGAAGTTACTTGATAAAGTCTGTAATAGAATAGAAATAAATGTATTGTCACATTTACTTTTACATGAAAAATACAGTGAAAAGCATTTTGTTGCCCCACCACGGCACCAACATTAAAGGCAGATGTCACACTTAATTTTATTAAAATGCAATATTAAGACAAAGTTCATCACAGTTCAGTTAATGAATGCTATGCTCAGGGAAAGCCAATTAGGAAATGATGGAATATCCTGAAGACACAGCAAGGACAGGATGGCTACACCAGGTCACGGGAATACTGGGCCAGAAGCCTCTGCTGAAGAAGGGTGCCATGCCACAAGGCTGCTGGAATGCCTTGAAGCCGAAGTGCAGAAGACCTCCACACGGGGACGAGACCACCATGCCTCCTCCTTTGAGTGTCCAGGCTCAGCTACAGACCTGGAGCCTCAGCCTAGCCTGCAAGAATGGGCCGGGGAGTCAGTCCAGGATCTGGTCCTCGCTGGCCTTGAGACCCCAGGCTGGGGTGGAGCAGTGTCCAGTTCATCCTGGCATTGCTGCCACTGCCACTAAAGACCTCCTCCTTCAGCTGCTACTCTCCAGTTTTAAAAGAAAACAAAGAAAAAAGAAAAAGAAAAAAGAAAGAGAAAGAAGTTGTGTGATCAAAGTGAAGACTCTGAATAATGAAGACTGTCATGAGTAGGACAATGAATCAGTTTGTACTACAAAATAAGCACTGATATATTGTAATTAGTCATTGTAATTGGCCAGTTGTAAACAAAGAAGATGCCCATAAACCACAAGATTGCTTAAAAATGTTGTGAAAAAAACAACCATAACCAGGGTTAATTAACACAAGAGTTATGAGATTCTAAGCTTCTACTTGACTTTCAAACTCCATTTTCTGTTTATAGTGTGTTGAGCAGAGCCTCACTGAGCTTCTAACCTTACCATCGATCACTGAAGCAATTTATTTATATCTCACAGACACTGGCTACCTATTGTTTCACCTCACATCCACTGGCCATTAAAATGCTCATCCACATCATTCTCCATCTCCATACTCAACTGTTCATGCATCATCCTGTTCCTTCACTATCATTGAGTCAAAGTCCTGGAACTCCTTTCCCATTGCACAATGGAGTTACCTATACTAAATGGACTACAGCAGTTCAAGAATGCAGCTAACCACCATATTCTCAAGGGTAACTAGGGATGGGCAATAAATGTTGGTCCATCCAGCAATGGCCATAATAATGCAAATTAATTTTTAACAATTCTCGTATTAGGCATCCTCCCAACTCCACACTACACTAAACTGTAACTGTTCCTGAACTCCGCCAACTACATTCCTTCCAAAAAGGAGTTCAATTCATTCCTCTCTCTAGGTTTTGACAAACACAAAATCCCATCTGCCTGCTAAAGTTGATGTAAAAGATTCCATGGCACTATTTCAAGGAAGAGTGATGGGATTCAACTGACTTTAAATGGTAGCAGAAGAACTGCAATACCCTCCCATCTCTACCAGACATTCACTGAATCCCCCACTATCAACCTCCTAGCCAAATCTCCTGTGCCTTGTAGATGAAGGTAACGCCATTGAATATTTAAATGCAACAAAATCTGGACAATATCCAGGCTTGGGCTGACAAGTGGCAAATTATATTCATTCTACACAGGCAATGACCATCTCCAACAACAGAGAAACTAACCATTGCTACCTTGGCATTCAACAGTGTTACCCTCATTAAATCTCCCCACTGGCAACATCTTGGGATTTACCATTGACCAGGTAAAGAAATCAAAGTGGACTCGCCATTTAAATACAATGTCTACAAGAGCAGGTCAGAGGCTTGCAGGGAGTAACTGCCCTCTTGATATCCCAAACCCTGTTTACCATCTCCAAGACACAATTCAGATATATGATGGAATACTCTTTGATTGTCTGAACGAGTGTATCTCCAATGACACTCAAGAAGCTTGACACCTTCCAAAAAACAGCAGCCTACTTTAAAAAAACCACATCCACAAACATCTATTCCCTCTCCCACTGATACTCAGTGGCAGCAGTGTGCATCATCTGTAAGATGCACTGCAGAAAATCCTCAACAGTCCTTAAACTGTACCTTGCAAATCGAAGAACACTACCATCTAAATGGGCAAAGGCAGCAGATACTTGGGAACACCACCACCCACAAGTTCTGCTCTAATGCCCTCAGCTTCCTGACTTGGAAATATATTAGGAGGTAAAAACAATGACTGCAGATGCTGGAAACCAGATTCTGGATCAGTGGTGCTGGAAGAGCACAGCAATTCAGGCAGCATCCGAGGAGCTTGGAAATATATTGCTGTTCCTTCAGAGTTGTGGGTCAAAATCTTGGAATTTCCTTCCTAATGGCATTGTGGGTATATCTGCAGCAAATGGACAATAGTTTTTCAGGAAGGCAGCTCACCACCACTTTCTGAGGGGTAACTAGAGATGACCAATAAATGCTGGCCCAGCCAGAAACGCATTCCATGGATGAATATATAAAAAAAACACTTTGACAGGACTTAATTACCTACAATGCATTTGGAGGCATCAGGTAACTGTGAGAACTGCTACATAAATGTATACCTTGCTTATGTTTTGAAACGCAATAAGACATTCTACAAGCTAATTGAAAAATTCAAAATAGTTTTAGATGAAGAGTTTGTACGAGGCTAGAATCATGCATGTATTGTTTACATGCACAAGAGGAGGTGGCAGTGGTGTCCTTTCTCTGCATTAGATTTAAGGAAATACAGATTAGGCATAAAGCAGTGACTGACCACAAATCAGTCAAACTCTCCACAGAGTCTGATCCCCTGAAACCACGGCATTTCGATGTCACAAAGTGATTTTGATGTTATTAATGGCTTAAAGATCAAGTGGAATATTACGGCTTGAGAGAATCTGACACAGTTAGTTATGGGCCACTGAGTGGTTTGAAGTCTGATCTATTTTTTATAGCTGACTTATTGCATTAAAGGAGTCCTACAGAGTGCAGAATTATTACCAGCGGAAAGAAACTTACAGCTTCAAGATAAGCTTTTGCATTGACAGTACGTTCAATCAATCTCAAGAATGTCAAATAAAGGGAATGTATGTCTATATTTTTATATACCTCATGGAACGGAACAGATCAAATTGGATATTAAACAGCTCTTCAAGGAGAGAATTAATGTTCCTTTTATTTTCGAGACTCCTCTGTCCTCCCTCCCCATCCCCATCAGAGGAAATCATTTCTCTCTATTTACACTGGCAAATTATCCTAAACACTTCAATTAGATCATTCCTTAATCTTCACTGTGTATAGGAATATATCCCTAGTCTATCCAATCAATCTTAGTGTTTTAACCCTTTTAATAGCTGCATAATTGTGTGTATCTAAGCTGCACATTTCTAAGATGAATCTATCTTTTGTGTGTTGCAGTATTCAGAAATGGGTCTCATAAGAGTGTTGTATAAATGACAAGTAAATTCCAACCCTTTATATTTCAGGATTCTTGAGATAAAAGTCAATATTTGATCAGTTTTTAAATATTCTTTCTGTCTGCCCAATTTCTTCTAGTGATTTCTGTAGATGAAACCCTAAGTGGCTGTATTCTAAATTTTCACTAATTAAAAAACATTCTGAACTACCTTTTGGGTCCAAACCTTTCATTATTCCACTTAAACTTCATGTGCCACTGTTTTGCCCAGCCACTTAGTCCATCCATGACCCTTTGTAACATTTTGCTCCTGTCTGCAGTATTTACTGTGTTCACTGCTGTCATGCAATTAGAAGGGCAGCAATGCTTGCGAAAATCTACCGATCAAAATTCCCTGCTGCCTTCCAACCAGGAACTGTTGCAAAATGAGCCAGCATGCACTGGGAAGTGGACACATCTGTCCCCACTAAAGCAATAATGGCAAACATTGAAGAATAGTGAAAAATAAACACCAGGGCCTGAATTTTCATCATGTCAGGAAGTACCTTCACCTAAGCTAGAATGGTGCCGGAGTCCCAGTTACAGAATTCCCATTCTGAATGGAGGCAGTGGGGACCAATTATATTTTTTGCATGTCCATAAAGTCTTAAAGTTCACAAGATCTTCACTCAGATCCACTGTTTCCTTGGGGGTAGCCCTAAACATTTTAGGTTTTAAATCTTTCAGGAATTTTCTATAGCTGCTAGATCTTTGGAGAGGTATGGTGAGGTGAGTTAACCTTTGAGAAGTCTTGTTCCCTTTTGAATTGTTAAAAGTCAACATAAGTGTACATTAAAAAGTGGAGGAGTGCAGTGGAATTGCCAAGCTACCAACGCAACGGGCAAGACAGCTGTCAAGTTGTCAGGTGTTTAAATCTCCTGCCCTTTAACTGTTTGAAAAAAAAATGTTAAAAAAAATCAGTTCCAGCTATTGTGCTCCATCTGTTGACTAAGCCTAAGGGCTCTAATTATTGATGGAGAAAGTGAGGACTGCAGATACTGGAGACCCTGTTAGCTGCATGACCTATAGCTCATGTCAGGCCTGATGCAGTTTTAATCTTGTCTTCAGTCCAATTCAAAAGAAAATAAAAACAAATTGGGAAGAATTGACAGTAAATTGGTGATAACATTGAGAGAGAATGGCTGATGTGCAAAATCAACATGGTCTTATTGCAGTCGAGAGTGTGCTGCTGGAAAAGCACAGCAGGTCAGGCAGCATCCAAACAGCAGGAGAATCAACGTTTCAGGCATAAGCCCTTCATCAGGAATGGACCCTGTAAGGGCAAAGAGTAGTGGGTATACAGAATAGGTTGGCACACTAAATTAGCATGGAACACTTAAAGTGCCATGCGGGTGGTTAGAAGGCTGTAGATTGACACAGAGACGATGTGGGATGAGTAGGGGGTATGAGGTTGTGAAGGTCAGCATGAGGATTGGTAGGAAGTGGGTGCGTGCGAAGAGTGAGAGTTGTTTATTGTGTGGTTAAACTGCAACATATCACAGGAATTAGTGCATCAAAGTGTGCTATTACCACAGGCCTCTGCTGCACCCAGCAAGCTTTGTGGTAGCCTCTGAAATCTCCTCTGAGGCAAAGGGCCTAACGCCTTGAAAACCCTTCCCCGTGGAACTAAAATCAGAATATCCAAGGCACACGTTTTCCAGTTTAGATTTGCAGAGCTGGAAATGTTGTTGTCTCTTTAGTATCAACCTGGAAATGAAAAATCAGGCTCAGGTCAAGATTCACAGGTCCAACTATCAATGTTGTTTACAGCTAGAGAGCATTCTTTAACTTCACGATAGACGACACCAATGTCTATCAATTTGCTGAGTGTGTCACATGATCTACGAGCAGGAAGGGGAGACCTTATGGAAAAGATGGCATCTCTGTCAATACTGCACCAAGATATTAGTCTTGATTTCAAGTGGTGTACTGCCAGAGGTGTCATTTTTTACACGAGACAATAACTATTCCCATCAGCCTGCTTGGGTGGATGTGAAAGAACCTAGAGCACTATTTCAAAAAAGACCGTAGGAGGCTCCTCCCCTAACTCCATTACCACCCTCCGAGCCCCATGCCCTGGCTAATGTTTATCCCACACAACACAAAAGCAGACTATCTGGTAATTATCACACGGCTCATTGTTGGAGCTTGCCATAAGACATAGTAGCAGAAATTAGGCCATTTGGCCCATCAAGTTTGCCCTGCCATTCAATCATGGTTCATAAGTTTCTCCACCCCATTCTCTTGCTATCTCCCTGTAACCCTTGATCCCCTTGACAATCACCTATCTATCTCTGTCTTAAATATCCTCAATGACCTGGTCACCACAGCCATCTGTGGCAGTGAATTCCACAGATTCACCACACTCTGGTTGAAGAAGTTTCTCCTTATCTCTGTTCTAAAAAGTCTTCCCTTTACTCTAAGGCTGTGCCCTTGGGTCCTAGTCACTCCTGCCAATGGAAATATCTTTGCAACGTCCAATCTGTCCAGGCTGTTCTGTATTCTGTACATTTCAATTAGATCCCCCCCCCCCCCAATCCTTCTAAACTCCATCGAGTATAGACCTCAAAAGTTACTCAAATGTTAAGCTTTTCATTTCTGGGATCATTCTCGTGAACCTCCTCTGGATCTGCTCCATGGCCAATACTTACTTCCTGAGATATGGGGCCCAACACTGCTCACAATACTCTCAATGTGGTCTGACCGGAGCTTTATAAAGCCTCAGAAATACACCCCTGCTTTTATATTCTAATCCTCTTGAAATAAATGCCAACCTTATATTTGCCTTCCTAACTGCTGACTCAACCTGCAAGTTTACTTCAGAGAAACCTGGACTGGAACTCCCAAGTCTCTTTGCATTTCAGATTTCTGAATTTTCTCCCCATTTAGAAAATAGTCTATGCCTCTATTCTTCTTACCAAAGTGCAGATTGCCATCCTTCCTATGTTATAACATTAGCTATGGGCAAAATAGGAGACTGATTGACGTGAGCTATGGTGAGATTTTTGACAGAATCATATGAGAAGTCCAGAGAGATCTATCTCAACATCTGGAGCAACTTGATATTTATGTAACTGGTGAGCATTGAGGCATATCTCTCACTAGACGATTGAAAGTTGCCAATTAAATGGGATAATGCTTATTAACAACCTCATTAATGGCTGTTCTCACCTCATTAATACACAGCTTTACAAACGCAGTGAACAAACTGAACACTGAGAACTCTCAATGTGGAAGTCAAAGAGTGTTACCTAATGACTTCACCTTATTACTTCCTAATGTTGAACACTGAGCCCCAAAATCTCAGGGCACACTCCATACGCATGGGCCACATGCACCCCATGTCCATAGACATTGGTGTTGGACGTGAGCTAACCTCTAAGAACGTCATGGCACATTTCCAATTCACTCTCAGGATGCGTCTGCAACACTGCACCTCATGCTGCACCAGCATTTATCATTGTACTATTGCAACAAGGAGCCTGTATACTCAGGGAAACACACCCAGCTCACAGACTGGACCAGGCTGCAGCTCCAGGCTCTTCACTTGTTCTCATTGCACTCACTTAGAGCTTATCTGAATGTTCACAGCATCCTTGCATTGCCTTTTTGCACATTGCCCCCTTAGCCACAGGTGCCAGGCTCCTGGTAGTGCTGTATTGTTATGCCATCTACTATATATACAAAAGAAGGAAGCTTCTCATGGGTCAGTTTAGGTTAAAGGATTCCGGCTCAGTGAATCAGGACGTCTCATACCAGTCTGGGGCTTGGACACAATCAGTCACAGGAACATAGAAACATTAGGACAGGAGCAGGCCATTCAGCTCCTCGAGGGCATGACTGACCTATGTCCTAATTCCAGCTACCTGCCTTTGGCCTATGTCCCTTAATACCTGTGCTTAACAAAGGTTTATCTATCATGGCATTCAAATGAACAACTGATCCAACATCCATTGCCTTTTATGGAAGAGAGTTCCATCTATCATCCTTGGTGTGTAGAAGTGCTTCCTAAATCTCTCCTGGTCCTAATTCTCAGACCATGCCCCCGAGTTCTAGAATCCCCAACCAGTGGAAACCGTTTCTTTATCTACATTGTCTTTTTCTTTTAGTACCTTGAAAACCTAGTCAGATTGGGCCTCATTCTTCTAAATTTTAGAGAAAACAGACTTCATTTTTAAAATCTCTCCTCCTGACTTAACCCCTCAAGTTTGGGTTTCATTCTTGTAAACCTATGATGTAGTCCCTCCAAGGTCAATATGTCCTCCCTAAAATATGGTGTACAAATCTGCTCACAGTACTTCACAAGGGGTTGAACCAGGGTTTTGTAGAATTGCAGCATAACTTTGGCATCCTGCAGTCCCCTAGATACAAAATCAGTCAGTCACTTGGGTTGGTCATAGTCAGGATGTTCTCCTCATAGGAGATAAAGAGTTACATGTCAATAAGCCCACTACCTACCTTGTCTCTTTCTGTTCTCCTGTGGGCTATTTATCTCCAGGAATGAGAGAAAGAGAGAGAGAGAGACAGAGGCAGAGCGACAGAAAGACAGAGAGAGAGAGAGACAGAGAGAGAGAGAGACAGAGAGAAGATAGTAAGGGAGTTGAAAGTGGGTGGTTCAGCTGCTGCTGTTAGTACTGGTGCAGGTAGAGGCATCCAGTGTGAGTGAGTAGGCAGTGCAGAGGGTATATAGGGTTAGGATGTGTAACAGCAAGTGAAGATATTACATTCTGTAGTGAGCCTTGGTGGGAGGTGGTTTTAGTAGCAGAGAAACAAGAAGCTGTGAGGTATTGGACAGAAGAGGGAGGTACAATCAGTTCTTCTATAACGCGATGGTTGCGGTCTTGTGTAACCCTGTGTTATAGACAAATCGTGCTGTAGAAACAGTGCTTAAAGTGTTGGCGATTCAATTGTGTTACAGCCAATGTACATTTTAAAACTACATTTTGTAGAAACAGCATCCCCAAGTCGTTAATCGCGTTACAATGATTTTGTGTTGATGAAATGCGCAATGCAGCAGAACGACCTGTACTCATACTGGTGGCGTGCAGAAGGTTACTGACCTTCTTTGTACAGTGCTGTGCATCCCATCAGATTGCTGAGGACCAGAGATCCCTGCAACAAAGTGTGGCACAAAATATCCCCCTGTCTGGGGCAAGTATCAGGAGTGTGCAGGGCAACTCCAAACTGTTAGTGCTTGGCTAAGTACACACGGTCTTATAAAGAGTGTGCTGGCACCGGGAATGCCAGTGAATTCTGGGATATCCCAGGACAACGTATAAAATGGGGTCACAATTGGATAAAAGAACACGATCGGGGTAGGTAGCTAATGAGGTCAGTTTGGTAAGACACTGTGAGAAAACTCACCAGGCTTCATGGCGAAAAACCTTCCAAAACATTTCGACACTGACAGTTGAGTCTGAGCCAAAGAAAATGTAAGATTCAGCTGCATAATTCAAAAAGTATTTTATTGGGTTTAAAGTGTTTTGAGGACAGAAAAGTCCCTTTATAGTCTTCCTTCTTACTTTCTGTTTTAATTAACAACAAATGACTGAATTTCTTGGGGGAGGGAGGTACTCCTTTCTATGAGGTTGCCTTTGAAACATTGATTTGATGACAACAATCATAAAGTAAACTACCATCGTCAATGGAAGGGTGTGGACTATGAGGGCACCCTTGTCACTTTGTCTGAACTGCCTGCAATGTACCTCAATCATTCGTCCACGTGTGGCACACTGTTTCCCCAGGGAAACTCAAGCAGCATTTGCCCAAATACCAAATATTCTTTGATGGATCAGGGAAGAAAGAATAAGGAGAGGCAGTACATTCTGTATTTAGTGGGCTGCAAGGTGGCTTAATGGTTAGCACTGCTGTCTCACAATGCCAGACACCCGCATCAATCCCAGCCTCAGGCGATTGTCCGTGTGGAGTTTGCACATTCTCCCTGTGTCTGCGTGGGTTTCCTCCGGGTGCTCCTGTTTCCTCCCACAGTCCAAAGGTGTGCAGGTTAGGTGAACTGGCCATGCTAAATTACCCATAGTGTTCAGGGATGTGTAGGTTAGGTGCATTAGTCAGGGAAAAATGTAAACAAAAAAATAGGATAAGGGAATGTGTCTGGGTGGGAAAGTCTTTGGAGGGTCAGTATGGACTTGTGGGGCTAAATGGCCTGTTTCCACACTGTAGAGATTCTATGATTCGACTCTATTCTAATGTAAACATTACAAATCTAAATGGCTAGCAGGAGTGGAGATTTTAGAGGTTTATGTACAGAAATCTTTGATGGTGGCAGGCCAGTTTGATATGGCAGTTAAAAAAAGATATGTGTGCATGGCTCATCACATTCTGGTCTATACAGAGAGCACCTGAGGAGGATAAGCAAAGATCCTGTTCACAAATTTCTTTATGGGTTTAAATGCAGCTATATTCCTCTAACTCCCAACTTGAGGCTGTACAGAATATATTTGTCTGTGCCTAGTTCATGCACCGGATTACAATCTACATGACCTCAGCCAGGCACTAAATAGAAACTCCATCCCTTCAATGATTATCTGAGGGTGTCTGGGTTTGAAACTGTCAAGCTGTCAGACAGCTGTGCAATATAGGTGACAGAGAACAGGGACTTCTCTGTGGTTCAACTTTATTAAAAGCTCATTAATGAAGTCGGGTCAGGAAGCATATAGGAGAATCTTGATGTAGCAAGAATTTATTTTATGAAACTATTAGAACAGCCTGTTGCTGAAAAATGATCCACTGGAGGAAATAAAATAATATGCAGGAGGTCATCGATATAATTACACTTCTGATGTGCAGTAAATGGCTGTAGCAATAACCCTCTCAAAGATGTTGCATTGAAAAGTTTCGCCTTTAAAATCCATCACCTGACACAAAATTGTGACCAGCTGAAATACCCACCATTTGTTAACTTATTGGATGTGTTTAGCTCTGCTGTTTCAAGTTACACATTAGCCTTGATTTTGTGAACACTCCTGTCTCAAAGTCAAAAGGTTATAGGCTCAAGTTTCACTCCAAAACTTGAGCCAATGCTGCAGTTGCTGCACTGTGGATGGTGCCATCTTATTATAAGGATCTGTCTGGGCACTCATGTAGACATTAAAAATCCCATGCCGCTCACTTCACAGGGGCAATTCTCCAGCATCCTAACCATTCTTTGGTAACTGTGGGCACTTGTTGCATGTAAATTGATTGTTGCTGGTAATGGTGATGACACTTCCAACATACCTTGGCTACAGTTTGTGATGTTCTGCAATCCTAAAGGATGATATATAAATTCAAGCCTTTCGTAATCTCTTTTTAAAGAGTCAACTGCTGTGGAAGTGTCTGAAGTTATACTTATAATTTACAGCCTGATTGAATTGAATCTTTTTAACATCTGACCATTGACCATCATATAACAATCCACTTGTCCTCACAAGTGTTGGACTGCTGTAGCCAACAGAGAGTTTGTCCTACAGTGCGGGGGGGGGGGCACATCCCACTCTCCGTGTCTTTCCCTGGTACCCCTACAGATCCTCTCCTCATCAAAGATTGATCCAATTCCCTCACAAAAGCCACAATTGAATTCACTTGCACTACACTCTCAGGCAGTCCTGCTGTCACCATGGTAACTCTTCATTTTGTGTTTTCTCTTGAGCTTCTATATTCTTCCTAGCGTTCAGAAGTAAAATCTATCATTAGTTAATTAAACAGGGGAAGTAGGACATATGTCAGTAACAACTTTAAGATTTGACCATAAACTCCCTAAGGCTTTAGGCACTGCCTGTTTGTTAATGAGCTGCTCGAGGCCTTTGTTACAATGGTGTGCACTGTTTCCTTTAGAGCCCCTCAGCTGTTGGAACAGGAGACTTCCACCATGGTGGCCGTGAAGATGCTGAAAGAAGAGGCTTCGCCTGACATGCAAGCAGATTTCCAGAGAGAGGCAGCCCTCATGGCAGAGTTTGACCACCCAAACATTGTCAAATTATTAGGTAACTCCAGCTTTCAAAAGCAAAAGTGCAAGCTACAATAATAACTTACATTTTACCTTGTGCCACTCACAAAATATGACATAAGGAGGGTTAGGTTTTAAGGAAAATCTCAAACTGGGAGAAAGTTGAAAAGGCGGAGAAATTTGAAGAAGCAATTGCAGAAAGTGCAGCCTGCAGGCTGCTGAAGGTACGACCACCAATGGGGGAGCCATTAAATTCTGGGATGTGCAAGTGGTCAAAATTGGAGGAGTCTGAAGAACTCTAAAAGCTGCAGAGGAGATTACAGAGGCAGGGAGGGGTGAGGATCTGACGTAATTTAAAACAAGAATGAGAATGTTAAAACTGGAGCACTGGGAAGGAATGTGGGTCAGTGTCATGGCCCACACAGGGAGGATAGCTGAATGGGACTTGGTGTCAGGGCACAGGACACAGATTTTTGCATGTTGCCATTCGGAGGGGAGAACATGGGATGTTGGCCAAGGCAGTGTTGGAATAGTTGGGTCTAGACTAACAATGACCTGCTCAAGGCCATCAGCAGTAGACAATGTCATAAGAAAGGGGTCAATGGGCTAAAATGCTATTCTGCTCTGCTAATTAAAGCCCATGACGTAGTACTTTGGAACATGGCCCAAAGCAACCCCAAACTGGGCCTTATCAATTTCGAAAGGTATTCAAAGTATTTGTCAGAGAAGTTGCTGATTTTATGTTGAGTAGCAGCTGTTCCATTCATGTGCAGAATACTTAGGGGGCCTAAAGCCAGGGATTAATTCAAAAGAGGCTGATGTTTTTTCTAGTATATACGCACAGGGAAGTAAAACATCAGCGAAACTAATATTTCTGCAATGGTGAACAAAGGCCAAGCATTTGCTAGTGATGAGCTCTGTGCATATGGCTAATGAAACCACTGTAGAGTCCAAAATAACTACAAAAGATTTGTAAAGTAACATTTCACATGCTATTAATGTTGCCTGAAATATTTCATTATAGCACACAACTGTGACATGCCCCAAGTGATCTTCTGTGAGTTTAATCTCCACCAGACCTGTGTCCTTGACCCCATGTCTATTTTTTCAGTTCACAATCTGTCCTCTGAGGTGGACGAAATTCAAGAAGGGGTCAGAAGGAATTCTCTCCCTGGTGCCATGACCCAGTGTGTACGTGAGCCTTTCAAAGCTGAGGATTCCGCACATTTTAACTGAGCAAGGAGGGGTAGGGGTCCAATCAGGCTGAATGGACTTACATTTCCTCAGGACATTTCATGAACTTAGAACATCCCAAAGTGATTTACAACTTTCGAAGTGTATCTTTTTCGGAATTGCAACAGCCAATTTGTGCATAGCAAGATCCCACAAACAGCAACCTGACAAAGACCAGATAACTCTGTTTATTTAAATAACATGGTTGAGCAATTAATATGACCAAACAGCAGGAAGACCTCCCCTTAGCTTCATGGGATCTTTACATGATGGCAGGCAGAAACTTGGGATTAGCATCTTGTTGGAAAGACAGCTTATTAAATAGACAATGTAAATTTTCAAGTTGATGTTCAATGCTTGAGAACTCAAACAGCAATCTGTAATTCCACAAGCTGACAATTTGAAACCATTTTATTTGACACATATTTTGGTGGTTAACTGTCCTAGAAGATTGTATCAGTTGCTTAAGTCACACATTTCACAATATAAATCCCACACAGTAATAATGGCTTGAAGTTCTCTTCAGTGTTTGTGAAGATCATAAAATGGGATTTTGAGGATCAACGTTTGGGAGATGCTAAACATTGAAACTGCCAGCAGTTTCAGGAAAATTCCTGTCAATACTGCACATCTGGTTTTGTTTGTTTTTAAGCCTGCCCTGCCTTTGTACTCTAACAAAAAAAAACTTGAGAATCACACAGGAACAAACTAGGCCAATCAAACAACAAAACATGAAGGAGAAGGAGGTCCATCATTCTTGTGTTAGCTGTGGAAATATCCCCAGAAAGGGCCTTGTTTTAACATCTCATCCAAATGAAGACAGAGGGTAGCAGTCCTTTAGTATTAGCCTGGGCAGGGCTAGGTTTATGTTTACGTTTGCGTTTACGTTTATGTTTATGTTCACGCTTAGGGTTAGGGTTAGAATTAGGGTAAGGGTTAGGGTTAGGCAGTGTATTCAAGTCTCTGCAAAGTAGGAGCGAACTACCCAATCGACCATGAATAGTGTACAGTGCCAAGAGTTCAATGATCTCTATGTGATTTTCATCATTGCACTCCAATCTGGTGATTCTCTGCACCCAAAGACCAGAACAAGAAAATAATCCCTTGTGACTCTTCTTTATGATAGCATGTGAAGCTCAGTCAAGACTAGGTGCAGCCCTTCATTTTCCAGTTTTGCCCAAGCTTTATCCAAGACCTAAATTAATTTAATTCCTGACTTTCCTCTCCTGAAGCAATGGCAAGGCAGAGCATGAAAGAGGATGCTTGGCTTGAACTGGAATTGGGTGAAGAGTAGTAAAAGGTGGGCCGATTTCAAGGACCGCCATCTTATGCCACAAGAATGCCAAATGAAATTGGACCTGACATTAGTTTGAGGTAGTCTTCACTCTTCTGCTCCTTAAATAGTTGTTAAGTCACTTTCATGCATTAATGAGCCTGTTTAAGGAAGATGTACTTAGATTGCCTCGAGGAGATATTGGAGAAAGTGAGGACTGCAGATGCTGGAGATCAGAGTCTAGATTAGAATGATTCCTGATTCCTGATTAAGGGCTTTTGCCCAAAACGTCGATTTTCCTGCTCCTCGGATGCTGCCTGACCTGCTGTGCTTTTCCAGCACCACTCTAATCTAGAGGAGATGTTGGACCTGCTCAACTCTTCAGTCTTTCCAAGCATTGACTGGTCCAGCAAACAAGCATCACTTTGAAAGGTTTTGCTGTGAAGCCAGGAGAGGTGGTTAACATGAACTTTGAAATTGGTGCAACATGCTCTTTGAAGCTAGTGAATTGTTTGAGTGAATGGTAGAAAAAATTGCAGAAAGTGTGCAGCTAAGTCAGCATCTGTGGAGAGAAGAACAGAAGTAACAGGCTTAGACTTTTCAGTTTGGGTAATGGCTAATGACTTAGAGCAGGTCAGGATTAACTTCTTAGAAATGCCATTGGAGAGTCTACCAATACTTACAATGAGAAGTAAAGTGAAGCAGGAGAGGAGAATTCAGCTCTGGGGAGGGCTTTGGAGATAAGTCTAAAAGAAGGAGAATAAGCAGTCTAAAACAATAAGTTGAAGAGTATACGAAGGAAACTTCCTTTAGGGTTGGAAAGAAGATTAGAAAAAGAAAAGAATCAGAAAAATAGATAGGCATGGATAATGAATATGCCTCAGTCAGTGTTACATTGTGGATGTGCAATTGTGTGAAGCATTAGGAATTAGTAAACTAGAGACAACCTCTGGTGGCCTGACAAAGTCACATTGCTCCTGAGCTGTGTTGTTCATTATCAAAGTTGAGGAACAGGAGAGTCAAACTAGTGAGGCCTAAACCTGCCCTCATCTGATCATGATTCTTAGCAATAGAAATCTATTTTTTTGATCTCTTACACTAGAGGAGTTAGCAGGCAAACTGGGAACTACCTGTTCTGAATGTTACAGTCGCACACTGCGGGGGTTACATTTACTGACTGCACCTTGCACATCCTACATACAAGAAGAAAAGGTAATGATGTCTTTCATCAGGACTATGATAGGTCATTCATTACAAAGGATAGAAAATACTTGGCTTTGAAATATTCCAATCCTGAATATTCTCAGTCATTCTCACTAGCCTTGGCTTGACTATAACAAAGTGATACAGTGATTCTGTCATTGTGCTTGTCCTGACTCTTTGTACAATCATCCAATTACTCCCATGTCCACTTGCCCTTGTACTGTGGCTCTGCATTTTTAGTTCCTTTATCTGATTCCCTCTCCTGAAAATTACTACTGATTCTGCTTCCACCATCCTGTCACAGTACATACTCCAGATCGCAATTTAACATTTTTTAACAAACTGTTTTTTTTTTAGATTAGATACAGTGTGGAAACAGGCCCTTCGGCCCAACAAGTCCACACTGACCCGCTGTAGCGCAACCCACCCAGACCCATTCTCCTACATTTACCCCTTCACCTAACACTACGGGCAATTTAGCACGGCCAATTCACCTGACTTGCACATTTTTGGACTGTGGGAGAAAACCAGAGCACCCGGAGGAAACCCACGCAGACATGGGGAGAATGTGCAAACTCCGCACAGACAGTCGCCTGAGGCGGGAATTGAACCTGGGTCTCTGGCGCTGTGAGGCAGCAATGCTAACCACTGTGCCACCGTAACCACCCCCACCCCCTCCTCATTATCTTCACTAATTACCTTCACCTTTGATTCATTTGTCAATTATGTTAGTCCCAGAAACCTCGAACAAACTGATAGCAATGTGAAGGTAGCCTGTAAAACGTTCACCGTGAATTGGTTCCATCACAGGACAGTTTGATTTTGTCTTGCCCTCTGCTCAGTGAACATCGATCTTCACATGGTAGAAATGTAATCCCTTTAAACAGCCCCAAAACAGAACCTGTAAACAGGAAGATGAATTTATTCGAGTTGCAGTAGCCATGACATTACAAGAGATAAACAAGACAAAAAGGTTGCCATGTGAAATGATGAACTACAGGAATATTTTGACAATGCCCCACTCCGGGACATCAGTTACTCCCAGGCTCACGTTCTCAAACCACAAGGGAAAGGCAGAGTGCCTCTCTCTTTCCAAAGAACTTTTTTTCATCAATTGGGATTGCAAGCCATGTAATCCACTGATGAATTCACCTCATGAGAAAATGACCATTTGAGGCTAGTGGGACTGGGGCCATGACCTATGTCAGCTGTCGGGGCACCTTTAGGGTTGAATATATTCCTGGACGTTTCATGGTCTGGCTTCTCACTTTCAACTGGACCGCTCCCAAACTTGCATCATTGATTTCCTTTAGGATGTCTCCACTTGCCATGACCAACCAGAAAGCATGCTAAATCCTCTTCACCAATCAAGTAGACGTACCTTGATTGTCAATCAAACACATTCCCTCCACAATCCCAACATTCTTGTAACTAATAACCAGATGTTTAAAAACTAGGTGTGACAAAATTAACCTTAAATTGTTTGATGCCACATTTATGATTGTTTTTCCAGGATTTCCCACAGCAGTGTCCCGGAGATCAATCCTTCACTTCCTAGAAACCCCAGGACAAATCTGGAGAGTTGGGTAACCTTGTGAGAGACAGGGAAGTCACTGGACAAAAGAAAGCAGGCCCTAAATAGGTTTAAATGATTTAGTTTCCATCATTTGAGAAGATTGGAGCTGCATATTAGCAATAATCTGAAAATAGACTATATGTTCCCAAGGTTTCTGTTTTGTTCTACTGGTGACAATGATGTGCTGCCAAGCAACATTAAAACAACACATGGTGATTTATCTGGCAATCAGGGTAGATTATCCCTTGGCTAATCATGTATCTAAATACAATCACATTACAGTACATTCAGCAAACCATGGGAGGCCTTTAAAAAGAACAGTATCTTCCATTTTTTTTAAATGACTGATTATGTGTCTTATCAACAAGCTACAAATAGCTGTAGTGAATGCCAGCAATGCCAAGCTGTTTTGTCTTTATTTTTCCATTAGCTCAGACTGGACCCAGACTCCAAGGTCCCATTTACAAAGATCATTTCCTCCAGGGTTACATTAAGAGTTGCCTCCCTCCAGTTTTTGAGTTATTGAATCGCTTACTGAGTCGCAAATTTGTTGTGAATTCTAAGCAATCTGAGGGCGTTGCTGTGATCCAGTGGGTATATTTCCATTTCTAATCAGAAAAATGTGTGTTCAAACTCCTACTCCTGAGACATTGGCCCCTAATCTAGGTGAGTGCTTCCCATAATGACTAAGGGAATGCTGCACTGTTGAGGGCGACGGTTTCAAGGTAGGATGTTAAACTGATGCACAGTCTGCTCCCTCAGGTGGATGTAAAATATCCTGTGGCATTATTTTTGAAGCAAGGCAAGGGAGTGCTTCCTGGGTCAATATGCATTTCCTTGGCCAACAACCTACCACAGATAAACTGGTCATTTATTTCATTGTTGTGTTAGGTGAGCTTGCTGTATGAAAATTGGCTTCTCTGTTTCTTATATTACAGTGTTGCTCCTGAACTCCAAGCTGGAAAGTGCTTTCGAATATTGTGTGGTTGTAAAAGACTCTTTCACATGAGCTGAGGGTATTACTGGCATTTGTTGTTCAACCCTAATTTCTCTTGAACTGAGTGGCCAGGTAGCCCATTCAAAGAGCAGTTAAGTGTCAAATACATTGTTGATGACTTTAATATCCAGAAATGCGATCACACACAAAGGAAAAGTTTCTCCACCATCAAATGACTGTGACATTTTTTGCTTGTTTTTAAGTATAAACCAGCACCATCAGTGGTTAGCACTACTGCCTCACAGTGCCAGGCAACTGGGTTCGATTCCACCCTCAGGTGACTGCCTGTGTGGAGTTTGCACATTCTCCCTGTGCCTGTTTGGGTTTCTTCCAGGTGCTCCAACTTCCTCCCCACAATCCAAAGATGCACAGGTTAGATGGATTGACCAAGTTAAATTACAGGGCTGAGCAGGCTAGGTGGGTTAACCACGATAAGTGCAGGGTTACGGGATACAGTCGGGTCGAAGGGGATGATCTTTGGAGGGCCAGTGCAGACCTAGTGGGCCGAATGGCCTTTATCAGGACTGTAGGGATTTCATGATCTTCTATGATCTACATCGCCCATACACCAATTGAATATTTACATGCAAAGCCCGTTATGGGCAATGCAAACCATCAAAAGGTAAGGGAGAAGTTGGGAGAGTTAGAAAGGGCTATACCAAAATGGAGTTGGAGCTGTAGATAAAGCACTGGGCGGCACAGTGGCACAGTGGTTAGCACTGCTGCCTCACAGCGCCAGAGACACGGGTTCAATTCCCGTCTCAGGCAATTGTCTGTGTGGAGTTTGCACATCCTCCCTGTGTCTGCGTGGGTTTCCTCCGGGTGCTCCGGTTTCCTCCCACAGTCCAAAAAATATGCAGGTTAGGTGAATTGGCCGTGCTAAATTGCCCGTAGTGTTAGGTGAAGGGGTAAATGTAGGGGAACAGGTCTGGGTGGGTTGCTCTTCGGAGGGTCTGTGTGGACTTGTTGGGCCGAATGGCCTGTTTCCACCCTGTAGGGAATCTAATCACTGTACCCACAGCGGTGCCCACCTCTCCCTAAAGGCATAGAGAGTATTGGTGCAGCCACTTTAAGGACACCCAGGCACCAATGTGTCTGCAGAAGAGGGACAGACGGTCGGCAGAAATGATTCCCTCCACAGCCTGTGACGGGTATATTCCAGATTTGTAAATTGGATCCAAATGTCATCAATTACTGTGATAATATTTGATCCCAGATCCCCAGACCATTAGCCTGGGCTTCTGGATTACCAGTTTGAGACATTATCACTATCTCCACTGGGTGAACACAAGTTCCATTTTTCCTATTGTATAAACCATTGCAGCAAATGTACATTCCAGCTGTTTCAATACGCCCATGGGGATCATCTGCATTCCGAAACTTACACTGCAAAACCTGTTCACTGAAAATAAGAACTAGGGGCAGAAGCTGGCAATTCAGCCTCTCAAGCCTGCCCAGACATTTAATACAATCCTGGCTGATCTCATCTCAGTCTCAACTCCTTCCAGTCCATTCCCAATAACCCTTCAATCCATTAATAATTAAGAATCTGTCAATCTCCTCCTTAAATTTACTCAATGTCCTGGAATCCACGACAGTCTGTGGAAGTGAATTCTACACATTGATGACCATTTGAGAGGAGTAATTTCTTCTCATCTGTCTTAAACCTGCTACCCCTTAGCCTTAAACAATGACTCCTCATTCTAGATTGCTCAATAAGAGGAAACATCCTTTCCATGTCTACTTTGTCAATCACCAATTCTAGGAATTCTTGTTCGTGTCTCTGTTTGGCTTGCCGTAGGATGGATGTGTTGTCAACAATACATAAGGACCAGATACCAAACCACAGAAGCAATCATCCCAATACCCAGAAATGAAGCAGCATTAGAACATTATTTCAATGAACCAGCACAAAGGAACTACAAAGAACAGAGGAAAATCACCTATATAGCATATTCAAAAAGAACGGGTACCCAATGAACACAGTGCGCCGATTTCTCAGCAACAAACCTAAACAAGCAGACAAAACACGTCCAGAAACCCTAGCCACACTCCCTTACATCAAATACATCTCAGAAATGACTGCCAGACTACTCAGACCTCCTGGCATCATGGTAGCTCACAAACCCACAAACACACTAAAACAGCAGCTAGGACAAACCAACAGAGACACGCATGAGAATTCCTAGAAACATGGCATTCCAACAGGAACTCTATCAATAAACACATCGACTTAGACCCTATTTACCACCCTCTGAGAAAAAGAATTGGAAATGACATTACCAGAGGAAATGACATCACCAACCCAAGGAAACCTAAACACATAAATAGAAATCGGGTCATAACACCGGTGCTTAATAGGAGGCTCACTGATGATGTTATGTAGTATGGTGATGAAATGTCTGAAAAAGAGCCTTCCAGCTCAGTGAGCAAACTTACATTCGTATAAATATTGTGACTACAAGAACAGGTCAAGAGCTGGGTATTCTGTGGAAAGTAACTTCTCAAAACCTGTCCACAATATAAAAGGCACAGAGCTATGACAACATCCAAGAAGTTCAACTCTATCTAGGACAGGAAGTGTCTCAAAAGTTCCATATCTTCCAATCTTCTGACTGTTTGTACACTTGTTGTATTCCCAATTCTGACAATTGTAAAATATGGCCCTAGCCTATTACAACCTGAAGCTGTACTTTAGTAACCATGATGGGGAGATGCCCGTGTTGGACTGGGATGGATAAAGTTAAAAATCACAAAACACCAGGTTATTGTCCAACTGGTTTATTTGGAAGGACTAGCTTTCGGAATGCTGGTCCTTCATCAGGTAGCTATTGGCACAGGATCATAGGACACAGAATTTATAGTAAAAGATCAAAGTGTCATACAGCTGCTGCCATGATCCTGTCTCACGAGCTACCTGACAAAGAAGCAGAGGTTTGAAAGCTTGTACATCCAAATAAACCTGTTGGACTACAACCTGGTATTGAGTGATTTTGAGCTATATTTTTAACTTTAGTAATATTGACCCTATTTGCTAATGGGATGTGAGTATCACAGGCTTTATTGCCCATCACTAATTGCCCAAAGGGCAGTTAAGAGTCAATCGCGTTGTTGTCGGTCTGGAGTCACATGTAGGCCACAGCAGATGAGGATGACAGAAACTTGGACAGTGCGGCACTCTCTCAGTACTGCAGTAAAGTGTCAACCTGGATTTTGAGTGGAACTCCCTGAAATGTAACTTGAACCCATAAGTATTTTTTTTACCTTGGGGAAGAATATTATAATTTGAACTATACTCCCTACAGTCTTCGGCACCCAATGGGCAAGGGGTTTTCACCTGAATTCCTTATTGGGTTTATTAGTGTCTGCCTTATTCATATTGCTCTTGCATCAAGTTTTACAAAACATTGCTTTTCAGGTTTAATAACCCTTCTTATTAATGCCTGATGCAGCACTTTCCAAAGCATTTTCATTCAACATGAAAAAGCATTAAGGACAAAATAATTGGAATACAGTGGGGCGCATTAATGTGAACCATCTGAAAAATTAACTTACGATACCAAGTTCAAATGTATGCGGTTGACAACGAATGCAGTGTACTCAATTCCTGTAAGCATTCTATTTATAGCCTGCATTGCACAAGTGTTTTTCATCATAAAATGGATCATATAAATGACAAATAGAGGAGACAGGATTAGGACAAAGAGCAGAATACTCAGGCCAATTCCAGTTGGATTCTGTCAATGAATTCACAATCTTTTAAAACTGGTCAATCTTGAGGTTTCAATTCAAAAAGGAAAGTTCATGTAATTCCAGACTAGGAAGCCCCACACCACAGCATTACAAATAGAGTCAAATTTCATATACTTCACAATCTGAAACCCTCCCAACACGCAGTGAGCAGAAGAAGGGCTGGAAGGGGCTCAGGACAAAATTCCTTCCCCCTCCCACCTCCTATTAAAATTAAGTTATAGCTGTTTAATTTGGACAACAATAAGAATAACCAAACAATAATGTTATTTTTATATTAATCCATCTTCTTGCTGAAGCTATTAGGAATACTGCTTGTTTAAATAAACATCAATGCACAAGTTTGTTTTTAGAGACCTGCTGACTTAAATGGTGGTCTTTTAGAATTAAAGTTTGGAATGGTGACTCATCAAATATTGGAATAATTAGGGACATATAGGGATAATCCAATGTGCTCCACAATAACAACATGAAACAAAATTAAACATTGAGCCATATGAGGAGACAGATGCACAAATGCTCAGTTAAAGAGACATGTTTTTAAAGAGTGTTTTGAAGGATATAGTGAGGCACAAATGTTTAGAATGGGATTTCCAGATCTTGGCCATTTGGAAACGCTGTCCGCCAATGGTGGGGTGATTAAAAAGCAAAATTAGGTAAAAGATTAGAATTAGAAGAGAGTAAAGAACATGGACTGTTTTAGAAAAATTGATAATTTTGAAATCAAAATGTTGCCAAACATAAACCAATGTAGATCAGCGAGCATAGACAGTGATGTGTGAATGAGACTTGGTACAGGTTAGGAGAGGGGCAGCAGTTAACATTGATAACTGAGTGGTGTTTTCTGATATCTCTGAACAGGGGTGTGTGCAGTCGGAAAGCCAATGTGTCTGCTTTTCGAGTACATGGCCTACGGAGACCTGAACGAGTTCTTACGCACGAGGTCAGCCGTTAACATCCGCACCTTAAGTCAGGCCAGTTCCTCGCAGCGGAGTATCGGCTCAGGCATGGACCTGATGCCCCTCAGCTGCGCAGACCAGCTCAACATCGCCAAGCAGATCTCAGCTGGCATGACCTACCTGTCCGAACGCAAGTTTGTCCACCGGGACCTGGCCACACGCAACTGTTTGGTGGGAGAGAACCTGGTGGTGAAGATCGCAGACTTCGGACTCTCCAGGAATATCTACTCTGCGGACTATTACAAAGCCAATGAGAATGATGCCATCCCCATCAGGTGGATGCCTCCTGAATCTATATTCTTCAATCGTTACACGACTGAATCTGACGTCTGGGCTTACGGCGTGGTCCTCTGGGAAATCTTCTCCTCTGGCATGCAACCCTACTATGGTATGGCCCACGAGGAGGTGATTTACTACGTCCGAGATGGAAACATCCTGTCATGCCCAGAGAACTGCCCGCCTGAGCTGTACAACTTGATGCGCCTCTGCTGGAGTACCATGCCATCCGACAGGCCGAGATTTGCAAGCATTCATCGCATTCTGGAGCGCATGCACGAGAGAATGACTGTCGCAGTGCCCGTCTAATCCCCCTGTAACTCTCTATAACTCCAAGTCCTAGATTCCCTGTGAGAATGGCAAGCATTGTGTTGACTGGCCTGGTTGCCATGGACAACAAAAGTGGAGACATAATGTGCCACCAGAACTCACGGAAGCCAACGTTTAGACCACTGCAGAGCTCTCCCTCTCTGAATGTCGTGTTTTATACAGATAACTCATGATCACATAACATTTTAAAGATACCACCCCTCGTGTTCTTTATTCAGGAGTTGCAAATGATTTCATGAGTGATATGACAACATATTGCAAGGGTTTGTGATAGAATAGATAAGGAGAAACTGTTTCCACCAGCATTGGGTTAGTAACCAGTGGTCATAGATTCTAGATAATGTATTTAATCCTTGCTTGGGATATGGGTGTGGCTCTCAAAGCCAGTTTTGGTTAGATATTCTTGATTGTCCCTGAACAGAGTTGCTTGTTGACCCACTTCAGAGCAGAGCAGAGACAAATCACACTGTTGTGGGTGTGAATACAAATGTCAGTCAGACCTGGTAAGGAAACCGGTCTTCGTTCTCGAAAGGAAATGAGTGAATCAAATGGGTTTTTACAACAATTAACTAGAGTAACATTGTCACCACTTGGCAAAACAAATTCAGCAGGAAAACAGATTTATTTTAACCACAGTCAATTGTAATCAACATTGCCCTCAACCACATCTCCTCCACCTCCTACAACTCTGCCCTCAAACTCTGGGCGGCACGGTGGCACAGTGGTTAGCACTGCTGCCTCACAGCGCCAGAGACCCGGGTTCAATTCCTGCCTCAGGCGACTGACTGTGTGGAGTTTGCACGTTCTCCCCGTGTCTGCGTGGGTTTCCTCCGGGTGCTCCGGTTTCCTCCCACAGTCCAAAGATGTG
>NC_057711.1:113147531-113160879 GCF_004010195.1 Chiloscyllium plagiosum | reverse complement strand
AGACAAAGTCTTTTCCCTGGGGTGGGGGAGTCCAGAACTAGAGGGCATAAGCTTAGGGTGAGAGGGGAAAGATATAAAAGAGACCTAAGGGGCAACCTGTTCACACAGAGGGTGGTACGTGTATGGAACGAGCTGCCAGAGGAAATGGTGGAGGCTGGTACAATTGCAACATTTAAAAGGCATCTGGATATGAATAGGAAGGGTTTGGAGGGATATGGACTGGGCGCTGCAGGTAGGACTAGATTGGGTTGGGATATCTGGTCGGCATGGACGGTTTGGACCGAAGGATCTTTCCGTGCTGTACATCTCTATGACTCTATGACTCTAAAAGAGTGGAAAGCAATCTTTGGAGTAGTCTTTCGCATTATGAGCAAATCTCCATTCTGCTGCTCTGCAAAATATAATTTGGAACTCCAACACATTATGCACCACCCTCAGCTGATAATGACTTTCTAACACATCCTTTTGGGTGTTCGTCATGAGGTAAGTGATTCTTAATAAGTGAGTGTTGTTTCAGGGAGCTTGGCTCAGTGCGACATGCTCCAAGGAGAGAATTATAGCTGACTTGATGAAGTAGATACTCTAACCAGCTATGAGGCATTAAAGTGCCACTGCCCTTCACCATCCTGCTAAAGAAGCCTGCCATATACTTGGAGGTTTATTGTAAAATCAACAACTTGAGGGAGAGTTTCAATTTTTAAAATTAATTCATGGAATGTGGGCATCACCAGCTGGACCAGCATTTATTGCAGGTCCCTAGCTGCCCCTTGAGAAGGGGGGGGTGAGCTGCTGTCTTGAACCACTGCAGTCCACCTGCAGTGGGTTGACCCCCAATGCCATTAAGGTGGGAATTCCTGAATTTTGACCCAGCAACAGTGAAGGAACGGCGATACATTTCCAAGTCAGGATGGTGATGGAGGGGAACTTGCAGGGGGTGGTGTTCCCATGTATCTGCTGCCCTTGTCCTTCTAGATGGAAGTGGTCATGGGTTTCTAAGGTGCAGTCTGAGGATCTTTGGTGAGTTAGTCCAGTGCATCCTGGTGATAGTTGACACTGTGCTGCCACTGGTGTGTGGGTGGTGGAGGGAGTGAATCTTGAATGAATGAATGTTGCACTGACGGGGTGGGGATAGTGTGCCAGATTCTATCAACTTTGCTGCCCAATTTATTTCTCAGGACCCCTTCTCCTCCTCCCCCCCCCCCCATAACTGATGAAGGGTCCCAACACAAAGCATTGACTTTCATGCTTCTCTGATGCTGCTTGACCTGCTGTGCCTTTTCTAGCTCCACATTTTATTGGCTCTGATTTTCCAGCATTTGCAGTCCTCACTATCTCCAAATGGTAATTGCGGCACCTGAAAAGATGATGGAAACAGATCCTACGATCACTCTCAGAATAGAATTGGCACTGTGGTGGGAAAGAAAAATTTGTGTGGACTTGGGAGAGAGAACGGGGATGGGCAAGGGGCAGTCAGAGGGAATGGAGAGCTTTCCACAGAACCAGTAAAAGCATGGTCCACAGAATCACCTGCATCTGTGTTGCCTGTTCTGATTATTCTATTACCAAGACAGACTTTAGCACAGAGTAAAACTGTTTTAATCAGTAACTACTGATGAGATATTTTTAATTTAAATCCATGCTGTTCTGGTAATTTGTCTTCTTGAGTATTAAGTATTGTAGAAAGCAAGCAGACAAATGTCAATAGCCACCATTGAAAACCTGAGTCCATCAGCAGAGAGGCAGCCCAATCCACATATTTGTAAGTAACTGCAGGGCAGAAATACACACAGCTGAGATGTTTGCTTTATTGAGCAAATTGGTGTATTGGGTACTCCGTACTGAAAATTTGGCTTAAATATCACAGAAAGAGAGGCAGTTTACCATTGTTCAGAACACTGGTGAAAAATATGGCAACACTGTAAACGTTTCACTGTACTCTGTACTTGAGTACACATGACAACAAAACCTAAATCAAAATCTAAATCTAAATCCCCACTGCATGATTCCAATGATGTTGGCGAGAGAGTCCCAGGAACACTGTAGACAACAGCAGCTGAGGTAACTGTTTAACCATTCAACAGGCTGCAACCCCCTGTACTTGAACAAATTGTAACTGAATAAGAACTTGTTCAGAAGAGCCTTGTTTTTTAAGGCTGAACCCCTTCTGGAACCTTTCTTCCAAACCTCTGCATTTCAGTACTGTCTCTCTAAAACAGTCTTTCAGATCTGCTGGTGATTTTCAGATTCTGGTTGTACTGAGTTGAATATCACCCAAGTGCTTCACGAATCCTACAAACTTAACCTCTGTCAGTAGACAGAGCATTTTCAAAAGAATGAATAGGCATAATGTAACACACGACACTTTAGATTTACCTATTGTTCAGCAGAACTTGTTCTTTCTCGTCTCATTTAAATGCAATCTGATGGAAATTTTGCACTCACAATGAAATATTGTCAACACAAAAGAGAGCTTGGAATTTGAGAAAATCAAAAAAAAACCCACAACTCAACAGTTCCCATTGATTCCAGCCATGAATAGTTGTTCTTCTTTGTCGTCATTATAATTAGCATGAATGCCCCTCTCGCATCAAAATCTCTCAAGACTGTGACCGAGCAGAATATTTGGGTGAATGTCAGAACATTTTCTACAGATGGTGCGGTTGCAGTAAACTTAAGTAGAACTGGAAGGGCTGAGTCCCAACTCTTAGTTAAACACCAACCACTATAAAGAAATAGTCAATTAATGAAATGAAACTATAAGTTTCTAACACTCTTGACAATGTGGTATTCACATCATTGGGGCAGTCAGTATCTTATTAGATAGATGTCTGTATCACTTTTGTGAATGCTATTTTGATACTCTGCTTTTCAGTTATTTTGGAGCCCATTGGAGAGATAATGCATGCACCAGGGTACTTGATATTTTTTAAATAGTTTGATGCACAGTGATGCATTGTACCAGATTCAAATTACAATTTTTTTACCATACATCCTGTAATATACAGCACCAATTATTTAAGGGATTTTTTTTTGTCTCACCCACACCCCTTGCTCCAAGTCGCCTAAGTGTGAGGAATAAATATCATATTTATTTCCAGAGTTTGGATTTTATTCCTGTTATACATTATCAATATCTTTTCTTAAAATGTCCATGTATCGTGACCCCATTGCTGCTGGTATAAATGCAGTTGATTGGTTGGGTAAGTTAACCGTACCACTGTAAGAGGTTGAGACTGATTTGCTTTGCTCAGGACTTGTAATAATCCTCCACTCTCTGCATCCTTGCTGGAGGAATATCTTGCTTTTTTCGGGAGGCACTGCTGGAATCTTGGTCATGACCTTTATGCTGCAGACCCTTTTTAAACAGACTCTGTAAATGATATTCTAAATGCAATATGCTTGTTGTAATTCCAAGCCCACATTCAACATTTCAACCAACACAGCCATGCTAATAGATATTTATTAAAACAAAACACCAATTCTCAATTGGGAGTTTTACCATGCATTGCCTGTATACTAGGAGAAAGTGAGGACTGCAGATACTGGAGGTCAGAGTCGAAGATTATGGCACTGGAAAAGTACAACCGGTCAGGTAGTATCCGAGGTGCAGGAGAATTTACATTTCGGGCATAAGTCCTTCATCCTGATGAAGGGCTTATGCCCGAAATGTTGACTCTCTTGCTCCTCGGATGCTGCCTGACTGGCTGTGCCTTTCCAGTACTACGCTCTTCGACTCATTCACTGTGTACTGAAGGTTTAGAATATGACTTGTGACTTGAACTGGCAATGGATGTTAGTGAATCAGGGCATAAGGTTCTGTGAATACATGATGAACGATGGGACAGAATAAGAATATCAAGACAAATTAATCTATCCCACACATTGAGCCCAAAATTAGCTGAATTGCAATAGAGAGGCACTCATAAATTTCTCACCATAAATCCAACATGGAGATCATTCTGGGTTAAAGGGTGCTCAGACTGCTACTGCTTTTTAAAATATATCTTACTTCAATTTAAATGTTTTAGTAGCACACAGACCCACTCCTCTAAATGCCTTCAGCAACTCCATTTTGAACTGTTGAGCTCAATTCCAGTCAGGCAGGAGCCGAGCCATGTAAGTCTGGTATTACTGGCTGACATCCAACTTGCAGCTCTCAGTGTCAGACCCGTCTCAACTGCAGTGTAAAAGTACCCTTAGTATGAAATAAATCCACGGTACAGAACCGTGACTGCAGAACCATCTGTCCATTTAGTGTCTGGAAGGCTGAGGGAACATGGGGGTTTGTCACTTGTTGTGGAGCAGGATTGAGGATAGTGCAACTCAGTGTTGATGTTGACTATAAACTGCAACTTGAAGCAACAGACACAGGGCAAGGACAGAAATCTTAGGATGTACAAAAGCATCCTCCACTTCTGCTCTGTTTTTATTCCTAGAGCATTGGATTCCTTGAATGTTTTAATTTATCTTCAAAGGGTACTTGTTCAAGTTGGACATGCATTTTGCTGCCTTCACGTTTCAATTAGTGCACTCAAAGATGAACTTTGTATGTCCATTTAAAGTACTGAGATATGCCGCAGAATAATTCACTATTACCAAAGTGCTTGAATTATCTGAAATAATCATTCAATAACATTAATATGAAATTTTATAGTGGTACAACTACTGTATCCAGTGACAGTAAACAGGATAAGAGTAGGGCCCACTATTTTAACTCAACTGCAAACCATTCTACGTTATTGCAGCTGTTAGAATTTGTATGTGCCTTGATCACTCAATCATGAAATCCTTCTCTCCCACTTTGACTTCAAGATATTTCTTCAAATAATTGTAAGGATTTCTTCATTTCAGTTCTTTATAATAAATCCTTAATGTCTTTTGCATCATTACAAAATCGTTCATCAAATGTTTTGCCAAAATAAACTTTGTGATTTAAGTTAATTAATCCCTGCATGAATGATAGAGTTGTTACACCATTGAAATAGGCCTTTTGGCCCATAATGCCTGCACCTGTTCTCCCACATACACAATGACTTGTGCCATTTGCCTGATTTTTCCCAAGCCCTTGCACATTGTTTCTACTCAAATAATATCTAATGCCCTCTTAAATACCTCAATTGAAACTGTCACCATCACACGTCCAGATACTACATTCTGGACCCAGATCAGTCATTATTCAAAAATGCTTTTCTCCCATCACATTTGCAATGTTTGCAAATCATTTTAAATCTGTGCCCTCCTGTTCTCAATCCTTTTACGAGCTGAATCAGTTTCTCCCTATCTATCTATCCAGACATGATTTGGATGGCTTCTATCAGATCTCTTCTTAGCTTTCTTCAAGGGAGAACAGTCCCAATCTTTCCGACCTATCCCCATTACTGATGTTTCTCATCCTAGAGTTATTATTTGAAATCTGGTCCAATGTTTTCACATCCGTCCTATAATATGGCAATTAGTACACAATACTCCAGCTCAGATCTAACAAGAGCTTTACACAGGTCCAGCCTAACCTTCTTGCTCTTGTATTCTATGCTCCTAAACTAACGTGCAGGATAATGTATGCTTTATTAACTCTGTCTACCTGTCTTGTCATCTTCAATGATCTATGCACATACATTTGCAGATCCTTCTACGCTTGAACTTCTATTAGTATTGTACCCCTCATTTTTTATTGTCTGTCCATGTTCTGTTCCTAACCCTAACCTTGTTCAAGCTACTGACCCTTCCACAAACTGCAGTTTTTCTCACAAGTCTGGTGTGTAGCACTGTATTAAACACCTTCTGAAAATCCATGTATATCACATCAACAACATTACATTAATTGACCCTTTTTATTACCTCTTCAAAAACTCAAGCAAGTTAGTCATACATGATTTACCCTTTACAAATCTATGTTGATTCTTCCTAACCAACCTACCTTTTTCCATATGACTACTAATTCTATCCTAAATAATTGCTTTGAGGAGCTTCCCCGATTGAAGTTAAACAGACCAGTCTGTATTTGTTGAGCTTATCCTTTGCAATTGTATTTTTTGAAAAGGGGCATAATGTCTAGAATTCTTCACTCCTCCAGTCTGTCCCCCTGAGTTGAAGGAATACTGAAAGATTATGGCAAGTGCCCTCGCAATTTGCACTCTTGCTTCCTTTTCCTTCAAAGTCCTTGGATGCATCTCATCTGGCCCCAGTGCCTTGGTAATTTTAAGTATCGATTGCCTATCCAGCACTTCCTACTTTGGAATGTTGTACCTTTCTAGTAAAAGGCCTCCTCCTCTGTCCCTAAAACCTGGGTAGCTGGGTAGCTAAAAGGGATAAACATTGAATAGATCCAGTAATCCAAGCCTGAGCATCCATGAGGTTCTCGGGCCATCAGCAGCAAGATTGTACTCCAACACAATCTTCAACCTAATGGCCTGGCATATTCCCTACTATACCTATTACCATCAGGAGAAAAGATCAACCCTGCTGTCATGAATACAGGAGGATATGCCAGGAGCAGGACCATGCATTCCTAAACAAGAGATGCCAATCTGGTGAAGCTACAACACAGAACTACAACAAGTAATACATAGGGATAGGCAGTTCCCCAACCAACAGATCAAATTTAGGTTCCTGCAGAACTGCCACTTGGAAGTGTCAAGTGATGATCCATCTCAGCCTCCTTAGAGACCCTCAGTATCACAGATGCCTACCCTCAGTCACTCTACATGATATAAAGAAGCAGCTGAAGGGCCCAAAAACTCTAAAAGCTACAGGCCCTTACATTATTCAGGCAATAGCACTGAAGACCTGTCCTTCAGAATATGCTGCTCCCCCAGCCAAGCTCTTTCAGTACAGCTACAACTCTGGCTTTTATCCAACCGTGTGGAAAATTGGCCAGGTATGTCTTGTACACAGAAAGCAGCCAATTACGCTTGATCATCAGTAAATTGATGGAAGGGGTATTAACAATGCAATCAATCAGATTTGCTTAGCAATACATTGTTCACTGACACTCAGTTTGAGTTCCATCAGAGCCACTCACCACCTGACCTCATTACAGCCTTGATTCAAATATGGACAAAAGAACCGGATTTCAGAGGTGAGGTCAGAGTGACAGGACTGCCCTTGCCATCCAGGCTGCACATGAGAGGGTACAGCACCAAGGAGACCCAGCAAGACTATCTCAATGGGAATCAGAGGCAAAACTGTCTATGGATAGAGTCAGATCGGGCACATAGCAAAATTGCTGTGGTTGTTGGAAGTTCATCAACTTCACTTCAGGACATTGATGCAGGAATTCCTCAATGTATTCTTTCCTAATCAATCTGTTCAGATGTGTTTTTACACATCTCTGGAGCAGGATGAGAATTGAACCCAGACCTCCTGGCTCAGAGGTAGGAACACTACACTGTGCCAGAAGAGCCCCTTCCTTAGGGTAGTGGCCTAAGTCCGAACACCTTCAGCTGCTTTATCAATTACCTTGCTTTCATCATAAGGTCAGAAGTGAGGATGGTTGTTGATGGTTACACAGTGTTCAGCTCTCTTTGTGATTCCTCAGATGCTGAAGCAGTCCGTCCCTTTGACGAAAATTTTTTAATTCTGCCTGATTATCTTGAACTTTTTATAAGTGCCCTGATATAACACATTTAACAACAGTTTCTGACTTGTTCCCAACGACAGATATTAAGTTACTGAGCCTGTAGCTTTCTGTCTTCTGTCTCCCTTTTTGAACAGAAAAGTTACATCGGCTAATTTTCATTCTAATGGAACCATTCTAAAACCTAAGCGATTTTGGAAAACTAAAAGCATCATCCATTTGACTAACCATTTCTTTTATGACACGAAGGTGAAGTTCATCAGAACCCAATGATTTGTCAACGTTGGCGTTACATTGGAGTTTGCACATTCTCCCCACGTCTGCGTGGGTTTCCTCTGGGTGCTCCAGTTTCCTCCCACAGTCCAAAGATGTGCAGGTAAGGTGAATTGGCCATGCTAAGTTGCCCGTAGTGTTAGGTGAAGGGGTAAATGTAGGGGAATGGGTCTGGGTGGGTTGCTCTTCGGAGGGTTGGTGTGGACCTTTTGGGCCGAAGGGCCTGTTTCCAACTGTAGGGAATCTAATCTAATCTAATCTAAGTAGAACTAATTCTCAATCTGGGTTCTGATGTTTCAATGACTTCACAGTCTTGATTCTCTTTCCATGTCTCTGTTCAACTGAGGACAGAATTACTATCACCTGGTTGGCGCTTGCCTCTAACACCCTGAAAACCTCATTCATGGATTGAACCCCATTGTCCAATTCTTATTGTGCCAAGAAACCTTTTATTACAAAGAGTCTTTTAGGTACTCCAATCGGACTCTGCTGTGGTTGACTTGAGTTTTGCCACTTCAATCCAGTTTGAATAATAGATGACTAGGGCTAAATACATTTTCCTATTAAAATCAAACAAATCCATTGCCAGTTTTTCCAATTGCCTTTCTGGAGACAGTGATGAAAACATTGGTTCTGTAGGCACTTGGTTATTTCATAAAGTTAAATGTGAACCTTTATGTTTTTATACCTGGCTGCCACTGATTGTTAAGCTCTTGCTCTGCGCTTTGGTGTTACCAAAATATCCGGATATGATTTCACTTCACGTGGATTTTGGTATAATCGTTCTATAGTCATACCAATTAAATCTTCCATTATTGTCCAATTTTTTTTTTTTCCTCATGGTACCTATTCAGCACTTGATCTTCTGGACTACATTGTGACTACCCTGACAGTCAGAGTTATCTGATCTTTTTGAACACCTTGTCAAATTTCTGAGTTGGGAAAGATTTATATGAGTTTTCTCTCAATTGCAGGTCAGAGTTTGTTACAGCCATTAAATAACACTACTTTATCAACAATAATAAGATCTTCCTATTGTGTGCAAACCACTGCTGCCTTCGAGACTGCATCTGCCACTATTTGAGCCTTGTCAGAAAAATAGACTATTCTGCTAACGTAGCTTCTTACTTTAAATCTGAATCTTTCAATCCCAATAATGTTTCCAAAGGCTTGTAGTCTCCCACAACCTAAACTTTTAGTCCCTTGAGTTCATCTGCAAACTTTTCATATCCTTATGTAACTGCTTAATCTTTCTTCTATGTAGTTCAGTCACCATCAAAGCTCTCAATGGAAAATATTAACATTCAGGCAGCTTGCACTTGAATAAGGACTGCTCCTAGTCCTGTGAATGATTACATCTATGGCTACTATAATAAGCAAGCCTGGATTGGAATGGCTCGCACGTCAGCAAAATTAACTTTTTTTAAAATAAAAACTGAAAGTACCCCAGATACTGGAAATCAGAAATGTGTTCTGAGGAAGGGTCACTGGACCAGAAACATTAACCTTGATTTCTCTCCATAGATGCTGCCGGATCTGCGGAGTAGTTCCACCAATTTCTATTTTTGTATCTCCTTTATTTACAAATCCCTACAGTGTGGGAACAGCCCTTTGGCTCCACACCGACCCTCCAAAGAGTAACTCACCCGGACCCTTTGCTCTACATTTACTCCTGACTAATGCACCTACCCTGAGCACAATGGGTAATTTAGCATAGCCAATTGACCTAAATTGCACATCTTTGGACTGTGGGAGGAAACCGGAGAACCCGGAGGAAACTCACGCAGATACAGGGAGAATGTGCATACTCCACACAGACAGTCGCCTAAGGCTGGAATTGAATCCGGATCCCTGGTACTGTGAGGCAGTAGTGCTAACCACTGAGCCACCATGCCACCCCAATCTTTTCAAAAGCTGCAGTCTGTTCCGAATTCCAATTCCATTGTTGGCTTTTGTTTCAAAAGCTCTCTTTTGGGTTAAGAAATTTGATTAACTTGCATATAAACATTTCCACTTGGGTATAAACAAGTTGCCCAACTGGTCACACACTCAGCTCCCCTTGCTGGCATTTGCTGCATTTGTAATTTTGTTTGAAGCTACGTCTTGAACAACCTAATATATAGATTCCTGTTCTTTTAACATTTTGGCAGGCTTTTGGGAGGGTGACGGGCCTATCATAGGAGTTGGCCATCCAACCTGATCAAAAGAATCCCCAATGTTTCCTCACAGTACTGACTAGGCCCTGATTTCTGCCTGCAGAGCAAATTGAGTTGTCTGTTCCACTTAAATCCTGCTTGACTTAAAAATAACTTCTCATCCCTTACATTAGTTCCTACATAATTCATCCTTGAAAGTTCAATACCCGCAATATCCTGAAAGAAATTATGAATCCATTACAAAGGCTTTATTGACTCTCCCCAAATATAGCGATTGCCGATTAAGTATTGCTAATTCTATGACTACATTCCTCGTGGAGGATAAAGTAACATGTTCAATACTTCATAGAGCTTTCTTCCACACTCTGGCTTCGCAAAGCATCATCAGAAAGAGGACCTACAATATATGACTTGACAATGTTGCTCCTTCTTGTGTAAGGTTGAAGCCATTCTATAGTGCTGAAGCTACCATTTCCTGAGATTCCAGTTGTGGCCTTGTCATGGGGGTCTTTCACATCATCAAATAATTGAGTTAATGGCAGGATCTGAACCAAAGCTGTGATCCCTAGGGCATATGGTACCTGACTGATTAGGTGAATACTTGAATTTTATTTCTTACTTTTGAAATGGCTTGATCCTGTATATTTTTCTGTCCAATAGACTTTGGCTTATGCCCGAAACGTCGATTCTCCTGTTCCCTGGATGCTGCCTGATCTGCTGCGCTTTTCCAGCAACACATTTTCAGCTCTGATCTCCAGCATCTGCAGACCTCACTTTCTCCTCAAAGACTTCAAAGTCACCCAAGTATCCCAGGCCTGCATTTGATGCCTTCCCAGATTTTATTCAGCAGCATGTTTGAAGTCTCCTGAGTTCCTCCCTTGCATTTGGAGTCTTCCCTTCTCAGCAATGCCTCTTGGACTCTGCTTTTACCCTGAGGCCTTTGCCCCAAGCTGCCACCTCGCTTTATCTTGTGCTTTATGTCAGTACTGCTACCTGTGCATTGAGATACTGGGCCAGAGTATCTCTGGGCTGTGGGTGTCAACCTGAGGCTGCTTGGACCTTGTGTCTAAGTAAGACTCTTCAATTCTTGATGCACTGCAATACTCCTTTATTTAGGTCTGCACATGGCAGATTATCAAATACAGCTGTCCAGCGTACTGTCTTCATATGCTCATTTTAGGCTGGTCTCCTTTCTCTTTCCATTGTCAGGGTCATGTGATCATCATGACTTACACAAATATCATTGTACCCACAATATATTAGAAATCCCTCTCCTCCTGCCCCACCTTTCCAATTATACCCTTGATTTTGCATTGCCTTTCCACATTCTTCAAGGCAAAATGTATTACTTTACACTTTCTCCATTAAACTTCAGCTGCCACACGTCCACCCCTTCATTCAGACCCTTTACATCCTCCTCACAGTTCCAAATATTTATAGCTTTTCTGCAAATTTGGAAGTCGTTCCCAGCATACACCAGTCTAGTCCATTAATATAGATGTGGTCCTGTTATTGACCCTTGGGGAACACCACTGTGTCCTTTCCTTCAGTCTGAAAAGGATTCATTCATAATCCTCCTCTCTAATTTCTGACACTTAGCCAACTTTACATCCTTATGTAAAATGTCTCTTTTCCATTTTTTGAAACAAGTTTGTTTTTTATTGATGAATAGTCTTTCATTATCGTTAAAGTTAATTAGTGAATAATTCCAATTAAAGACTACTCCAGCACTCTCTGTCCTACATCGGACAATATTATTTATTAACCTTCCATCAAACTGTTGTAAATAGTTTACATTGCAACTGATCATGACGAATGGTTCAAATATAACAATGAACAAATGAATAAAAGGAAGATATCTATAACAGTGCAGCTCTTCACAGGAGTTTCAGCCTGGTTTTTCTGCTCAAATCACAGGAGCTGGATTGAAACTCACAACTTTCAGATTCTGAACCAAAGAGTGTGAGTGACTAGGCAAAGTCAACAGATGGAAAGAGAGTAGCATGATGCATTTATCCTGCCTTATCACACAGGAAAACACACACAGACGTGTGGTAGTGTGTCCACTAACTGTTCATGTTGTACACCTGCTTTTTCTTAAAACTGGACTTGCTGTGGCAGTGTACGAGTCAAATCACTGTCGGCTAATACTTTAATCCTTTGCTTGGCAGAGCAAAATTAATTGAGAATACCTACATTAATTCCATGACATTTACTATCTGCTATGTAATTTTGTCTTAATAGCCTGCCAATAAAGGTGTCCCATTGGGGATATATGATGGAAAACTTGCAACGCTGCAAATGGAAAATGAATATTCCTGTAATACACAGCTGGTCTAGGACATAGGATCAGGAAGAGGCTATTCTTGCCCCTGAACTGTTCTATCATTCTAGTAAGTCATAACTATCTGCATCCCAACTCAATTTATCTGCTCGTGCTCCATCTCCTTTGATGCCCTTACCCACAAAAATCTCTCAATCTCAGTCTTGAAATTTTTACTTGATCCAGCCTTGAAAGAGAGGAATTTCAGATTTCCACTGTTTTTGGTGTGAAGAATTGCTTCCTTGTTCCTTCCGAAATGGCCTGCCTCTAATTTTAATGTTTGGTCCCGGTATTTTCGACTCACTGCCTCTCCTCAGCCATTCCCCTTTGCTCTCCCTCCAGCCCACCACAGGACATTTTCTCTTTCAAATCCTTTAATCATTTTCAATATCCCAGGTAGATCATCTACCTATCTTCTAAACTCAAAAGAATAAAAACAAATTTGATGCAAGCAGACTTCATAATTTAACTTTATAAAGTCAAAGAGTCATAGAGATGTACAGCATGGAAACAGACCCTTTAGCCCAACTTGTCCATGACAACCAGATATCCCAATCCAATCTAATCCCACCTGCCAGCACCCAGCCCATATCCCTCCAAATTCTTTCCATTTATATACCCGTACAGTATGTTTAATGTTTTAAATGTTGCAATTGCACTGGCCTCCACTACTTCCTCTGGCAACTCATTCCACACACGTACCACCCTCTGTGTGAAACATTGCCCCTTAGGTCTCTTTTATATCTTTCCCCTCTCACCCTAAACCTACATAGAACATAGAACAATACAGCACAGAACAGGCCCTTCGGCCCACGATGTTGTGCCGAACATTTGTCCTAGCTTAAGCACCTATCCATGTACCTATCCAATCGCCGCTTAAAGGTCACCAATGATTCTGACTCTGCCACTCCCACAGGCAGCGCATTCCATGCCCCCACCACTCTCTGGGTAAAGAACCCACCCCTGACATCTCCCCTATACCTTCCACCCTTCACCGTAAATTTATGTCCCCTTGTAACA
>NC_057711.1:113113813-113146303 GCF_004010195.1 Chiloscyllium plagiosum | reverse complement strand
TTCACTGTCCACTACACCTCCAATTTTGATGTCATCTGCAAACTTACTAACTGTACCTCTTATGTTGGCATCCAAATCATTTATGTAAATGACAAAAAGTAGAGAACCCAGCACCAATCCTTGTGGCACTCCACTAGTCACAAGCCTCCAGTCTGAAAAACAACCCTCCACCACCACCCTCTGTCTTCTACCTTTGAGCCAGTTCTGTATCCACATGGCTAGTTCTCCCTGTATTCCTTGAGATCTAACCTTGCTAACCAGTCTCCCATGGGGAACCTCATTGAACGCCTTACTGAAGTCCATATGGATCATGTCTACTGCTCTGCCCTCAACAATCCTCCTTTTTATTTCTTCAAAAAACCCAATCAAGTTTGTGAGACATGATTTCCCACGCATAAAGCCATGTTGAACATCCCTAATCAGTCCTTGCCTTTCCAAATACATGTACATCCTGTCCCTTAGGATTCCTTCCAACAACTTGCCCACCACCAACGTCAGGCTCACTGGTCTATAGTTCCCTGACTTGTCCTTAACACCTCTCTGAAATAGTGACACCACATTAGCCAACTTCCAGTCTTCCGGAACCTCACCAGTGACTATCGATGATACAAATATCTCAGTAAGAGGCCCAGCAATCACTTCCCTAGCTTCCCACAGTGTTCGTGGGTACACCTAATCAGGTCCTGGGGATTTATCCACCTTTATACGTTTGAAGACATCCAGCACTTCCCCCTCTGTAATATGGACGTTTATATCTACATCTTCCATGTCTTTTTCCACAGTAAACACTGATTCAAAATACTCATTTAGTATCTTCCCCCATCTCCTGTGGCTCCACACAAAGGCCGCCTTGCTGATCTTTGAGGGACCCTATTCTCTCCCGAGTTACCCTCTTGTCCTTAATGTATTTGTAAAAGCTCTTTGGATTCTGCTTAACTCTATTTGCCAAAGCTATTTCATGTCCCCTTTTTGCCCCCCTGATTTCTCTCTTAAGTATACTCCTACTGCCTTTATACTCTTCTAAGGATTCACTCGATCTATCCTGTCTATACCTGACATATGCTTCCTTCTTTTTCTTAACCAAACCCTAAATTTCTTTAGTCATCCAGCATTCTCTATACCTACCAGACTTTCCTTTCACCCGAACAGGAATATACTTTCTCTGGGCTTTCATTACCTCATTTCTGAAGGCTTCCCATTTTCCAGCTGTCCCTTTACCTGTGAACCTCTGCCCCCAATCAGCTTTTGAAAGTTCTTGCCTAATACCATCAAAATTGGCCTTGCTCCAATTTAGAACTTCAACTTTTAGTTCTAGTCTATCTTTCTCCATCACTATTTTAAAACTAATATAATTATGGTTGCTGGCCCCAAAGTGCTCCCCCACTGAAGCATCAGTCACCTGCCTGCCTTATTTCCCAAGAGTAGGTCAGGTTTTGCACTTTCTCTAGTGGGTACACCCCAAAATCAGAAACTTTTCTTGTACACACTTAACAAATTCCTCTCCATCTAAACCCTTCACACTATGGCAGTCCCAGTCTATGTTTGGAAAGTTAAAATCCCCTACCATAACTGCCCTATTATTCTTACAGAAAACTGAGATCGCCTTAAAAATTTGTTTGTCAATTTCCTTCTGACTGTTCGGGGATCTATAATACAATCCCAATAAGGTGATTATCCCTTTCTTATTTCTCAGTTCCACCTAAATAACTTCCCTGGATGTATTTCCGAGAATATCCTCCCTCAGCACAGCTGTAATGCTGTCCCTTATCAAAAACGTCACTCGCCTCCTCCCTTGCCTCCCTTTCTGTTCTTCCATTTGTATTCTGGAACATTAAGCTGCCAGTCCTGTTCATACCTGAGCCCTGACTGTTTGATTCGCTCCATTTCCCAACTGTCCCAATCTCAGATTGATTTCTTTCCTCACTATCTCCCTGGGTCCCAACCCACCCCCACCTTACTAGTTTAAATCCTCCCGAGCAGTTCGAGCAAATCTTTCTGCCAGTATATTAGTCCCCTTCCAATTCAGGTACAATCCGTCCTTCTTGTACAGGTCACTCCTATCCCAAAAGAGATTCCAATGATCCAAAAATGTGAAGCCTTCTCCCATACACCAGCTCCTCAGCCATGCATTCATCTGCTCTATCCTCCTATTCCTGCCCTCACCAGCTCATAGCACCAGGAGTAATCCAGATATTACTACTCTAGAGGACCTCCTTTTTATTTATCTGCTTAGGCTCTCTGTATTCTCCCTTCAGAATCTCAACCTTTTCCCTTCCTATGTCATTGGTCCAATGCGTACAATGACCTCCTGCTGGTCCCTCTCCCCCTTGGGAACATTCTGCACCCTCTCAGAAACATCCTGGCACCAGGGAGGCAACACACCATTCTGATTTTTCGCTGCTGACCACAGAAACATTTGTCTATGCCTTAGACTAGAAAGTCCCCTAACACAATCAATCTCTTGGAATCCAACATACCCCTCATTGTATTAGAGCCAGTCTCAATACCAGAAACATGGCTGCTGATGCTATATTCCCCTGAGAATCCATCACCCCCAAAACAGTATACATGTTTGAAATGGGGGTAACCACAGAAGACTCCTGTACTATCTGCCTATCTCTCTTACCTTTCCTAGTGTTGACCCATCTATGTGACTGTGTCTGCAACTTTTCTCCCTTCCTATAACTGCCATCCATCACATCCCCTCACTCCAACCATTCAATTCGATCTGATAGGATTCGCGACCAATGACATTTATTGCAGATATAATCTTCAGTAACATGTAAACTCTCCCTAAAATCCCACATCCGACAAGAAGAGCAAATCACTCGACTAAGGGCCATTTTTGCTTCTTCCAATCTGCAGACCCAGAAAATAGCCCCATCTTATTCCTCTACAAAACACTGTTCCAAGCTAACGTAATACTTATGGCTTATATTTTTAAGTTTAATCAAGAGGCATATCTCAATAAAACATATAATCAAGAAAGAATCCACTCCAGTCACTACTGCAGACTTACAGCAAGGCCGCTAGGCCATACTTAAAACTATTCACTTATGTGTTTCTGTGCTGTGACCTCTCCCAGACAGGTTCCTCCAAGATTAGTTGTGAATTTCACTGTTTGTTAATTTTCCCAGATGCACTCCAATGTCCAGCGATACATGCACTCAACGGCAAAGGCTGTAACAGCATAAGTTCACTGCTGTGTCAGCTAGTAGTTTCTTTCTCTCTCTCCGTCCTGCACTGACCTCACCATATGCTACCTTTGTCTGTCCCTCTCCCTTTTAAAAATGCCATTGTTTTGCCTTTTGCTTTCTCCAAAGTTCCAAAACAATGCAACAGCATATAACACAGTAACTGCTGCTCCTGGAATTCGAGGAAATCACCTCCAACACCCAAAATACCTCAAAAAAGGAGCAGCCTGTTATAGCCAGAAATCGTTTTCCCGTCCTCAATATTGGTTTGCTTTATTTCCTCCATTACATTTTCCCACCATATTAAATCCAAAAAATTCTTCCCTTTCACATGTTTTAGGTTCCTGTTTGCTACGAACATTTTGTGCATTAATTTGACAAGCTTGTTATTGTCCATTATAATCTCTTTTGCAGCTGAATTTAATAGGCCCACATTTCCTAGTAAAACTCACCTTCTTTCAGTTTATTTATAAATGTTTTCGTTGCAAGCTTTGTATGCTTCGCTATTGTTATTTTTCATGTTATCTCTTTATACCTTTTATGTGACATTGTTGCTTTTTTATAACTCACACAGTGCACTTGACATTTTCACTTTTCATCGCAGTTTTCCCTGGCTGTCTATCAAGTTTTATCCTGTCTCTTATCTCACTTGCTGACCTGGGTTGCTTCAACCACACAAGAGGAGCTCAGTCACCAGATGGAACAAAGAATAACATTTCAAATGGACTTTCTGAAGCAGTAATGGTGAAATGGTTGTTTCATTAGGCTGAATCTGAACTCCCAAAAACAGGGTCAGAGGTTAACATAGCCTGTTTAAATATGCAAATGATGCTAACATGACACTGACAGAACAGGATGTAAGTAAAGTCTCCATAGTCCCAGTGGACCATAGGGCTGTCCTCTCCTTAGAGGGAGATGACTGGTGGTGCTTTAACCTAAGGGTCACTATGGCTCCAGTGTGATATGTTTTTGAAATGGTGTCACTGTCGTACTGTAGGAAACACAGCCGGTTTTTTTTGCACAGCATGCTCTCATAAACAGCAACGCGATGATGATTCTATATGTTTCTAATATCAATTGAGGGATAAATATTCGCCAACACAGTGGGAAGGTCTCCTGTGTTCTTTTTCAATCTGGTGCCATGGAATTTTTATATCCGCCTGAGAGGGTAGACGCAGCCTTGGTCTGATGTCTCAGTTAGAAGAAGCTTAGCAAAGGTATTGCACTCCATTGTCAACTCAGGTCGAAGCCAGTTGGTGAAACAAAAATCAAGACTTCTATTTTTAGAATTCATTAAGTACTCAGTCTTACAGCTCCTTTATAGAATGCCTACAGTGTGGAAACAGGCTATTCGGCCCAACAAACCCTCTGAAGACTATCACACACAGATCCATTCCCCATACCCTATATTCCCCATGGCTAACACATCTAAACTACACATCCCTGAACACTATGGGGCAATTTACACAGCCAATCTACCTAACTTGCACATCTTTGGACTGTGGTTGGAAACCGGAGCACCTGGAGAAAAAACACGTTCTTTCTACACACCATCCTACCTGATTCCTCCTTTTGTTTTCAATTAACCTGGGCAGAGATGTTATTACACACCTATGGACCAGTGGTAGGTGCATTACCGTGGCACAATAAGAAACCTTCTACCTTTATATCTACTCAGTCAATTCATTAATCACAATGTGGAGGTGCAGGAGGTTGAACTGGGGTGGACAAAGTTAAAAATCACACAGCACCAAGGCTATAACCTGGTGTTGTGTGATTTTTAACTTAATTCATTCATCAATTAACCCCCTCATCTACTTAACTATTTGTTGTATTAACAGATTCCCATATTCTTTTCGAAATAAAACTTTTGAGACAAAGCTAATATAAATGAAATAAAATATTCTTTCATATTCTATACCTTGTCTTATCATTCAGCCAATCTGATTTTCTTTTCAGATTCCATTTAATACAATCAACCCAATTTCTTTTTTTAATTGAAAAATGTATTTATTTTTAATAAAATACTAAAAATACAAAAGATGCTTTAACAATCTTACGTTACAAAAAACATTAACAATAAACTACCTACTACTCTACAAAACAAACCAAAACTATCACAAAAGTACAGAACAATCTTTCCACATTACAATTCAATAAATAATTAACTTAGCAAATTAGTTTAAATTATCTTAAATTATGCTAGACTAACCTAACATAACTTAGATTAGGTCAGATTAGATAAAATCAATTTAAATGAACTTAAATTAGATTAAATTATACCACTCGACACATCTTCACCAAAGCTCCCATCATGAGACCATCAGTTATTATACCGTATTTAATCATGCTTCCTCCCTGCAAGGCCCCTGGACCACCAATTCCGGCCTTCACAGCTACATAAAGGCCCTGGTCAATATGGCTGACAAATCCATGTCTATATAATTTATAAAGGGTCGCCATGCCTTCTAGATTAGTTCCGTTTTCTGGTGTACCAGATTCGTAAGAAAATCCAGATATTCTGAGGACCCGCTCATTAAAATGTTCTTCCTTGCACAATACATGAGAGTGTTGAATAATGTCTTCCTGTGTTCATCTAGTGAAGGCAGACTTGGCAGTCCCAAAAGGAGGGATACTGGATCCGTCTTAACTTCAATTCACAGGATCTCCTCCACCTCATTAACCATGGCACCCCAGTACCTAATGACCTAATGACACGACCACAGACAATGTGTGAGGATGCCGATGCATGTTTTACATTTAGGGCACCCTGGAGATGCTCCTTTCTTGAATTTTGCTAATCGCTCCTTGGTCATATGGGCTCTGTGAAGAATCTTCAATTGCATTACCTGCGCTTTGTTGCATATCGAGATCTTTTTCACATTCTCCCATATGTCCTCCCATGTTTCAGATGAAATTTTTACCCCTACTTCTTGACTCCAGACTCCATAGAGTCTTTCCATATCTTCCATGGTGGCTCCTCTCTGTAAATGCTAGAGTACTGAGCGAGCGAGTGCCTGTGCACCAGAGCACTCTTCTCTCCATGTCTGACTGGTAGGACTGAGCTAAAAGCATGGCCCTTCTCTCTATATATTCCCTAATCTGAAAATAACAGAAGAGATCCCTACTAGGTCGCCCATATTTGTGACTTGACCTGTCAAAAGACATCAGGACCTCTCCCTCAAATAGGTCTCCCAAACAGGAGACTCCCTTGACCTCCCATGTTTTAAAGCCAGAATCCATTGATCCTGGCCTGAATCCTGGGACTCCAACTAAGGGGGCAAATGGTGAGGTCTTATGCAGGTTGCCCTCACCCTGCTATATCATTCTCCATGCTATAAGGACCGCTGACATAGAGTCGTTATACAGCACTGCCACTTACCTAACAAAAGACCCCCCCAAGGCCAAAACAAGACACCAAAAAAATAGGGCCACTCCATCTGGTCAAATGCCTTTTCCACATCAAAGGAGACCACCAAGCCTGGAATTGGCCTCTGCTGGCAAACCTGTACTATATTCAACTCTCTCCTGATGTTATTGGAAGAGCTACGACTCTTTATAAGACCCGTCTGGTCTTCCTTTATGATAGTGGGCAGTACCTTCTCCAATCTCAGAACTAGTGTTTTGGACGGGATTTTAAAATCTACATTCAGCAGCGAGATAAGTCTACACGAGGCACAGTCCTCAGAATCTTTTCCTTTCTTTAGAATAAGGGAGATATTGACTTCCCTAAGAGAGGGTGGAAGGCAGTCCTGGCTGGATGAGTGATTGTACATACCCAACTGTAGAGGGTACGACCTGGTTGGTCAATGGGTGGAATGAATCCGGTTGGTGGTAGGGAGGAGTGGAAAGGAAGGGGAGGGGCTGGGAAGTGAGTCAGGGGATGGGAAGGGAGGTTATTTGAAATTGGGGAACTCAATGTTGAGTCCTCTAGGCTGTAGGCTGCCCAGGCAGAAGATGAGGTGTTCCTCCAATCTGCAGTGTGGTTTGTTGTGGCAATGGAGGAGGCCAAGGATGGTCATATTGGAAACGGAATGGGAAGAGCAATTAAAATGTACGGTGACTGGGAGGTCTGGTCAGCCCCTGCAGGCCTGGCTGCGGTGAACCATCCCCTAAGTTTACGTTTGGTTGCCCCGATTGTAGAGAAGACCATATTGGGAGTACCAGATACAGTAAACTAGGTTGGAAGAGAGGCAGGTGAACCTCTGTCTCACCTGGAAGGACTGTTTGAGGCCCAGGACGGAGGTGATGGGGGGGTGAAGAGGAGGAGGAGGTGACACGAGGTTTTGCTTCTTTTCCGGTTGAAGGGAAGGTACCTAGGGTTCCGGGAGGTTGGTGAGGAGAGTGGCACAAACCAAGGATTGGCAAAGGTGACGGTCTTTGCGGAAGGCAGAGAGGAGTGGGGAGGAGAAGATGGTCTTGGTGGTAAAGTTGGCGGAAGTGTTTAAGGATGATGCGTTGGATGCAGAGACTGGTGGGGTGGTAGGTGAGGACAAGGGGTCTCTGTATTGAGTTGGGGGGGTTTAGAACACTGGAACAGGGAATAGAGGTGGTGCAATGGAGGGCTGTCTGGATGACAGAGGGAAGAAAAGCTCATTGTTTGAAATAGGTGGCTATTTTAATGAGTCCCTCTTCAGTACCTACACAGGCACTGAGCCCCAACTCTTCCGCCGTTACATTGATGACTGCATTGCTGCAGTGACCTGCACCCAGGCTGAACTGGAGCAGTTCATCGACTTCACCCACAACTGCCACCCTGCCCTCAAATTCACTTGATCCATCTTGGACATCTCTCTCCCCTTTCTTGACCTCACCATTTCAATCTCGGGCAACAAACTCCAGGCGGACGTTTACAACAAACCGACAGATTCCCATAGCTACCTGAACTACAGCTTCTCCCTGCAAGAACTCCACCCCATTCTCCCAATTCTTCTGCCTCCACCTCATCTGCTAGGACAAGGAGACATTCCACTCGCGAACATCCCAGAAGTCCATCTATTACAAACAACATACTTTTCCTCCCTCTGTCATCCAGACAGCCTTCCACCGCACCAACTTCATTCCCCGTTCCACTGGTCTAAAACCACTCCCTAACGAAATAAAGACAGAGTCCCCCTTGTCCTCACCTACCACCCCACCAGTCTCCGCATCCAATGCATCATCCTTAAATACTTGCGCCATCTCCACCACCAAGAACATCTTCCCTTGCCCATCCCTCTCTGCCTTCTGCAAGGACCATTCCCTTTGACAGTCCTTGGTCTGCGACACTCTCCCCACCAAACTTCTGAATTGCTTAGTTTTTACTGTGGATGCAAAATCACCTTTCTGTGAGGACCTAGGCTGATTTACTGAGTTGCAACATTTACTTTCCAAGAAAGTGTTGACCCAAAATCACTGCTTAACTTCTAATCATATGTAATGGAGGAACACTGAAGCCTGACCTCCAATTTTAAATTCCTTTTCTAATTTTCACCATCACATTGCTCAAATTCCATGTATATCCTCAAAGAAACTCATCAATATGCATCATAAAGATGCCTGCCAGTGTCCCTTTGTCATGCCATCAGACAAGTATGCTTTAAGTTGAATACAACTTACACTCAACAAGGCACACAAAATCCATATTGCATCATACAGCCCACAAACACATTTCTCTACCTTCTTTAGTTTCCCTTTTAAATCATCTGCTTCTTTAGGTGGCTAGGAAAGTACTACCCTTTGAAACCTTTCACCCCGCACAAATGTGGCTTTTTATACTGATTAATTTACATTCCCAGGAGTATATTGCCAAAAAAGCTAAGAAGATTTTCAAGATCACTTTCCTGCAGTAGGGAATCCATTCTTACATCTTAATCATCCAATTTCTCTTCCAACCCCAAACCACTAGTTTGCCTTATCCTTATTTATTCCGTAAGTTAGTATCTTTTTCTCTGTACATCTTTGTCAACCTATTTTTAATTTCTAGCCACTAACACTTCTCGATCACCCTGCATGTGGAATTCCAAGTCTGTTCCATAATTCTTGTTCACGTCAAACCATGACTTCTACCTGCCCTCTGTTCCAGGTGGCTACTTCACAAGAGTATCCTCTTATGTTCAGAATTCCTTTTGCAAGTTTTTGATCTTTTCTGAGGGCCATGCTCACTTCCAGATCCACTGTCAGAACTCATACGACATTTGTTGACTTTTGTACATCTTTACCTCATTTTGCCAATCCATGGATCCCACCTCCTGTCCTTCCTCTTACACATTTAGCCAATGTTTGCTGGTGGCTTTCCCTGTTCTCCCTATGATGGTGGCAAACTGCATACACTTTAGTGCTAATTTTCTGTAGGTGTCCACTGCAGCAAACGCTCTTGTACTGTGTGTCTGTACCACCATGTCCATGTTCATTCAGCCCATAATCTGGTCCTCATAATGGTCCAACATGCAGGCGTGCAAAATGCATACTTCTTCACCACTTTCCATAACTTGGAATCATAGAATCCTTATAGTGTGGCCCACTGAATCCATATCGAACTTCTGAAGAGCATCCCTTCCAGACAAACCCGCGTACCCTATCCCAGTAATCCCCCATTTCCTATGGCGAATCCACCCAGCCTGCACACCCCTGGACACTATGGGCAATTTGGCATGGCCAATTCACCCAGCCTGCGCACCCCTGGACACCATGGGCAATTTAGCATGGCCAATCCACCAAAACTGCACATCTTTGGACTACGGGAAGAAACTGGTGCACCTAGAGGAAACCCATGCAGACATGGGGAGAATGTGCAAACTCCACGCAGACATCGCCCGAGGGTGAAACCAAAGTTGGGTCCCTGGCATTGTGAAACAGCAGTGCTAACCACTGAGCCACCACGTCACCCCTACTGTTCAGATTCTGTAAGTGTGTAATCAGTGTCAATTAACCTCCAGGAATGCAGCTTTACACTTTGATTGCCATGCTGTAAAATTACTGTTTTTCACTAACCACCCATAAGCCTAACCAGACATTTCTACTCTTTCCATCCTTTTCTTTTATAATTACAATGTCTTCTTGATTAAAATGTATCTCTGATGGCCTTATACCATGCCATCAAGCTCTTAGAATTTTCTCTGAAGCCTCCCCTGTAATACATGCCTTTCTCCTTGCATGCGGGACTCAGAAAAAGTATTATTAATTATCAGCAATTTCAGAGGATGATCACTTATTACTGAAGGAATTTTTGGCTTTCTCCCAAAAACCAACTGATATGGATTGTAGTCACCAATCATTTAGAGTAAGCAATTCGCACGGCGTGTCCATGCCAGGAGAGGTATTAGTTACAACATTTCTGGTCTGCTCCATTTTCTGAATCATGTGATGGATTACCACATGATTCCTTTTCCACACTCCATTACAAACGGGACTTTCCACTGCCATATTCATTACCAGAATGTTTATATCTTTACATGTCTCCCTAAATTCATTACTGGCAAAGCTCCCACATTGCCAGCTAGGGATTTAGCAGCTGCCTCCAGTTCAGTCCTTATCTGTTTCTCCATTACCTTGTCCACTGTTACCCTTTTCTCTTTCCTATGACTTATTGTAGAATGACTAAATATAGTTGCTGTGTTTCCAAAGTGTAAAGTGAAAATTATCTTTGTTTTCTTTATTCCATGTCTTCAAGTCCATTGCTACAATTTCACCAAAGTGGCTTGTTAATGGTAGTTTCATTACAGTACATGATGATATCTCTCTATATTTTTAGATATATCACATTTATTACTTCTATAAGTTTACTGTCTTCATTGTCCCTTATGAGTATTTTGCATCAGTGTTTAATGTGGAGAAGGATATGGAAGATAGAGAACGAGGGGAAATAAATAGCAACATCTTGAAATATGCCCATATTACAGAGGAGGAGGTGCTGGATGTCTTAAAATGCATAAAGGTGGATAAATCCTCTCGGCCTGAACAGGTGTACCTTAGAACTCTGTGGAAAGCTTGGGAAGTGTTTGCAGAGCCCTTTGTTGAGATACTTGGATCATTGCTAGTCACAGATGACGTGCCAGGGGACTAAAGGTTGGCTAACCTGGTGCCAGTATTTAAGAAAGGTGATAAGGAAAAGCCAGGGAACGATAGGCTGGTGAGCCTGCCATCAGTGGTGGGCAAGTTGTGGGAGGGAAACCTGAGGGACAGGATTTACATGTATTTGGAAAGGCAAGGACTCATTTGGGATAGTAACCATGGTTTTGTGTGGGGAAATTATGTCTCACTAACTTAATTGAGTTTTTTGAAGAAGTAGCAAAGAGGATTGATGAGGGCAGAGCTCGTGATCTATATTGACTTCAGTAAGGCATCTGACCAGTGTCATGGCAGACTGATGGCAAGGTTAGATCACATGGAATACAGAAAGAACTAGTCATTTGGATACAGAACTGGCTCGAAGGTAGAAGATAGAGGGTGGTGGTGGAGGGTTGCTTTTCAGACTGGAGGACTGTGACCAGTGGTGTACCAGAAGGATTGGTGATGTGTCCAGTACTCATCATCATATATATAAATGATGTGGATGTGAACATAGGAGGTATAGTTAGTAAGTTTGCAGATAACACCAAAATTGGAAGTACAGTGGACAGCAAAGAAGGTTACTTCAGTGTATAATAGTGTCTCAAACAGATGGACCAATGGGCGAACGAGTGGCAGATGGAGTTTAATTTAGATAAATGTGAGGTGCTGCATTTTGGAAAGGCAAATCAGGGCAGGACTTATACACTTAATGATAAGGCCCTGGGCAGTGGTGCTGAACAAAAAGACTCTGGAGTGCAGGTTTATAGTTCCTTGAAAGTGGAGTCACAGGTAGACAAGATAGAGAAGAAAGTGTTTGGGATGCTTTCCTTTACTGGTCAGTTAATTGAGTATAGAAGCTGGGAGGTCAGGAATACTGTGTGCAATTCTGGTCTTGCTGCTATAGGAGGGATGTTGTGAAACTTGAGAGGGTTCAGAAAAGATTTACAAGGATATTGCCAGGGTTGGAGAGTTTAAGCTACAGGGCAAGGCTGAATAGTCTAGGGCTATTTTTCCTGGAACATCGGAGACTGAAGGGTGACCTAATACAGGTTTATAAAATCATGAGGGGCATGAATAGGGTAAGTAGACAAAGTCTTTTTCCAGAGATGGGGAGTCCAGAACTAGAGGGCATAGGTTTAAGATGTGAGGTGAAAGATTTAAAAGGGATCTAAAGGGTAACTTTTTCATGCAGAGGGAGTTGCGTGTATGGAATGAGTTGCCAGAGGAAGTGGTGGATGCTAATACAATTACAACATTTAAAAGGCATCTGGATGGATATATGAATAGGAAGGGTTTGGAGGGACATGGGCCAAGTGCTGGAAAATGGGGTTGGATTAATTTAGGATATCTGGTCGGCACAGATGAGCTAGACCAAAGAGTCTTATTTCCGTGCTGTATATCTCTATGACTCTCTGTGACTCTGCTCCTCCACTATTTAGTAGGGTTTTTGAGCTTTAAGAACCTGAATGGGAAAACAGCTGATGAGGTTTTAAGAAAATTAGCTGTCTTTTTTCCATTAAACTCCTTTCCACTGATGCCAATAACACGTCCTTAATATTTTGAATACAGAAGTTGTTAAAATGACACAATAATGTCTGGATTGTGTAAACTGTAAATCGACTGACTCACCAAAAACAATTGCTTCACCGTGTTCCATATACGCGTTCATTTGAATGGTTGCCCAAAAAGATCTCAAGTCTCAGCCGGTTTATGCAGCTATTGGTACTAAAGGTGATAGCAGCACTGACAGTTCTGACAAGCTCTGTTCCTCACAATTGTTCCTCATCATCTATCTAGGTTCAAAGCTGAAGTTAACAATCAAGAAGAAAGTGTTACAGCCTGTACTGAAGCACAATAACCTTCAATGGAGGAGAAGAGCTGCAGAACCTGAATCATTAAATATATTAAAGACTGAGATAGATTTTTAAGCAGCTTGGGAATCAAGGGTTATGGGAAAAGGCAGGAAAATGGAGTTGAGGATTATCAGATCAACTGTGAATTTGATGGGCTGAATAGCCTCCCTCTGCTCTTACATCTTGTGGTCTTATGGTTTTCTGATTCCTGTAGTAAACTGTCATTCAGCACTTTTAAAACTCCCATTTTTCAAATTGGATCAGCTGTGAAAAATGGGAGTTTTAAAAGTGCTGAATGACAGTTTACTACAGGAATCAGAAAACCATAAGACCACAAGATGTAAGAGCAGAGGGAGGCTATTCAGCCCATCAAATTCGCAGTTGATCTGATAATCCTCAACTCCATTTTCCTGCCTTTTCCCATAACCCTTGATTCCCAAGCTGCTTAAAAATCTATCTCAGTCTTTAATATATTTAATGATTCAGGTTCTGCAGCTCTTTTCAATAAAGAATTCAACAGATTCACTATCCTCTGAGTGAAAAGATTGCTCCGATGTCTAAAATGGGCAACCCCTGACTCTGGGTTTATGCCCTCTGGTCCTAGACTCTCCCACAGGGGAAAACAATCTCTCAGCATCGTCACTAATGTAACAGTTGCTGACATGTATACTATTATGTTCCTCAACAAGTTTTGACAATGGTCAACAGTAAACTAGCATGCCAATTCATGTCCGAAAATGGAACATTCAATATTTTACATTTTTCCTTCATTTCCCTTAATTGAACTGTCTCATATCTGAGGTGTGGTGGAGCCGATGTTGGACTGGGGTGGACAAAGTTAAAAATCACACAACACCAGGTTATAGTCCAACGGTTTGTTTGGAAGCACTAGCTTTCAGAGCGTCGCTCCTTCATCAGGTGGACTATAACCTGGTGTTGTGTGATGTTTAACTCATATCTGAGACAATGTACTGTTTGAAAGGTTCCAACTGGAAATGTCCACTCCCCTCCTCTTCTGATGCTGCTTGACCTACTGTGCTTTTTCCAGCTCCACTCTTTATCCACACTGTTTGTACAGTAAAACGCATGATAATCAAGTGTAAAGCAACTTGTGAAGATTTGCAAACAGTTATGCGAAATCTACTTGTTAGTCCTCAAGGCAACAGTTTACCCTCATAGGCAGTTCTTATGTTTAGGAGACATAGCCACACAGTCCTTCCCTCCCACACTCTCACTATCCAACCAATTGTGTTTGGTTTGAAGCTAGATAAATTCATGAGGGATAGAGGAAAGGAAGGTTATGCAGATAGAATGAGATTAAGGAGGTTGTAAATATGCTTGCCTGGGCTTAAATACAGCTAGGATCGATAAGAACATAAAACATAGGAGCTGGAGTAGGCTATTTGGCCCCTGGAACTTTATCCTCTATTCAATGAGATCTTGGCTAATCAGATTACGGCCTTGACTCCGTGGTTGATCAAAAATCTGTCTAGTCAGCCTTGAGCATTGTTAATGACCCAGATACCGTGCACTGGGGAATGGCATTCCAAACTACTAACTTTGTGAGATAAGCAATTCCTCCTTCTCTCCATCATAATTAGGAGACCCTTTACTTCAAAACCGTGCCCTATAGTTCTAGATTTCCCAAGAGAGGAAATGCCTTCTTAGCATTTACTCTGTCAAGGCACCTCAGAATCTTATATGTTCCAACAAGATAGAGTTATAGAGTCAAACAACAAGGAAAAAGACCCTTCAGTCCAACACATCTGTACCAACCAGACACCCTAATCTGACCTAGTTTTTTTTAATTCATTTGTGGGACTTGGGTGTCGCTGGCTGGCCAGCATTGATAGCCCATCTCTATTTGCCCCTGAGAAGGTGGTGGTGAGCTGCCTTCATGAATTGCTGCAGTTGACCCACAATACCGGTAGGGAGCCAATATGAAGATTTTGACCCAACGACTGTGAAGGAACAGCAGTATATTTCCAAGTCAGGATGGTGAGTGGCTTGGAGGGGAATTTGCAGGTGGTCGTGTTTCCAAGTACCTGCTGCCCTTGTCCTTCTAGGTGGAAGTGGTCGTGGGTTTGGAAGGTGCTGTCTGAGGATCTTTGGTGAATTTCTGCAATGCATGTTGTAGATAGTACACACTGCTGCTACTGAGCACCAGTAGTGGAGGGATTGAATGTTTGTAGATATGGTGCCATCCCTCAAAGCCCTTCCCATTCATATACCCCTCCAGATGCCTTTCAAATTTTAACTCACCACTTCCTCTAGCAGCTTGATCCATACACACACTACACTCTGCATGAAAAATGTACCCCTCAAGTCCTTGTAAATCTTTATTCTCTCACTTTAAACATATGCCCTCTAGTTTTGGACTCCACTACCCGAGGAAAAAGACTTAGCTATTCACCCTATCCACACCCCTCACGATTTTATAAATCTCTATAAGGTCACCTGTCAGCTTCTGACCCTTCAGGAAAAGAAAGTCCCAGCCTATTCAGCGTCCCCCTGTAATTCAAACCCTCCAGTCCTGGCTACATTCTTGTAAATCTTTTTTGTACCCTTTCAAGTTTAACAACATCCTTCCTATAGAAGGTCCACCAGAATTGTGCGCAGTATTCCAAAGTGGCCTCACAAATGTCCTATATAACTACAATGTGACATCCGAACTCCTTTTCTCAATGTTCTGACCATTAAAGGCTAGCATACCAAATGCCTTCTTTGTCACCCTGTCTATCTGCAACTCCACTTTCAGTGATAACTTCCCAATCTTTAAATTGCAATGAACTGCTCAATGCTCTCTCAGAAGACAACCCCTTCATCCTGGGCATCAGCTAAATGAACGTTCTCTGATCTGCTTTTAGTGTAAGTCTAGCCCTCCTTAACCAAGGATACAAGTGTTGAATAGCCTGTTTCTGTGTTGTAAAATTGGAAATATTTCCAACAAAAATTTGTTGTGCACTTTTGCCACGAGTTCCATTTTTGCCACAGACAGCAGAGAAATTCCTTTTCTCAGAAATTCAACTTCTCTGGAACTATTTAACAGCTGTGGAAGTGCTTCCATGATGTCGTCATCTGAATTCAGGTTGTGCAAGATTAAACTGTTGTTCTTCAGAAAGTATATTTACTTCACATTGTTATGTTGTGACTGGGATCATATCCTGTTGCAATAATCATTATGTGTTATTCAGCTCAACATTAAACCTTCCAGTAGGATTGACAAGATGTAGGACCATGTTTCAAGGTGGAATTCACATTATGCTTAACTAGTAAAAAGCTCTAATTGAAACATTCCTTTTTTTTCTCATCCTCAGTAAATGAGCAAGATCCTTTATCCTTACATATTTAATGTTCTTTACCATTATCCTGAAGATTGAAGACAATTCCCTCAACTGTGACTGATGTTTCCATAGTAACAACACAAAATCTAAATTGTTTAAGTCCCACAGAGACATTTATAGCATGTGCTTCAAATGTTTCTATATTTATGGAAACAATGAAAAATTGAGAGATAATTGACTCCAGTATGTTGGGCATGCTTTTGGTCTGTCAGTTTATTTGTCCCATTTGATTTTCTTTAGAGACAAGTCACTTAAACTACATAGAGTTTGAAAGAGACCATTTGGCCTACACAGTTAATGCTGAGTGTTTACGCTCCACACAAGTTCCCTCCGCTCTTCATTTCATCCCATCACTGAAATGCGTCAAGGCTATTTGTTTCAAACGGTGGGCAGAAGCAACTTGATTCAATAGGCCAATAAATTCTATTATAAGTTCATGCAGCCTCTATTGCTGCCTGAACTCTCTCAAATTACTGCTTGGCAGAGTCCAAACTCATCTGTCCCAATAGGAGGAGGACTCATTGTTGTCAGCATCCGTGATGCACCATCTGTGGGAGTCACCAATATGGCTGACCCAGGCAGATGCAATGAAAACAGCATATTAAGTCACCCCTTCTGGACACCAAGTTCCTGGAAAGACCAAATTTCTGACTAAGATTCTTCACTAATTCTGATATTGTCTTGGTTTTAGCCCGTATCCCGAGTTCATATAGTTGTAGATACTGGCATTCACTGTATTCAACTTTCCAACAAAGGCTGTAAGGGTCTGCTGTAGCTTTTGAAACAGCAGCCATAGTATCTGCTTTTGGCTAATTTGTGCTCATTCGCTTTTAGCTTAGTGCATGGAATGGTCCACTTCAAGAGAAGTAGCATGTTGTTGTTAAATTAATTCCCTCAAAGCTCCATCTTGCATCTTACAAATCCTCATTTTTTTAGTCTGTTATTTTCTGTCGGTAAATTAATATTTTGTTCTAGTGTTCGGCCTACCATTTACCATATATAACGCGCATTATCATCTGCCTCCTATTTCAGTGTAATCAACAAAAGTGTAACAGAGTCCTAATGTTCTCCAGTCTGCCCTCACTTTCTTATTGGAATTTATCAACCCATTCTCTTAGCTCTGTGTACTTTTCATTCAACTGTAAGATGGACTTGGACATGTGCACCAGAGGCCAAATTATCTTTAATCTTATATTTTGATATGATTGTGGGGAAATTAATATCCAACTTTCATCATTTAACTTTAATACCTGAGACTTCCATGGACTGAAAATGGCTTTGGAGGGACACTATTGATCTAAAATTGCTATGATTATATGACAAAACCAGGCAATTAAATGAAATGTATGAAACTGGCTGCTTTGGAATTACTGTTTTAATAAAGAGGCACAACCAAGGCTCAAAAAATTCACCTTTTCTTTCAACACATTTGGAAAATAAATTTACATTTTAATGAAAAGCTACCTACCATGTGTTCAGTTTGGAAAAGGCAATGGAGCTAGACTTGGAATATACAAATGAAATATACTTCAATAGCAGTAAAAAAAAAGAGAAAACAATATGGACAGATTACAACAAGAATGCTTTTCTCTCTCTCTTTCTCTCAATCTCAGTGAAAAACAACTTGTAATAACCATCAATCACCCAGAAAGCAAAGATTACATCTAAGCTTTGTCACTCCTAAGAAAACAGGACAACTGCTCAACTATTGGGACTCAGTTTTCACTTCAGCAACTCAAAAGCATTAAAAACTTTAAACTGTAACTAATTCTCCTTTCCTGTCTGTATAGATATCCTCCTCCATAAATCTTATTTTTACGCTTATTACCAGGGCTTTGTGATTATGTTCGTGCCACCAGAACCTTTAAGTAGTATGGGCCTTTTTAACTTCTAACTCCAAAATTTAAAAGTGGACTATTGTAAACGAAAAAAAGACTAAAGATCTAAATTCAATGCTGTCTGAAAAGGCCTTATGCAAGACCCATAAAATGTTACACACCTGTATAGTTACAGGAGATTTTAAAATGGAGAAGGAGAGGTAATAGAAAGAGATAATATGGGGCTGACTATTTACCCTACTCGGCAGAAAGCCAACTCTTGCAGACTATTTTTGTGTTCTGACCTTCCAGGATTACACACAAAAAGGATTAGAAGTTCTATGAAAGTCAGCTAGAGAACCATCCACTAATCACCCCTGTATTGCAGGTAAAAGGACTTTAGGCTCTGAGCACTAGGAGCCAGTGCTAACAAGGCAGTCAAAAAGGAAGCAGAACAAAAGAAGCATTCTCTCACTCTGAGCACTGCCAGCTAATCACTTTAAAAATGATACAAGACTAAAAGAAAATTCAACTAGCTGCAGAGCCAAGAATCCCAAAGTTGGCTGTTCCAACAATCTATGTTCCATTCTCTAGTCTTCATTGACCACCCAGAAAGACTGATCAGTATTTGTTTTAATTTATATCTTTTTTTTGGACTCACTTCATGGTTCTAATCTGTGTGCTATGTAGTTAGTTCTTCTTGCGTCCAGTAACTGCCAAACAAACTCTTTTGTTAAGTCAAGAAAGTCTGATCAACTGTCTCCTTTTTAAAACATAAATTCATTTGATCTGGGAAAAGGGCATCCACAAGAAGGGATCCTTTCTAACCTTGCTACAGCTAAATGATGGGCCGGGTGAATAATGAAGGGAAGCTAATTCATCCACACACACTTGAGAGAAAACAATTTAGATAACCATCTGGAAGAGCTTCGCCCAGGATCTGGCTTGTTTTTGTATTGTTCTCAGGTTTAATAAGAAGAAAACTCCAATCTCTTTCACTCAATAAAAAAGCTGCAATTGGCTCTCAGCTTTCAATATAGTTTGCTAGGCTTAATTGAAGTGTGATACTGAGTGCTGAAGAAGTAAAATATTTGTGGTGACCCAACCAAGAGAGGGGTTAGAATGAGAAGAGCTGACCAGTCTGCCTGATCTGATAGTAGCATTTTCTGAAGCTCTTTAGAAAGTCTACCAAGAATACAACTATAATCTCCATCACACCTTTCTGCAGCCCCAGGATCTCTCTTACTGTCGGCATGCCTCTTTTCTCTGGCAGATTCTGTATTGGTCATTCTCCTGCATATGCCAATACCATCACAGTCATAGAGTCATAGAGATGTACAGCACAGAAACAGACCTTTCAGACAAATTCATTCATGCCGACCAGCTTACTTAAACTTATCTAGTCCCATTTGCCAGCATTTGGCCCACGTTCTTCTCAACACTTCCTATTCATGTATCCATCCAGATGCCTTTTAAATGCTGTTATTGTACCAGCCTGCACCACTTCCTCCAGCAGCTTGTTCCATACATGCACTACCCTCTGCATGAAAAGGTTGCCCCTTAGGTCCCTTTTAAAACTATCCCTCTCACCTTAAACCTATGCATTCTAGTTTTGGACTCACCTACTCTGGGAAAAATACCTTGGCTATTCACACTATCCATGTCTTTCATGATTTTATAAACCTCAAAATGTCACACACACACACACACCCTCCAATGCACCAGGGGAAATAGCCCTAGCTATTCCCCTGTAGCTCAAACCCTCCAACCCTAGCAATGTCCTTGTAAATCTTTTCTGTACATTTCAGGTTTAGCAACATTTTCCAATAGCAGGGAAACCAGAACTGCACACAATATTCCAAAAATGGCCTAACCAATATCCTGTGCAGTCACGGCGTGACCTCCCAACTCCAAAACTCGATGCACTGGCCAACAAAGGCAATTGTATCAAACACTACCCTGTCAACCTGTGACTCCACGTTCAAGGAACTATGAGCGTGTACTCCAAGGTCTCTTTGCTAGGCAACACTTCCGAGGCCCCTACCATTACGTGTATAAGTGACTCCAGACTACGTCTGGTAACTACTCCATATGGAATTAACTATAATGTAAAGAGTTCCCTGCTAGTCATCATTCGCAACAGCAAGTGTCACTCACCACGTACAGGCAGAGTACACGGAAAACTGTGGCTCCTCAAGTTTCAAGCCAATGGTTTCTCAACCAGTGTGAATCTACAACTTATAACATTTAGCATTCCAGAATCACAGATCAGCTAAGATAGGTGGCTGAATACTTGCAAATTATCCTAAGAAAGTTTTCTTGTAAGTTAATTGAGAAGCAACAGTTTAGATACGTGCATTCGACAAGAAAAGTAAGTGACCTGTGACAGATGAGACTGGTCCAATGGTCCAGAGGACAAATGGATATGTAATACTGGTTTTGATTGGAGTAACTTATAATGGCAACAGTCTGCTCCCTAGCCAAAGTTTTTGAGAACTCCTCCCCTGGCCTCCCTCTACCTTTCCTGGGTCATCTTTTGTCTCAGGAAGGCATCTGCCTGATATGGATAATTCCCTGTCACTGAGCACTAATAAATATACTTTATCTTCAGGGTCTAGTAGTTTACCCAGTATCAATCACTTATTCTAACGCTTTGAACCAATGAATGGAAGACAGATACCCCAGATGACAGGGTACTCACCTCTGCCTAATCCGTCAATTTTAAGGTTACCTCATGCTGGGGACCATTTGCTTGTCCTTACCTGATACTTGTAGAGAATAAGGGTGCAAGATGTCCTCCATCAACATAGGAATGTCAGCATGTAAGCATGAATAAGGAGATTTTGCATTTTTAGGCATTGTTCATGTGTTCTTCCAGAGGGAGAAAGCAAAACATTTCCTATCAAGGTGGCCTTAAGCTATGTCTACCAATTCCATAATAACTGTATAATTATTTTGAACAGCATCATATGTCAATGGTCCCAAATCACATATGAATGTTCACGTACTTGTACCAAATTCCTCATCAATCCATGAGTCCCAACCACACCTCTATTCTCCAGTCTCTCAGTGCCACCCTTTGAAATATTAAGAAAGCCTGGCGACAGGCAGTCCATTTGCAGTCTGTTGCATTAGAAAGGTGGGAAATCTCAGGCGACCTCTTAACCTTAGCTTTTAACAAGTTCTAGCTGAGTTGACTAACCACTTTGTGAGGCTGGGGGGTGGGGAGAGGGGGGGTGGTGATAGCCCTGCTGGAATACTCTTCAACCAAAACAGAGATGACACTGGGAAAGGGGTCAGGAAACTGGAAGTAAGCGGTATTTTCAAATTCTGTCTGCTTCTGCTCCTGACATCAGCGCAGCCTGAAAACCATAGCCTAAGAATTTTACTGAAGAAACCCTGGAGCAAATAAACCAGAAGGCAGCAAGACAAAACAGAATAAATAAGCTAAGGTTTTTGTTTTAACTTTTCCACATTAACAAATTACATTTCGAAACCAGGATATTTGAGGTGATCAGAATAATTCACCCCATTGAATGGAAATGTTTTAAAAGTGAGATCCACTCAAGGCAATTATCATGCTGTGGAGAATTGCTTCCTGCAAAAGCAGTTTCTCATTTGGGGGTTTTCAGTTGTAAAGGACACCCGAGGTGAGGTAATGGTTTTGCATACTTACCACATGTTGCAATGTTCCCATTGCAGCTAATGCAACAGTAACAGCAATTACTGCTACTCCACTTCCTATTAAATCCAGATGTTTCAGAGGCTTATGTCTAAAATACCGTTTAGTAACAGACAAATGCAAGTTAAATGGTAAAAATTGTATCCTCTGACTTATGTACCTTCACCCTGCATGCGTAGGGTTTAACCCTACTTGACATACATTTAAATGGTGCCACTAGAACCACAATATCCCTCCCATCCCTGTTTGACATTCAATGGCATTCACTGAATCACCCATTATCAACATCCTGACAATGGCCACTGACCAGAAACAGAACATGACCAGCCATGTACATATTGAGGCTACCAGAGAAGGTTAGAAGCTGGGAATTCTGCAGTGTGTAACTCACCTCCTGATTCCGCAAAGCCTGTTCACCATCTATCAGGCACAAGTTAGGAGTGTAATTGAATACTCCCCGCTTGTCTAGATGGGTACAATTCCAAAAACAGTCAAGAGGTTTAACATCATCCAGGACAAAGCAGCCCACCTGATTGGCACCTCATCCATTGCCTTCAACATTGACTCTCTCCACCACTGTAGTAAATTACATGCACTGCACCATCTAATTGGTACTCCTTCAACAGTTCCTCACAATCTCAACCAAAAACAAGAACAAGGGCAGAAGATGCATGTGGAAACCACCCACCTGCAAGTCTCCCTCTAAGCCATGCACCATGACATGCAACTGGACATGTTTTCACTGCATCTGAGTCAAAATCCTAGAATCAAATAGAATTAAAAGGGGAAAGACTGCAGCACACGGGGATTTGAGGGTCCTTGTGCATGAATCACAAAAAAAACTAGCATTCAAGTTCAGCGGCTAATATGAAAGACAAATTATCTATTGGCCTTTATTTCAAAGGGAATATAAAAGTATGAGGGTAAAATAAATGCACAGAGTCCAGTATCCAATCACCAAGTCACCCTTTGTTCAAATGAACGTAATACATGGACTCTGACCAGCTAGCTCAGAGCCAGTCGCTAACATGATGAGACTCTTTGAGACTCCTGTTTATACCTGTCAGCCAGAGCTCCCTGATTGGCCTGGGTTAACAGCCCCAATTAGGGAACTCATACTCAACGTGATCGATCTGGCCAACCTTGTTCCAATCAGTACCTCCCTCCTCATCTATGTTATTTTTCTTGTAATTCCTCCTGGAACATTTTTGCCCCTGGTCCAGTTCCTCCGACTCAGACATCGGTCATGAGTGCCAGACCATAGCCGGTCTCTTGTGTCCAGAGCGCCTCGGGAGAGTTTCCTCCTCTTCTTCAGGCGGTAACGCAATCGAGCTGCACCCATCTTGGATGCTGAGGTTTCTTCGATGGTAGACCGAGAGGGAGAACCCACAATTTCTGACTGCCTTTCTGGCTGTTCTGAGGGGCCAGATATGTTTTGCTCCTACCCCATTTGGGAGGTATCAGTTTTCAGGTGATCCACATGTTTATTCAGGATCGCCTCACCTGCCTGAACTTTGTATGTCACAGGACCTGAGCTTGTGTCATCTTTGCCTCGTACCCATACAGGCTCATTTCCATGGTTTAACCACCAAACCTCATTCCCTGAAAAAAGGCCCAGGCTGATAATACCCCAAATGGCAGTCTTACACCCAGCTGCAAGAAACTGATTACTGTTTGTTTAAACTCCCTACAAAGGCGAACTGACCCATCAGACTTCACAATCGGTATGACTGGAATTGCCAATTCCACAAACTGGACTGGTTTGATGATTCCTTCACTTCCTAGCCTCCTGATTTCTGCCTCTACTTTTGCCCGTAAGACAAATGGCATTGTGTGGGCCATGGAAAATCGCAGAATGTTTCCTGGTCAATGTGTAAAGTGGCTTTGGCCTCTCAGATAGTCCCAAGCCCTTGTTGAAAATCTTCTGGTATTTAATTAGGACTTCACTACTCAGGCAGCCATTTCCTAATTGAAAAATGTTGAGCCAATCAATGTGAATCGTTCTCAACCAATTTCGGCCCATCATGTTTGTGCCCAAACCTTTTACTCCAATCAGTAGTAACTGAAATAACTGCTTCTCATAAGAGCCTGGGACTGAAGTTTTCCCCTTAATCTATAACAGTTTAAGAGTGTGGTGTTGGAAAAGAACAGCAGGCCATGCAGCATCCGAGGAGCAGGAGAATCGACGTTTCGGGCATAAGCTCTTCATCAGAAATGAGGCTTGTGGGCCTGGAGACTGAGAGATAAATGGGATTGGGGGGGATGGGCTGGGGGCAAGATAGTTGTTCCCCAGTATACATTCTCAGTCTGGCAGAGGTCTTGGGCAAACTTAAGGATCGGAGCCAATCTTGTTAAAGGCTGTTTCTGCAAACAGTGATACAGCTGCACTGATATCAACTTCCATTTAGCCAGGCATTTAGTTTGATTGGTTCTGATTTGGGTGTTGCTAATCAACATAATTGTTCTAAACCACGTGTAGGTGGACTTTCCCAGGGTGTGGACTCTCCTGGACACCGGCCTATGAGTTGCCTCACTGAAATCAGGCCTCGTAGGACTCTCTTGCTGTCTCAAATCTGCTTACAGGCAGCAAATACAATAGCCTGCCAGCCCGGATCCTGAAGAACATTATAGCCACTTGGCTGAGGCTTGGCTTTGTTTTGGCATTATGCTGTGGTTTGACCTTGGGTCCCTTTGTTCACAATATGTCCTGCATGAGGCTCTGCAATTGCCTTCACTCAAGTGGTGCTCCCCAAGCTCGGTTGACCGTGTTGGAGTGTCCACTTTAATTGGGATGCCCTGTCGCTCCCATGCTCCACTTGCCATATTTTCTAATGATAAAGCCAGCTGTAGCGCCTGTTTGAAGTCCAGTTGGGCTTCAGCTGATAAGTGCTTTTGCACGGTTACACCATTTATCCCACATACCAAATGGTCTTTCAGCATCTCATTCAGGATTAGCCCAAAATCACATGCCTCTGCCAGTCATCTTTACCACATAAAACCGATAGCGTTTCAGAATTAGAGGAGGCCCGGGGTCATAATATTTCTCAACTAAATCCATCAACTTTTGAAAGGTTTTAGTTTGTGGTACATCAGGCAAAGTTAGGTTCCGAATATCCAAAAATGCTGTGGCTCTGCAAGCAGTTAGAAGAATTTCTAGTTGCTTTTCCTCTGCTTCGATGTCATTTGCCCAGAACGAACAATACATTTTTCCACTTACTGAGCACAGCCTTCAAAGACAAGAAGGAATGAGTGAAGTTTCAGGCGACTGACTGTGTAGAGTTTGCACATTCTCCCCGTGTCTGCGTGGGTTTCCTCCGGGTGCTCCGGTTTCCTCCCACAGTCCAAAGATGTGCAGGTCAAGTGAATTGGCCATGCTAAATTGCCCGTAGTGTTAGGTAAAAAGGGGTACATGTAGGGGTATGGGTGTGTTGCGCTTCGGCGGGTCGGTGTGGACTTGTTGGACCGAAGGGCCTGTTTCCACACTGTAAGTAATCTAATCTAATCTAATTTAAAGGTATGATGCTAGAAATGCTTATCCCAACTCAAAGACAACTGTTGAGAGCGAACTTTCTTCAGGAGCGTAATGTTTTCTCTCGTCGCCACTGAACTAACTGCACAGAGGCTGCTATCCTGTCACTAAGTCACCTTTTATTTACATGTGCACAGTACATGGACTCTGACCAGCCAGCTTAGTGCCAGTCCCTAGAGTGAGACTCCGGTTTATATCTGTCAGCCAAAGCTCCCTGATTGCCCCAGGTTAACACCCCCAATCAAGGAACTCAAACTTAACAAGATCCACCTGGCCAACTTCATTCCAATCACTACAGAACAAGAAGGTTTTGTTAAAACAATACCAGGCATTGGTCAGATCATACTTAGAATAGTGTTTTAGTCCCCTTCTCGAAGGAAAGATTTCTTGGCATAGGAGGCAGCCCAGAAAAGGCTCATTTGGTTAATTCCAGATGTGAAGGAACATTTTAATGAGGAGGGGTTGAGTAGATTTGGCTTCTCATCACTAAAGATTAAAAGAATGAATGGAGACCTTAAAATATACAATTTGAAGGGACCTTAACAAGGTGGATATCGAGAGGTTGTTTCCTCTTGTGGAAGAGTCTAGGACACAGAGTAGTGGAGTGTGGCATGTTCTTCCAGGAACAGCAGAGGGTATGATAGGACAGAAAAATGGTGTCATGCTCGCTATTGGATTTGCAGCAGCAATTAAACAGTGACTTTGGTAAGATGCTGAGGGGGAAACGTGCTCAGCATGATGGTGAGCATCACTCCACTGACATATCTCGGACTTTGCCAAAAAAAAATTCCAACTTTGTGTCATCCTCATCAGCCTTCCCAACAATTTTTGTGTCTTCCACAAACTTGGCAACAGTACATTTCACTTTCCTCATCCAAGTCATTATTATATATTGTAAATAATGTGGCCCCAGCACTGATCCCTCTATTTGTCATCCTGTAAATGGCCCCTTATCCCAACTCCCTGTCTTCTATGAGTTAGCCAATCTCCTAACTATGCTAATTTTCTACCTCCAATACCACAGGCTCTTATCTTATTAAGTAGCTTAATGTGCAGTCCTTTATCAAACAACTTTTAGACCTCGAAATACACTACATCTACTGGTTCTTTTTATTTATCCTCCTTGTTGGTTGAGAGATAGATATTGGAAAGTATACCAGGGAGAAATCCCTTGTTCTTCTTTGAAATACTATGGGGATGTTTCATATTCACCTCCGTGAGCAGACAGTACTTCAGCTTAACATTTCATCAGAAAACAACACTTCCACCTGTGTGGAAATTAGAGTCACAGAGTCATAGAGATGTACAGCATGGAAACAGACCCTTCGTTCAAACCCATCCATGCCAACCAGATATCCCAACCCAATCTAGTCCCACCTGCCAACACTTGGTCCATATCCCTCCAAACCCTTCCTATTCATATATCCATCCAAATGCCTCTTAAATGTTGCAATTATATTGGCCTCCACCACCTCCTCTGGGAGCTCATTCCATACACGTACCACCCTCTGTGTGATAAAGTTGCCCCTTAGGTCTCTTTTATATCTTTCCCCTCTCACCCTAAACCTATGCCCTCTAGTTCTCGACTCCCTGACCCCAGGGAAAAGACTTTGTCTATTTATCCTATCCATGTCCCTCATAATTTTGTAAACCTCTATAAGGTCACCCTTCAGCCTCCGACGCTCCAGGGAAAACAGCCCCAGCCTGTTCACCCTCTCCTTATAGCTCAAATCCTCCAACCCTGGCAACATCCTTGTGATCTTTCCTTTCAAGTTTCACAAAATCCTTCCAATAGGAAGGAGAACAGAATTGCATGCAATATTCCAAAAGTGGCCTAACCAATGTCCTGTACAGGCACAACATGACCTCCCAACTCCTGTACTCAATACTCTGACCAATAAAGGAAAGCATACCAAACACCTTCTTCACTATCCTATCTACCTGAGACTCTAGTATCAAGGAGCTATGAACCTGCACTCCAAGATCTCTTTGTTCAGTAACACACCCCAGAAGCCTACCATAAAGTGTATAAGTCCTGCTAAGATTTGCTTTCCTCATGTTTATCTAAATTAAACTCCATCTGCCACTCCTCAGCCCATTAACCCATCTGATCAAGATCCTATTGTAATCTGAGGTAACACTCTTCGCTGTCCACTACACCTCCAATTTTAGTGTCATCTGTAAACTTACTAACTATACCTCCTATGCTCACATCCAAATCATTTATGTAAATGACGAAAATTAGTGGACCCAGTACTGATTCTTGTGGAACTCCACTGGTCATAGGCCCCCATTCTGAAAAACAACCCTTCACCACCACCACCCTCTTTCTTCTACCTCTGAGCCAGTTCTGTATGCAAATTGCTAGTTCTCCCTTTATTTCATGAGCTCTAAACTTGCTAACAGTCTCCCATGGGGAACCTTGTCCAACGCCTTACTGAAGTCCATATAGATCACGTCCACCACTCTGCCCTCATCAATCCTCTTTGTTACTTCTTCAAAAAACTCAATCAAGTTTGTGACCAATGATTTCCCACACACAAAGTCATGTTGACTATCCCTAATCAGTCTTTGCCTTTCCAAATTTATCTACATCCTGTTCCTCAGGATTCCCTCCAACAACTTGCCCACCACCGACATCAGTCTCACCGGTCAAGAGGCTTTTCCTTACCACCTTTCTTAAACAGTGGCATCACGTTAGCCAACCTCCAGTCTTCCAACACCTCAACTGTGACTATCAATGATACAAGTATCTCAGCAAGGGGCCCAGCAATCATGTCCCTGCTTCCCAGAGAGTTCTAAGGTACACCTGATCAGGTCCTGGGGATTTATCCAATTTTATGTGTTTCAAGACATCCAGCACTTCCTTCTCTGTAATATGGACATTTTTCAAGACCATCTATTTCCCTACAGTCTATATCTTCCATATCCTTCTCCACAGTAAACACTGATGTAAAATACTCATTTAGTATCTCTCTCATCTCCTGTGGCTCCACATAAAGAGCGCCTTGCAGATTTTTGAGGGGCCCTATTATCTCCCTAGTTACCCTTTTGTCCTTAATGTATTTGTAAACTCCCATTGGATTCTCCTTAACTCTATTTGCCAAAGCTATCGTATGTCCCCTTTTTGCCCTCCTGATTTCCCTCTTCTGTACAGAAGAACCTTGATTACCTGAACGAGATGGGCAGGCACTATTTTGTTCTGATAATTGATTATTCGGTTAACTGATTTCCTCTGGGGATCAGCGTTTTCAGTGAAGTCTGCTCCCCGTTCAGGAGACTAGGCACCAGCCCACTGCACGCGAGTCCCCACCCCCTGTCTGCCTGCAACCCAGCCCCCCATCCACCCCCACCCACTATCCAATACCCACACACAGACACAGACACACACAGACATACACAAACACACACACACAACTTTTTACTGCAATATTTTGACAGGTTCCACCTTTGTCCTATACAGGACAATGTTGGAGAGATTTTCTAGGAATGTGGCCTGAGGGTACACCCCTATGTAGAACTCCAGGGAAAATGTGGGGAAAGAGACAGAGGGCGGGAGGTCAGTCATTTGGAGACAGTAACTGGACTGTCCAGGACTGTTCTCGGCAGCATTTCAGTGAGCCGAGTTCATTTTTAATCATTGTACCTGTAAACAAAAGATGTGATCAGGGTTGAAACAGCTCTTTGACAGAATGTTCCTATTGGGACCTCTAATCGAGGTCCCTCTGTTTACTCCTACTGCCTTGATACTCTTCTACAGATTCATTCGATCTCTCCTGTCTATACCTGACATATGCTTCCTTCTTTTTCTTAACCAAACTCTCAATTTCTTTAGTCATCTAGAATTCCCTATACCTACCAGCCTTTCCTTTCACCCTGACAGGAATATACTGTCTCTGGACTCTCTTTATCTCATTTCTGAAGGCTTCTCATTTTCCAGCCTTCCCTTTACCTCCGAACATCTGTCCCCAATCAGCTTTTGAAAGTTCTTGTCTAATATCATCAAAAGTGGCCTTTCTCCAATTTAGAACTCCAACTTTTAGATCTGCTCTATCCTTTTCCAACACTATTTTAAACTAATAGAATTATAGTCGCTGACCTCAAAGTGCTCCCTCACTGACACCTCAGTCACCTGCCCTGCCTTATTTCCCAAGAGTTTAGCACCTTCTCTAGCACTTCCTCAATCAGTCTTGATGTTTGAAGCTCAGGTTCTGGAATAGAACTTGAAATCACATCTTACTCATTGCAAAGCAAATACAATTCCCTCAGAATCAAACTCACCCCAAAACTGAATCCTGATCTAGGCTTGACTAATTACAATCATGACATCTCCCTGGAAAACATCAGCAGTGGATTAATGTTGGTTTTATATCATTGCTGTCGAGCCTATTTGGGCTAAGTTGATACTTTTTGTGGTGTTAAATTGGAAACACAACCAGCTACTTACAAAAGTGGCCTCATCAAACATACTAACAACATCTAACATACTCTGAATAATTTTACAATTCGCCAATTTATAAAATTGTACAGTGTATAAATGATAAAGGAATTTTATCAATTTAGCCATGTGAATTGTCAAAATAAACATTACATGAACTTCATTTTCTTAATGAACAAAACATATCAGTGGTCCTCTCTTTGCTCATGGGAATTAATTGACTCTCACTGATAGCAAACACACTGCAGTGAACTGATACAAACATAGGACAAGGCAGGGAAGGTCAGATTGAATTGACAAGTCCATAAATCAAACAGAAAATAAAAATAAATTCTGGGCAACAGCTGCTGGACTCCTTGTTGCTCATCATTTAACAGGGCATGTGTTGTGGGTTCATTTCATTCTCTGCATCAATGAGCTTCAGTGCGTGGGACCTGATAGCAGGAATGTTGTTTCTATTACTGGGAACGGCAGAGAATGAATTACCATCTGGTGTTGGGGCAGATGAAGTGTAAATATGTGAATCGTATAGATCTGGTGGTAAGAAGAAGATCAGATGATATGGGGAAGATACTGGCTTTATCTGCTGTTTCTCTTGAAGCTGAAATATTCAGGAAATATAATGCTTTCTGGTGACATATTGTAAATGAAGGGTTTTGGCTGACCTGGTTGACTCAACATTAAAGCTGATATTTGCTCTGGAGAGAGTATTGCAATAACACAAGTGGAGACTTAGCTCTGTGTGGCTTTTCTAGGTTCTGACCAATACTTCTTAAATGGTTCTCAAACTTCACAACCATACAGTAAGCACCCCCACATCTTAAATAACACAAGTTTCATTTACAATTTTAGCCAAAATATCTATTTTATACTAAGTTTGATGTGCATAAATAAAAATGTTAACAATAATAATTTACAGACAGGACTTCTAATAAGTAGTATCTATATAGCGTTGGCATAATGGGCAGAAAAAGATATGTACAGCAAGAACAACACAAAGAAGGAAAAAGGAAACAGAGACTTCTGGAAAAGTAAGAAGTTTGATTTAAAAGCGCGTACCTCCGAGGTTTCGACCTCAGTGCTACAGCGGGCGCACAGAGAGGGGAGCCGGAAGGTAAGGGGAGACCAGTTTAAATTAACGTTTTTCTTTTCGCAGTATGTGGTTTTTTTTCAACTAGGAACGGGAACCCGGAAGTCGTCAACAGAGGCTTCTGGGAAGGTAAGAAGTTTGAGTGGAGAAGGAACTCGAGACACTACACGTGTAGTGTCTCCCACCCTCCCTCCTCCTCTAACCTAAAAAAAAAGGACTCAGTCGGCTGAACAGGTAAGCTACTTAGTGTTCTTGTTTTGGAGACTAAGTGTAGAGTTATGGCAGCACAGGCAGTGGAATGCTCCTCCTGCAGGATGTTTGAGGTAGGGGTGACCACCAATGCTCCTGCCAACTTCACCTGCAGGAAGTGCAGCCAGCTCCAGCTCCTCACAGACCGCGTTAGGGAACGGAGCTGGAGTTGGATGAACTGAGCACAATCCGAGAGGCTGAGAGAATGATAGATAGAAGCTACAGGGACATAGTTACGCCAGAGAACAGAGGTAGCTGGGTAACAGTTGGAGGTGGGAAGGGGAGGAAGCAGGCAGTGCAGGGATCCCCTGTGGTCATTCCCCTCAACAATAAGTATACCGCTTTGGATACTGTTAGGGGGGACGGCCTAGCAGGGGTAAGCTGCAGTGACCAGGTCTCTGGCACGAGGTCCAGCTCTGAGGCCCAGAAGGGAAAGGGGGAGAGGTGGAGAGCGCTAGTTATAGGAGACTCTATAATTAGAGGGACAGACAGGCGGTTCTGTGGACATGGGCGAGACTCTCAGATGGTTTATTGCCTCCCGGGTGCCAGGGTCCGAGACGTCTCGGACTGTGTCTTTAGAGTCCTTAAGGGGGAGGGTGTGCAGCCAGAAGTCGTGGTGCACATTGGCGCCAACGACATAGGTAAGAAGAGGGGTGGGGAGGTCATTCAGGAGCTCAGGGAGTTAGGCTGGAAGCTAAAAGCTAGGACGGACAGAGTTGTCATCTCTGGGTTGTTGCCGGTGCCACGTGACAGTGAGGCAAGGAATAGGGAGAGAGTGCAGTTGAACACGTAGTTGCAAGGATGGTGTAGGAGGGAGGGCTTCAGATATTTGGACGATTGGACTGCATTCTGGGGAAGGTGGGACCTGTACAAGCAGGACGGGTTGCACCTGAACCAGAAGGGCACCAATATCCTGGGAGGTAGGTTTGCTAGCACTCTTCGGGGGGGAATTTAAACTAATTTGGCAGAGGGATGGGATCCGGACTTGTAGTCCAGCAAGTAGGTTAGCTGTTTTTCAGGATGTCCAAGAATGTAGGGATGCTGTGGAGAAGGTAGCACTGACAGGGAATACTTGCGGACACAGAGATGAGCTCAAGTGTGAATACTTCAACGCAATGAGTATCAGAAATAAGGTCGGTGAACTTAAGGCGTGGATCGGTACTTGGGACTATGATGTTGTGGCCATCACGGAAACATGGATAGAAGAGGGACAGGAATGGTTGTTGGAGGTTCTTGGTTACAGATGTTTCAGTAAGATTAGGG
>NC_057711.1:113096347-113112222 GCF_004010195.1 Chiloscyllium plagiosum | reverse complement strand
ACTGGAGAGTGGCGAATGTTGTGCTCCTGTTCAAAAAAGGGAATAGGGATAACCCCGGGAATTACAGGCCTGTTAGTCTTACTTCTGTGGTAGGCAAAGTAATGGAAAGGGTACTGAGGGATAGGATTTATGAGTGTCTGGAAAGGCACTGCTTGATTAGGGACAGCCTGCACGGATTTGTGAAGGGTAGGTCTTGCCTTACAAGTCTTATTGTATTCTTTGAGGAGGTGACCAAGCATGTGGATGAGGGTAGAGCAGTGGATGTAGTGTACATGGATTTTAGTTAGGCATTTGATAAGGTTCCCCATGGTAGGCTTATGCGTAAAGTCAGGGAGGCATGGGATAGAGGGAAATTTGGCCAATTGGATAGAAAACTGGCTAACCGGTCGAAGGCAGAGAGTGGTGGTAGATGGTAAATATTCAGCCTGGAGCCCAGTTACAAGTGGAGTTCCGCAGGGATCAGTTCTGGGTTCTCTGCTGTTTGTAATTTTTATTAATGACTTAGATGAGGGAGTCGAAGGGTGGGTCAGTAAATTTGCAGATGATACGAAGATAGGTGTAGTTGTGGACAGTGAGGAGGGCTGTTGTCGGCTGGAGAGGGACTTAGATATGATGCAGAGCTGGGCTGAGGAGTGGCAGATGGAGTTCAATCCTGCCAAGTGTGAGGTTGTCCATTTTGGAAGAACAAATAAGAATGCGGAATACAGGGTTAATGGTAGGGTTCTTAGTCAGGTGGAGGAACAGAGGGATCTTGGGGTCTATGTACATAGATCTTTGAAGGTTGCCACTCAGGTGGATAGAGTTTGTAAGAAGGTCTATGGAGTATTATCGTTCATTAGCAGAGGGATTGAATTCAAGAGTCGTGAATTGATGTTGCAACTGTACAGGACTTTGGTTAGGCACATTTGGAGTACTGTGTGCAGTTCTGGTCGCCTCACTTTCGGAAAGATGTGGAAGCTTTGGAGGGGGTGCAGAGAAGATTTACCAGGATGTTGGCTGGAATGGAGAATAGGTCGTACGAGGATAGGTTGAGAGTTCTCGGCCTTTTCTTGTTGGAACGGCGAAGGATGAGGGGTGACTTGATAGAGGTTTATAAGATGATTAGGGGAATAGATAGAGTAGACAGTCAGAGACTTTTTCCCCGGGTACAACAGAGTGTTACAAGGTGACATAAATTTAAGGTGAAGGGTGGAAGGTATAGGGGGGATGTCAGGGGTAGGTTCTTTACCCAGAGAGTGGTGGGGGCATGGAATGCGCTGCCTGTGGGAGTGGCAGAGTCAGAATCATTGGTGACCTTTAAGCGGCAATTGGATAGGTACATGGAAAATTGTTTAAGCTAGGACAAATATTCGGCACAACATCGCGGGCCGAAGGGCCTGTTCTGTGCTGTATTGTTCTATGTTCTGTGTTCTATGTTCTAAAGACAGTTTCTTTCTTTATTCTTTTTAATTTCTTTTTAAATGAATTTTGTAAGTTAAACAATGCATCTTTGAGGGAAACAGATAGGAAGAGCAGCGAGGGAAGAAAGATTGAGGGAGGTGGGCCTCTGACCTTGTCAACTATCCTTGGAATGGAGTGACTCATCTAAGGATAGTTGATAAAGGACTAGGGTGGGTATGGGAAAGGGAAGAAGAAAGGCACTAATCAGGTTTTCAATGTGGAAGGGATAATAAGATTTAATAGGAGTGAGGAGTTATGGGAAGTGAAATCTCTTGCAAGCAAATTAATGATGAAGAGCTAATGACAAGGGAATGGATGAGACAGAAACTTTGCAGAGGCCACATTTACTTCACAAATCCAGCTCAAGTAAAGTAAGGAAAGCACAATAGAGAAAGAGAGAGACTGAAATTAAAGAGACCGTGACGCCTCAATACAAAGGCCTCAATGTTCTCATATCTGATTCCAGATCCACCTTATCATGTACCATTCTCCAAACAACTCATCTAGCCACAGGGCAACCTGAAGTTCATCGGCACCCCTGTGCCCACAACTCCTTCAAAAGTCCATTGTGCACAAGGACAAGAACTATTGGTTTGAAGCTGCCCTTCACAGTTCCTGACTTTTATTTGGGACAGGGAGACAGGGGAAGTCGTGGCTCTGCTTTGCAGCAGGAACCTGGAGGTCCTGCTGGATGGGATGGTTCAGAGGCAGGACACAGCCCAGTCCATCACACAAACCAACCTTCTGTCCACTGACTCCATCTATACTTCTCATTGCCTCGGGAAGGCAGCCAACATCATCAAAGATCCCTCCCACTCTAATTATAATCTCTTCCAACCTCATCCATCGGGTAGAAGATACAACAGCTTAAACACACGTACCAACAGATTGACCAATTCTGCTACAAATCTCAGCTTAGTTCATGTTGTTCAGACTGTGACAAGATTCCACCCAGTACCTCCAAGTGTATGCTTGACTGCGTGTACTGGAATGCACACCACCCACTCTCACACACAGACACACACACAGGCACACCCACTCTCACATAGAGATACACACAGACACACACAGTCGCACCCACTTTCACCCACAAACACACACACACGCAGATGCACCCACTCTCACACACAGACACACATACGGGTGCACCCATTCTCACACACAGACACATGCTTTCAAATGCAGGCGCACACACTCTCGCACACAGACACACACGGGTACACCCGTTCTCTCTCTCACACACACACACACACATTCATGAATCTGTCAAGGTCATCACTGATAAATTTTAAAACAACTCCAACAAAGTGCTTTCAAACTGCAATCACTGTATTCATGTGGGACATGGATAGCCAATTTATGCATGGAAAGATCCCACACACTGAAATAAAATAATGAACAGATATCCTGCTTTTATGATGCCGATTGAGAGATAACTATTGACTCAGTATAAAGGGGGAGATCTCCTAGCTTTCCTTTGAAATAATGCCACTGAATCTATCAAATGGACAGAGTCAGCATGCATATGGTATCATTGAATCTACACGTACTGAATGATTTAACTCCTCCCTTTTCTAAGAAGCTGCCCAACTATTTTCAATTAAAAAGAAAACATCACTTTTTTTAAAATTAAAAAGAAACTGCTTAAAAGAGCTATCTTATAGGCGCATGGAGCAGGAGAGGTTTACATCCTTAGGCGAGTGTCAGCTATGTTTCCTTGGCAACTGCTCTCATCCTCCAGTATAAGCAGGAATGGTTGTGCAATTCTGATGGTGAAACCTCAAATGAACAAGAAGAGACTATGTACTGTAAATCAAGCATAAAATATGTCATATTGAAAATATTGGAACTAGGCAAGGGGAATATACAGGGTAAATTCTCAAGAACAATCTCTTGCCAAGACTGTTCGAGTAAACATGCTAGGGAAATGATATGAATTGGGACGTTATGTTGAGATTGTACAGGCCATTGGTGAGGCCTCTCCTGGCGCATTGTGTCCAGTCCTAATCATCCTGTTATTGGAAGGATATTATTAAAATGGAGAAGATTCCGAAGAGATTTACTAGCATTTTGACAGGAATGGAAGGTTTGAGTGACAAGGAGAGGCTGAATAGGCTGGGACTTTCTTCGCTGGAGCTTAGGAGGTTGAGGGGGTAATCTTAAAGAGGTTTATAAAATCACGCAGGCGTAGGTAAGATGAATGGCGTCTTTTTCCCTCGGGTGGAGGATTTCAAGATAGGGGGCATATTTTTAAGGTGAGAAGAAAGATTTTAAAAAGACATGAGGGGCAATCTTTTTTACAGAGACAGTGGTTCATGTTACAACGTTTAAAAGACATTTGGATAAGTACATGGATAAGAAATGTTTGGAAGGATGTGGGCCAAGCACAGGCAGGTGGGACTAGTTTGGGATGTCTGGTTGGCGCAGACTGGTTGGACCGAAGGGTATGTTTCTGTGCCGCATGACTCGATGACTCTATAAAGGGAACAAGCTGAAATAACAGCAACTTGGAGGAGCTGTAAAAATTTGCAAATGAGGAAAAATTCAAAGTCAAGAATTCATCCAAAATTCCTTACCTTCTACCTCAGAATCTCTATTAATACATTAAGCCTGATCATGACTGTATTTAGTGTATATAAGGATGACCTGGAGTGAATGCAGTCATTTGGGATTTCTGAATGAACGCTGCAATCAACTTAATTCACAAAGCTATGGAGATATTAAATTAGCAGCCTGAGGCATGTACTCAGTCCACATTTCCCAAACAGCCAGGATGAGAAAGCCATATGACATCTGTGGGATTAAATAATGTATTAAAACTTAGCAGTGATGGCTTGAACTGACTCATGCATTAATGTCTAAAATATAGGGGTGGGGTAAGTGATATTCCACATGTACATTCAAGCACACACTTGCACAGGTTTTCAGACATTTATTTGTTTTTCAAAGGGCACAACCATCATGGATAATACTTAGGAAACCATTTCTGGTTTCAAAGTTTAAAAAGCTGGCATGTTTATTTGCCCTTATCTTGATAATCCATCTTGAAATGGCACCAACAAATCCAAATAACACTTTGTTTTTAATGAAGGCAATAAACTAAATGACTACAATAAAATCTTCCAGTGACTGTCGTTGACATCAGCTAGACATTATTTTAAAGTTAACATTAGCATTCTTTCCAAATTCAGTTATCATTCACCAGCTCCTAAATGCACTCAAACTGAAAGAGATTCTGTTCCTTACGTTAGTGAGGATTTAGCTCATTGGTGGTGATCTAACCAAAGCTCTAATGCATTTAAGCAATTTGTGTGGACAACACATGTTCATGTTCAATTTGTAATATAGACAACACCTTGTTAGATGTGCTACCATTTTATCACATCACTGTCTGATAGTTACCAACATCTTTAAGAAGTTGGAATTCAGCCCTCTAAAAGTTTGTCTTCCAATTCTATCCAGGCCAACCTCCCACCTTCGACCTGTTATCAGCTTGTTTATGAAAAACTCTGCTTCGTGTAGGTTAACTTGTACCTCGCCCCACTCACCCATCAACCCCTGATGTTTGCTGATCTACATTAGCTCCTGGTTAAATTTCTTAATGTTAAAAATGTTTTCTCTGGATTCAATTCTCGCCTTAGCCTTTTCCCACTCCCCAGCCCTTCATGCTCCTCCGTCTCGGAAACCCTCTATGATCTCCGCAGTTCTCCAATCTCTTGTGCTTTGCTGATTTTCAACCCCAATCAATGGTGGCTGTGCCTTCAATTACCTTGTCTCTAAGACTTGGAACTTGCCCCCATCATCTCCCAGTCTTTTAATCCCCTCTCCTCCTTTAAAATGCTCCTTACAATTCACTTAATGGTGTAAGACTTTTGTCCCATGTCCCAATATCTCCTTCTGTGACTCGGTGTACAATTTTGTTTGACATTGCTCTGTGAAGCATGTTGGGATGTTTTAAAATGTTAAAGATTCTATATAAGTGCAAGTCATTATTGGACTATCCCAAGGTATATTTACGTGTCTGGCTTTATCATGGGATGATTTGGAATATTCAGTCCAGTGAAATGGTGCCCCATGTTATAATGAAGATAGGAATGCAGGTATTTGATGGCAATCCAAACAGATGGGGTATACGTGTCACACATCTGATTTCATGGGATACTGGGGACCTGGTGAGATTGGTCCTACTCACTCACTATCGACACACTGGCTGTTCATATATTTCAGGACCACAGACGGTCAGTCCCAGAAGCTGCCCCTTGCCTGTGGATACCACGAAACCTTCACAGGCAGGGAACAGGTTTTCAGGAAAACCAGCCAGTTTCTTTGATGAAGCCCTGCTTCAGACAGTGGGCAGGGGAGGAAAGAGCCTGTTACATAAACCCACAGAGAGAACTATCTCCTTCAAGCAACACAATCACTGCCAGTGGAGAGTTGTTTAGAGAATTAATGTTCCCAGCTGTAATCCGATTATTTTGTTTCTGTATGTGATTTGGCTTTTGACGAGATTAACTGTAACAAATTTAAGGCTGTAAGACTGGACAGAGGAAAACAATTAGCTGGTGATAAGGATTTGAGGAAAGTTAGTTTTTTGGGAATGAGAGAAATGGTCCACATGAACTGCCCTCTGAGAGATCTTATAGTCAGGGCAAGGGCATTAATGGTTAATGTTGTTCTTGATCTTCCTTCTACTGTACAGCTTGCAGTCCAGCTGGTTATAATGGGATTGTGATATCAGTTTAGCTCAGTTAGCAAAGCAGTGAGGTGATAACAGCGTAGGTTCAATTCCCATCACTGAATAATGTTACCATGACAGACTCTCCTTCTCAACTTTTCCCATCATCTGAGGTGTGGTGGCCCTCAGGTTAAATCACCACCAGTCATCTCTCTCTAATGAGACAGCAGCCCTATGGTCTGATAAGACTATGGCACATTTTATTGCACTGATGTCACCACGCTCCGACTCCAAATGCGAGTTTACATTCAGGGTTGTATTGCTGACCCCCTCACAGTGGACGTGTCTCTCGATAATCAGGATTACCCTTATCTCATGACAGCGTGGTTCTCATTGCACTGCTGACTCTGCACCTTTGACCTGGTTCCTGATATGAGCCATGACTGAAGTGATTGGCTCATCACCTGACTGACAGTATGGGATTTAACATCCTGGTAGGAATAAAAACCAGTACTGAGGGTTGGCACAGCTCCAATGAATTATGACAGTCAAGAAACCAGCACAAAATACTCTGAACATTTAAAGGACCAACTATTTGACCAAGGTGGTTCTTCTAGAAACGAATACCCAGTGTTTTGTTTAGCCTTTTATTAAAGTCCTAACTAACTGTCTAGAGTATCCTGTTGCCTTGAAAAGTGATATATAAATGTATTTCTGTTTTCTTAGAATGAGAGGGCAGTGGCTCTTCATCCTTTTTTTGTATCTGAGCCTCATACGTCTGTTTTGCAATCCTTAAACATTCTGTTGCTGTTAAAGATAAAATCAGTAATGACAATTGTATATTGGAAAGAACTTGCTTCTGTCCTTATTCCAAACAACACTTAGCTAAATCCATGACCCTGTGAAGAATGGGGATATGAATCATGTACATGGCTTTCAACCAGCTCGGCAGAGGACACAATTCAGTTGGAGACTGCTTGGTCAAGCAAAAGTACCTAACACATTGCTCCTCAGTCAAGTTCATGTCAAGAGACCAGTTCCATTGAGACTCATTGTAGTTGTTATCTCCTGAATAGACCCTTTCCTCTCTCTGAGCTGTTCTTGTTCTCGTAAATCTTCTTGGGTGCTCCTTGTTCTCTTGGTCTGAATAGCTCCTCCATGTGAAGCCAATCAGTAACATAAATAGTTGGTACATCACAATTCAGTGGTGGAGAGCAGAAAACCAAGCCAAAAATAAAAGAAAATAGCCAGCAGTTAATCAGAATCAGAATAAAATCATTATTTAGCAGATGGCCTTTTAAATATCACTGCGTTAGAATCTTTGTTGGACTGTTAGCACTATGCATTTTGGGCAAACTCATCACCAGTCCATAATTTCTCAAAATGGTCCTGTAGCAAGCCTCATTGAGATCTGATAGATCAAGTGGTTCCAGAAGACACCTTAACGGAGCCAGTCCAAAATGGCAGATAATGTACAACAGAGTGGAATGAAGGTCTGCTTAATTCCTGAAAAACAGGCACAGCAGAATTGGATTTCCCTGACAAAGAGTTACCATTGAAACCAGAGCTGCCCACTAACTGGCTTGAGCCTGTTCCCAATATCCAATGACATCATGATTGATCTGTGATCTAATTCCATACCCCTAGTGCCTTTGATTAACAAGTTTATCTCTATATGAGTTTTAAAATTAACTGTTTATTGATCAAAAAAATTGCTGTTTGAACAAATAAGCTCCAAATTTCTGCCATGCTCTATGCAGCAGGCATTATGAAGAACAATATCTTAATATTACCAAGGACAGATTATTCATGGCATCACTGGCTATGAATGGACTTCATCCCAGGATGCTTAAAGGAATGGCTGGTGAGGCCATTGATGAATTGATTTTAATTTTCCAAAAGGGCCTAGATTCAGGAAAGTTTCCATTAGACTGGAAAATAATAAGTGTATCTACTTTATTCAAAAGGGAAGGAGATATAAGCTTACTGGTCTGTAGTTCCCTGTCATATGGAAGATGTTAGGAGCTATTAGAGTCATAGAGTCAAAGAAGTGTACAGCATGGAAACAGACCCTTTGGTCCAACCCGTCCATGCCAATCAGATATCCCAACCCAATCTAGTCCCACCTGCCAGCACCCGGCCCATATCCCTCCAAACCCTTCCCATTCATATACCCATCCAAATGCCTCTTAAATGTTGCAATTGTACCAGCCTTCACCACTTCCTCTGGCAGCTCATTCCATTCACGTACCACCCTCTGCGTGAAAAAGTTGCCCATTGGATCTCTTTTATATCTTTCCCCTCTCACCCTAAACCTATGCCCTCTAGTTCTCGACTCCCCGACCCCAGGGAAAAGACTTTGCCTATTTATCCTATCCATGCCCCTCATAATTTTGTAAACCTCTATAAAGTCACCCCTCAGCCTCCAACGCTCCAGGGAAAACAGCCCCAGTCTGTTCAGCCTCTCCCTATAGCTCAAATCCTCCAACCCTGGCAACATCCTTGTGAGTTTTTTCTGAACCCTTTCAAGTTTCACATCATCTTTCAGATAGGAAGGAGACCAGAATTCCATGCAACATTCCAATGCAACATGGCCTAACCAATGTCCTGTACAGCCGCAACATGACCTCCCAACTCCTGTACTCAATACTCTGACCAATAAACTTCAGGTGCTAGATGATGAGTCAGAGCCAACATAGTTTATTAAAAGGGAAATTATGCTTAACCAAATACGTCAAAGGAATACCAAATATCCCACTATCAACATCCAGGTGGTTACCATTGCTCACAAACTGAACTGGGCCAGCTAGGTAAATATCGTGACTACCAGGTAGGTCAGAGGCTGGGAAATCTGCGGCAAGTTCTTCACCTCTTGCGTCCACTATCTACAAGCAAAAGTCAGCATTGTGAAGGCACACACTTGACCATTTGGAAAAATGCAGTTCCAACAATGCTCACAAAGCTCTACACCGTTCAGGATAATGCAGCACACTTGATACCATATCCACCATCTTCAATGTTCACAACCTTTACCACTAATGCACAGTGGCAGCAGTGAGTACTATCTACAAGATTCAATGCAGCAACTTACCACAGCTCCTCCAACAGCACCCTCCAAACCCATGACCTCTACCACTTAATGCAGCAGATGGATGGAAACACCACCAACTGCAAGCTCCTCTCCAAATCACAGACCATCCTGACTTGATCATCAAGCTGCTTTTTTTTCCCTGGGCAGTCACTGGCCTCATCTCCTCAGGAGATCTTATCTCCACAGCTTTCACCTTAAAGTCCCCAAATCCCACACTGACCACTTTAACTTTCCTTGTAAAAATCCCAAACAGGACTGCCTTGGTGGACCCATTGCTTCAGCCTGTTCCTGCCCCACTGAGCTAATTTTTAACTATCTTGACTCTATGTTTTTTTTCCCTTATTCAGACATTTCCAATCCAAATTCAGGAGTCTTCTGTTACTTTCTATCAGTTCCACAATTTCCAGTTTCTACCTGCTCTTCAGCATGGATCTGCACATCCATCCTTAAACAGGATGCTCTGAAGGTTGTCTGCTTCTTCCTTGAAAGGAGGCCTGAACTATCCCTATCCACCATCTACCTCTTCCACCTGGCTGAACCAATTCTCACTTTGAATAATTTCACCATTAACTCGTATCATTTCCTCCAGCTTAAAGGTATGGCTCTGGGTATCAGCAGGTCCAAGTTATGCCTGTCTTTTTGTAGGGTATGTGGAACATTCACGTTCCTGTCCTTCTCAGGGGTCCCTTCTACAACTCTTTCTCAAGAGACCTTGGTGTACAGGTTCATAGCTCCTTGAAAGTGGAGTTGCAGGTAGATAGGATAGTGAAGAAGGCATTTGGTATGCTTTCCTTTATTGGTCAGAGCATTGAGTATAGGAGTTGGGAGGTCATGTTGCGGCTGTAAAGGCCACTTTTGGAATATTGCACGCAATTCTGGTCTCCTTCCAGTCAGAAAGATGTTGTGAAACTCGAAAGGATTTACAAGGATGTTGCAGTTGGAGGATTTGAACTATAGGGAGAGGCTGAACAGGCTGGGGCGGTTTTCCCTGGAGCGTCAGAGGCTGAGGGGTGACCTTATAGAGGTTTATAAAATCATGAGGGGCATGGATAGGATAAATAGACAAGATATTTTCCCTGGGATGGGAGAGTCCAGTACTAGAGGGCAAAGGTTTAGGGTGAGAGGGGAAAGATATAAAAGGGACCTAGGGGCAACATTTTCACACAGAGGATGGAACGTATATGGAATGACCTGCCAGAGGAAATGGTGGAGGCTAGTACAATTACAGCATTTAAAAGGCATCTGGATGGGTATTTGGGTAGGAAGGGTTTAGAGGGATATGGGGCAAGTGATGGCAAATGAGACTAGATTGGGTTGGGATATCTGGTCAGCATGGACGAGTTGGACCGAAAGGTCTGTTTCTGTGCTATACATCTCTATGACGTTATTGGTGCTGCTTTCTGCTCTCATCTGGAATTGGAAAAAAATCATCAATTTTGCTTCTAATTTTCATCCTTCACTCACCTTCATCTGGTATATCTCTGCTTCTTTCCTTCAACTTCCTTGATTTCTTTGTTTCCACTTCGGGGCCTAGGCTGTCCACTAATATCCATTGGAAAAAACTACTGATTCCCAACGTTACCTCAACTACGCCTAGAGTCATAGAGCTGTACGGCATGGAAATAGACTCATTGGTCCAACTTATCCATGCCTACCAGGCACCCTAAATTACATTAGTTCCATTTCTCATCATTTGGCCCACATCCCCCTAAACCCTTCCTATTCACATACACATTCAGATGCCTCTTAAGTGTTGTAGTTGTGACAGCCTCCTTGCTTCTTGAAAGAAGTTCATTACATTGCCCCAGTTTTACCATCTCTGTCACATCTCTTCTGGTGATGACACAATTCACGGGAATACTTCTGACTTGACCTCCTTTTGCCTCAGCTGAGGATCACCCTCTCAAACAAACCCAACCAAAATCCATGACTCAGTTAATGGCAAATGTTACTTCCTTTTTCTCACTGACTCATGGGATCTGGGTGTCACTGGCTGGGCCAGCATTTATTTCCCAGCCCTCAATGCCATTGAAAAGTCAGTGGTGAGCCGCCTTTTTGAACTACAAAGTTAAAAATCACACACCAGGTTCTAGTCCAACAGGTTTATTTGGAAGCACTAGCTTTCGGAGTGTTGCTCCGTCATCAGGTGGTTGTGAAGAATAAGATCGTAAGACACAGAATTTATAGCAAAAGTTTACAGTGATGCAAATGAAATTATATATTGAAAAAGACCTGGATTGTTTGTTAAGTCTCTCATCTTTTAGAATGATCATGTTGGTTTCAGTTCTTTTATATGTAAATCGCAAAACTTTTTAAAAGTTACATTCTCAAGTGAACTTTAACAATTGGTATCATGTCAGCCCAGCTAATGTATTAAAGGTGAGTTTCTCTGTATGAGACAGTCTGTGCCACAATGGTCAGTCTGATTCTAATCTAAAAAATGGATTTACAGAATCTTACATGGATTCATGCAGTTTTTGAGCAAAGTAAAACATAATTCTGCAAGTACAAATTCACCCCCCAAACTTGTATGTGTATGTGTGCCTGTGAGTGTGTATGTGCATGGGGTGGTGAGTGTGTGTATGTGGAAGAGAGTGTGAGTGAGAATGTAAAGGGGTATAAGTCTGTGAGAGGTCATGTGTGTGGGAGTGTACGTGTGAGTGTTTGAGAGAGGGTCTGCATGAGCGTGTGTGTCAGTGGATGGGGGGGGGGAAGGGGAAAGAGTGTGTAGTGCAATGGGGTCACCTGTAGTGTCACAGGAACCCAAGGTCCTGGTTGAGGCCATTCCCATGGGTACCGAACTTGGCTATCAGCCTCTGCTTGCCCACTTTTTGTTGCTGCCTGTCCCGAAGTCCGCCTTGGAGGATGGTCACCCAAAGGTCTGAGGTTGAATGTCCCAGACCACTGAAGTGTTCTCCGACTAGAAGGGAACACTCCCGTCTCTTGATTGTTGCGCGGTGTCCATTCATCCATTGCCATAGCTTCTGCTTGGTCTCGCCAATGTATCATGGCTCAGGGCATCCTTGCCTGCAGCGTATGAGATAGACAGCATTGGCTGATTCGCATGAGTACTTGCCACATACATGGTGGGAGGTGTTCCCAGGTGTAATGGTGGTATCTGTGTCAACATTGATTAGATTAGATTACTTACAGTGTAGAAACAAGCCCTTCGGCCCAACAAGTCCACACCGATGTACAACCCACCCAGACCCATTCCCCTACATTTATCCCTAACACTACGGGCAATTTAGCATGGCCAATTCACCTAACCTGCACATTTTTGGACTGTGGGAGGAAACCGGAACCCCCCGGAGGAAACCCATGCAGACACGGGGAGAATGTACAAACTCCACACAGTCAGTCGCCTGAGGCAGGAATTGAACCCGGGTCTCTGGCGCTGTGAGGCAGCAGTGCTAACCACTGTGCCACCATGCTGCCCATCTTGTAGACACATCTTGCAGTGTCTACAAATCATTTTTGAACTACAGCACATTATTTGTTGTAGGTAGATCCACAGTGCTTTCAGTGAAGGAATAGCAGGATTTGACCCGGCAATAGTGAAGGAACAGCAACATATTTCCAAAGCAGCATGGTGAGTGACTTGAAGGGGAACTTGCAGATGGTGGTGTTCCCACATATCTGCTGTCCTTGTCCTTCTAGATGGAAGTGGGTCATGCTCCTGTAAACAAGCAATGAAAGGATCAATGCAACAATGAACTGACTGTATTTCACCAACTATCTGTTAAAAAGAAGGGTTAAAGATCACAAACTAAAACAGAGAAAGCATAGGATTTTGCTAAAAATGAGGTTGGTAGAAGGAACAGAATTTTTGTTTTTACAAATCAAGAGAAATTATAGTATGAGAAAGCTAGTTGGAAATATAAAAATTATAGCAAATGTTCTAGAAATAATTACAGAAAAGAGCAATGATGCTATAGAAAGAGTAGAGAATTAATAATGGAAAATAAGGAAATGGCAGATGAATTGAACAGGTATTTTGCATTAGTCTTCACTGCAGAGGATGAAAGTAACATCGCAGAAGCAAGACAAAAGAGGAATTGGTAGGAAGGCAGGAACTCAGGAAGATTACTATTACCAGAGAAGTGATACTGAGTTGAATGGTTGGAACTCTGGGCTGACAAGTTCTCAGATGTAGTTGGACTTCAACTTAAAATGTAATGACTAGTGAGATAGTTAAATGCATTGGCTTTAATATTCCAAAATTTCCTTGATTTGGAAATGGCCCCATTAAACTGGAAGATAGCCAATATAATTATCTCATTCAAAAAGGAAGACAGGAAAGAGGAAAACTAAAGGCCAGATAACTTAACATTAGGCATAGGGGAAAAAGTCAGAAACTGCTAATACCCTTATTGCAGGGCATTTAGATAAGTTCAAGGTAAGCAGGCACACTCAACATGGTTTTGTGAAAGTAAGATCATGTTTGATCAATCTATTTGCAGTTCTTTGAGGAGCCAACACATCCTATGGATAAAGGAAACCCAGTTGGTGTACTGTATTTGGATTTCTGGAAGGTATTTGATAAAGTGCCACATCAAAGATTATTTACAAGATAAAAAGCTCATTATGTAGGAGATAGCATACTGGCTGGCTAAGAGGAAGCTGCAGTAGGTATAAAGTGGTTCTTTTTCAGGTTGGGAGATGAAATGAGAAATGTTCCACAGGGATTAGTGCTGTGACCACAACTGTTTACAATTTATATAAACAATTTGGGTGAAAAGACAGAGGGTATGGTTGTCAAATTCACTGATGACACAAAGATGATTAGGGGTTTAGATAGGGTCGACAGTGAGAATCGTTTTCCATGTATGGAGTCAGCTATTACAAGGGGGCATAGCTTTAAATTAAGGGGTGGTAGGTATAGGACAGATGTTAGGGGTAGGTTCTTTACTCAGCGAGTTGTGAGTTCATGGAATGCCCTGCCAGTAGCAGTGGTGGACTCTCCCTCATTATGGGCATTTAAGCGGGCATTGGATAGGCATATGGAGGATAGTGGGCTAGTGTAGGTTAAGTGGGCTTGGATCGGCGCAACATCGAGGGCCGAAGGGCCTGTACTGCGCTGTATTCTTCTATGTTCTAAAGAAAGGTAAGGAAAGTAAGTTGTAAAGAGGATGTAAGATGATAAGTAAATGGACAAAGATGTGGTAAATGGAGCATAATATGGAAAAGTAAAATTGTCCATTTTTTGTGGGAAGAATAAGAAAACAATACCTAAACTGAGAGATTACAGAGCTTGGAGATGCAGAGGAATCTGGGTATCCTTATAAAAGGCTCACAAAAGATAAGTGTGCAGGTACATCAAGTAATCAGGAAAGCTAATAGAATGTAATCATTTATCATGAGGGGAATTGAATACAAATGTAGGGAGGTTTGCTTCAGTTATACAGGGCACTTGTGAGACTGCATTTGGAGTACTGTGCATACTGTTCACCACCTTATTTATATAAAAAAATGTAAATGCTTTGGAAGTATTTCAGAGATGATTTTAGACCAATACAAGGAAAGAGAGGGGGACGTTGGGGTTTGGCTTATGATGAAAGGTAGGACAGGCTAGGATTGTATCTGCTGGAATTTAGAATAATAGATGATTTGGTTGAAACATCCAAAATTCTAAATGACTTTGACAGGGTGGATGTGGAGAGGGTGTTACCTCTTATGGGAGAATAGAGAACAAGAGATAGAGTCATAGATATGTACAGCACGGAAACAGACCCTTCAGTCCAACCCGTCCATGCCAACCAGATATCCCAATCCAATCTAGTCCCACCTGCCAGCACCCGGCCCATATCCCTCCAAACCCTTCCTATTCATATACCCATCCAAATGCCTCTTTAAATGTTGCAATTGTACCAGCCTCCACCACTTCCTCTGGCATCTCATTTCACACACGTACCACCGTGTGTGTGAAAATGTTGCCCCTTAGGTCTCTTTTATATCTTTCCCTTCTCAGCCTAAACCTTTGCCCTCTAGTTCTGGACTCCACAACCCCAGGGAAAAGACTTTGTCTATTTATCCAAACCATGCCCCTCATAATTTTGTAAACCTCTATAAAGTCACTCCTCAGCCTCCGACACTCCAGGGAAAACAGCCCCAGCCTGTTCAGCCTCTCCTTATAGCTCAAATCCTCCAACCCTAGCAACATCCTTGTAAATCTTTTCTGAACCCTTTCAAGTTTCACAAAATCTTTCTGATAGGAAGATGATCAGAATTGCAAGCAATTTTCCAACAGTGGCCTAACCAATGACCTGTACAGCCGCAACATGACTTCCCAACTCCTGTACTCAATACTCTGACCAATAAAGGAAAGCATACCAAACGCCTTCTTCACTATCCTATGTACCTGCGACTCCACTTTCAAGGAGCTATGAACCTGCACTCTAAAGGTCTCTTTGTTCAGCAACACTCCCTAGGACCTTACCATTAAGTGTATAAGTCCGGCTAAGGTTTGCTTTCCCAAAATGCAACACGTCGCATTTATCGGAATTAAACTCCATCTGCCACTTCTCTGCCCATTGGCCCATCTGATCAAGATCCTGTTGTAATCTGAAGTAACCTTCTTCGCTGTCCACTACACCTCCAATTTTGGGGTCATCTGCAAACTTACTAACCATACCGCTTATGCTCGCACCCAAATCATTTATATAAATG
>NC_057711.1:113065497-113096154 GCF_004010195.1 Chiloscyllium plagiosum | reverse complement strand
TGGGGATTTATCCACCTTTACCTGTTTCAAGACATCCAGCACTTCCTCCTCTGTAATATGGACATTTTGCAAGATGTCACCATCTATTTCCCTACAGTCTATATCTTCCATATCCTTTTCCACAGTAAATACTGATGCAAAATACTCATTTAGTATCTTCCCCATTTTCTGCGGCTCCACATAAAGGCCGCCTTGCTTGTCTTTGAGGGGCCCTATTCTCTCCCTAGTTACCCTTTCGTCCTTAATGTATTTGTAAAAATCCTTTGGATTCTCCTTAACACTATTTGCCAAAGCTAGCTCATGTTCCCTTTTTGCCCTCTTGGTTTCCCTCTTACGTATACTCCTACTTCCTTTATACTCTAAGGATTCACTCGATGTATCCTGCCTATACCTGATATATGGTTCCTTCTTTTTCTTAACCAAATCCTCAATTTGATTCTTTAAAGACCACAGGTCACCAATTTAAAATAGAGATGAGGTGAATTCTTATCAGAGGGTTATGAGTGATTAAAACCCTCTTTTTGAAAAGGTAATGCAAGTAGAACCCCTAAACATTTTTAACACAGAGGGGGATAGATTCCTGTTCAGCAAGTGGTGAAAGGTTAACAGGTGAACAGGAATGAAGTTGAGGTCATGGTCAGATCAGCCACAATTTTATTGAATATTAGAGTAGGCTCGAGGGCCTGAATGGCCTACTCTTGATCCTAACTTGTATGTTCAAATGTTCATATGCCTGTATTAGTGTTTATCTTCCCACTTTATTTCATCCCACCCAATCAGCATACCCCTTTTTTTGCCTTGTAGCCAAAATGCATTTGATTACTTTTTCACATCAAGGGTGAGAATGCTCATGCTCATAGAGACCTTAATGGCGGTCAGTCCAAGAGACACCACCTTGAAGCTTTCCTACTCCTAATTTTTGATTAGTGACAGTTCGCTTTCAGGCAGTCTCTTGGGTTGCCTAGGGAAGGTAAATGGAAGACGTAACAATTCGTAGCAAACCAATCAACAGCTGGTAACATAAATTTTGTCTGTCACTGTTCCTGAATTGAACAAATTGTTCCAAGCTTCCACAGTTTTGTCCTTTCCATGTTGTGCATTATAAATTGCATGGCAAAGGACGAACATAAAGCAAGTTGAACAAAGTACAGAGAAGTGCAAAAGATTTGCAAACATTTTCTATCCAAGGAAATTTTATTTTTAAAAAAAAAATCACATAAGGAAACATCAATTGGAAGTGATAAAATGTTATTAATTTATGCTGAGATAATCCATTGATTTTGCATGTTAAGATATTGATACTTCCATCATAATGGTTACATACAGAATATAACTGCAAAAGTGGTCCGTAGATCTTTGAACAGCTCACATAAGATTTTTTAAGCCTCCAATAGAATTCAATGCGCAAAGTGTTACATAGACCTTATCTTGTTTTCCAGAAATCTGTCATTGCATTTGAAATACAATTTTGTGTCAGCATAAATGACTTTTTGAAAATACAGTCTCAAGTTAAATTAGAGAATTAGAAAAAAAGTTAGTGTGTTGATTGGTGAAAATCCTCAGATCTGGTCCCACTGTATTCCATTACTTTTCTGGAAGTCTGTCCATTTCTTGATAGAGACCCCATTTATATGAAGAAATGGGGGATGCCTGATAATGCTAGTGGAGTGGGAATAGGAGGAATTTCATAGCCGTTGGTAATGTACATTTTTGTATTTTGAATATAATATCCACATTTGAAGCTTCCATTTAATAATCCTTCAAAGTAATAATTTCAACTGTCTTCTGACCCAAGTGCACATCAGTCCCAGTTCGCATTAGCACCTCCTGAAAATTAATTAGCTTCTTTGGCCTAATTACAACTACAAACAGTGTAATCTTTTCAATTTCTCAAACTCTCTCTATTCCTAGCCAGTCCCACTTTGATCTCTCTTGCTTTTTCTGGGTAAGTCTGGATTAAGGTGCAACAGAACACAAAAAGATTCAGCTAACTTGGATGCAAAAAAGGTGTGATCAGGCCAGTCCCCAGTTAAAGGGAACACGTTAAACATATTATAAAATCAGGACTTAAACGTCCAGTAGTATTTATTGATATAAATTTAAAAGTTAGCTATGTAAAACATGTACTAGCACTAGGTAATGCTACAAAGTCAATGCATTATGACCGGATTATAAATTGTTATATTCCATAGTGGTGAATAGTTTCTGTAGTAATTACTATTAGTTCTAATATTTTACACCACCAGTGCAGAGATTGTAAAATACTACTTTGAACTGCTTGTGCACTAGGTCGCAGCATAATTACATAGTTTGTGATAACATGGTAATACTTGGAAGTTAAACTCAATACAAAACCTGGCATAATTTAAAGAAACTATTCTGAACGACAACTTGGGCACAGAAAATTATTCTTGAAAAACACCTTGCCTAGTCAAAAATACTAATTTAAAACTTGTATAAATTGTACCTAATCCATGAAATATACAAAACAAATTACTAAATAGTAAAGATCTGGGAAAGGAATACAGGTCAAAATCTCCAATCCTGGTGCATCATTTAATGAGAATGCACAGTTAATTATAGGCATTACACATTACAAATTGCAGTAATGGTCCAGTAATGCATAGGCAATGCACAAGACACCCAACATGTCAAAAGCATTAAATATTAAGGCACCTTTATGTTAAACAAAAAAAACCCCAAGCAGAATTGCATCCAACATCGAATGGTTACAAAACGACAAGTTCTCCAACCTTCCCATCCCACCATTGAAAATTGTAGTAGTGTTTGGGATGGTTCTTTATTTCAATCAATCTATTAATTTGAGTGCAAAGAAGAATTGCTTAACTGAGCAGCACCAGTATTCATCTGCTACAAACAGTGGGGTTGGTTCAAAATACAAACCGAAGGAACACAATCAAAAGAGTTACTGGATTTCCATGCCATGCCATATTCATGCATCATCCCTTATTTTTAGCGGTTAGGAATTTTACAATGCTCAAATTTCCAAACTAACTCCAAAGTAGGTAACTCTCCAACTCAAATAGGCACTAGGCACCTTCTGAGAGGGGGGGGGGGGGGGGTGTGTGAATGATGAAGCCATTGAACTAAATATACTTGTGATAATGGAAGTAGAACTGAAAAGGAGAATTCACAATCTTGAATGTAACACGGAACACTTAGTAACATCTCCTTTGGCAATAATAATGCAGAGTGCAGGTCTGCACGAGTCTTGTCAATTTGCGGGACATATCAACAAAGTATCTTGCCTACTTGGATTTCACAAAGAACTGAAACCTGTTCGTGTGGAGCACACCAAGCTCAAGCGTCTGAAATCAAATAACAGGGCAATAAAGTTTGTCACTGGCATTTTAAAACACATCAGTCCATACTAAATAAATAGTTCACTTTTTTTGCTGACAAATTTACACATTCAAAACACACTTTCCATTTGTAACTCTATGTTTCAACTGTAATATGGCAACCAATGTGAAGAGTGCAATTAGCAGCAATTTAAAAGCTAACGCGACAGTCTTGCTTGAAACAATGAACTATTTATTCAATAGGTCCTAACGATTGAAATCCAGAATACTCTAAAACAAAACCTCATTTGCTGTTACAGAATAGTTAATTGTACCATTTTCTCAGATGTCCTGTAGAACACATGGTTGCAGAGGGTTGAATGTTGAAATCAAAAATCAAATCATGTCAGCTTGGGAGCAACTGCTGTTTTTAAATTAAAAACAGAGACTGAGAAGGCACAAACTTTTCAAAGATTACTAATGACTTGCACAGTTTATATACCCTGAAGAACAACCAACAGTCTCTTCAGAGGGAACAATCATAACTTTCTGGTGCTTATAAGAAGTTTTGCTTAATCAGTGAGTATTATCATGAAGCAATAAAAGGTTGCATCTGCCTGTTCTGCAAAAGTCCTTCTTAAGCATGCTGATATGGGTGAATAAAATAAGATTATTATATTATTAATAAGCCACAATTTCTACAGTTTGGCAGATAATACAACATAAGTACTTAAGACTTCAACTGGTGTTATGAAAGATGTCTCACACTATGACCTACTAAAGCAGGAATACTGGTCAACGTCTCATATTAGTTTGTGAATTGGCCGCTGGTGCTTATTTAGTATTTAGACTTCAGTGTTTAATTCACTTGTCCACAGCTGGTTCACATCTGTGTCTCTCCTCCATCTTGGTCGCCTTGCAGTGATCAGTGTGATCCTCTCGGCCTCAGTTACACCATAGAATGGTCGTTGTGTATCCCGCTCAGGATGGTGTGGTTGAGGGAGGAAGCTGAACGGTCCGAGCCTTCGGCCGCGCTGTTGCTGCCCTCATTGCGCTGACAACACAAAATCTGCTTGAACGTTGCGCTCATCTCCTTGTCGCGGTAGGAATAAATGATGGGGTTCATTGCAGAGTTGAACTCGGCCAACAGCAGGAAGAACTTCTCGTAAGTGAGGACGTTGCAGTCAGAGCAGAACACATCGAGCAGCAGCAAAACCAGGCCTGGAGTCCAGCAGATAATAAATGCACCTAAATGGAGCAGAAACAAACACAGTTAGAACTTGCAGCACAGGGCCAACAGCTCCTTACCAACAGTTATGCCCCACAAACCTCTTCCCACTTTATTTCATCACATCCTCAGTGTACTTCATCAGACACTGGGACAATGCATTCAATTTTCACCAGGTGCCGGTGTTGGACTGGTGGATAAAGTTAAAAATCACAACACCAGGTTATAGTCCAACAGGTTTATTTGAAAGTGCAAGTTTTCAGAGCACTGCTCCTTCATCAGGTAGCTAGTGGGGCAGGATCACAGGACACAGAATTTATAGTAAAAGATCAAAGTGTCATTCAACTGATGTGATGCATTAGACAAACCTCGGTGGCTTCAAGTCGTTAACATCTAGATTTGTCTAATACATTGTACCAGTTGAATGATACTTTGATCTTTTACTTAAATTCTGTGTCCTACCTATATGCCCCATTGGTTACCTGATGAAGGAGCAAGTCTCTGAAAGCTTGCACTTTCAAATAAACCTGTTGGGTCTATAGCCTGACGTTGAGAGATTTTTCACTTCAATTTTCACAAGGAATGGTCTGGTCCAGAATTTGCTCAATGCAAAATGTCAAACTTCAGGTTGGTTTCCAAGAACAAACAAACTTTCGCTTTAAATATTACAGATGTGGTTGTACACTGCACATTCAGATTTGATGGTGAAAGATGGTTTAACAAATGTTGTTGCCTTTAAAGCGACGAGAAAGAAACAATGCAGACAGATCACAGAATCCCCTCAGCGTGGAAGTAGGCCATTGGACCAACCCTCTGAAGAGCATCCCAACCACACCCACCCCCATACCATAACCCTGTAACCCTGCATTTCTCATGGCTAACCCACCTAGCCTGCACATCCCTGGACACTATGGCCAATCCACCTAACCTGCACATCTTTGGACAAAAGCCACAGGGAAGGACAAATAAAAAACATTATTTAAATCACGTAGAAGATGACAAATCACAATTTTACTCTGGAAAGATAACTCAGTTTCTCTCTCTCCACCTGACAAAGGAACAGCACTCTGAATGCTTGAGATTTTAAATAAAGTTGTTGGACTATAACCTGTCATGTGACTTCTGGTTTTTGTCCAAAACCAGCATCTCCACAGCTCTCTCTATAGATGTTGTGACCTGCTAAATATTTGCAGCATTTTGATATATATCAGATTTTCAGCATTTATATGGAGGTTTTCAGTGGAGTAGTATTTATCAAGCTTTCAGACATAATTTGTCAACACAAAAACAGTGAAAATTATTTCTCAGTTTAAGTTTGATTTATGGATTCCTTGGCTAAAGCCCCATACTCCTATGAACCCTACCTGACTGTACCTCCTCCATTCCTCTAATCTTTGGCGCACACTAATTCTTTGAAAGTGGCTAGAAGTAGAAAAGTAGAGAAGGAAGAAAAAGAACAGTAGAGGGAAAGGAAGTGCATTTATATAACAGTTTGTACATTCTTTCAAAGGGCTTCACAGACATTGAAATGGAGCTGTTATTATCCTGCAGGAAATGGCAACTAGCAAATTCACCACAAAATCCTATCAGTAAACAATGAGATAAAGGACAAGTTAATCTGTTTAGATGCTAATCTTTGGGAGAATGGTTGTTAGCTGGTATCTTTCCATCCTTTGCTATTTCCAAATAACACAGTTACAAATCACACAAAACCAGGTTATAGTCCAACAGGTTTAATTGGGAGCACTAGCTTTCGGAGCGACGCTCCTTCATTAGGACAACCACCTGATGAAGGAGTAGCAGCACTCTGAAAGCTAGTGCTCCATTTAAACCTGTTGGACTATAACCTGGCGTTGTGTGATTTGTAACTTTGTACACCCCAGTCCAACACCAGCATCTCCGAATCATGTCCAAATAGCACCACCTTTTACAGCCGCGTGAACAAGTTGATGGGCTTCAATGTCCCATCACAACAATGGAATCTCTGATACACTGCCCTAAGCTGCAAGTGTCAGACTTGATCAGTTGTTGGTATCTTAGCACAACACTAAATGTACTTTCAAAACGCATATAATCTCGCTTTTTTTTTTTACAAAGAAGATCTTTTCTGAACAGAAACTCCAGGAGAAAAGTAAACCATTTTAAGCCACTATGTGGCCTCACCAAGCTGTTTTCATTCTGAACTCATCAGCATTGTAAGTACGTGTTACAGGAAATTATGTAAACTGAAACAATGCCATATTTTCAGTTCTAATGATGAAATTCTTGCAAAACAGAGGAAAACACGATTGAAGTTTTAAAAGAAAACGAACCACTGAAAACATTGCATTATACTTCAAAACAGTTTGCAATGCACGTTACCGTAACTGTTTTATCCCAGGAGAGAAACAAAAGGGTGATTCAAAGGATCATTTTGTTTATTTTGAGTATTTCTTTTGAAAAACCTTGCTTTGTAAAAGGATTCTTCAGCACAAAGCTTGGAAAATATACCAAGACGTTTATGAAGTAGTTTGAAAATAGGTGGAGACTTTTCAGTATATTGAAAAGAAACACAAACATCCTGAGTTAAGAATGTTGTCCAGCTGTAACATTTCTTTCATGGGATGTAGATATTGATAATGGTAAAATATAGACGTTCAATTTTCAACTTCCATTACCAGATTTCAACACCTGGGATTTTCATGGACTGAATTGGGTACAAAGAGGAAAATAAAACACTGACTTAAACATGGCTGCAGTGATCACCTGACCACAGACCATGAAGCTATCAACACACAAGAGCCAGCTTGAACAGAAATTAACAAGTTTTCGAAGACACTGAAAATAATCAAATCTCCTGTTCCATTGATGGAAAGTTCACACGTTGGAGCCAAAAAAATAGTTTGCAATTAGCCAATAAACCACTAAATATGAATGAGTTGTATTTCACAGAGCCGAGAGAGATGAATTTGGAACTGGAATTGGAGAAGTCTCTCTCGCACTCGCCCTGCTCTCTCAGCCCCTCGAAAGACAAAACACCCAGTGAAAACCTAAACTGGAGAAAATTTCTGCCCAACAAGCACTCAAACACATCTGTATTATTCACAACTTGTCATTTTCCACTTGCCTAACTGATTGTGGTCTCCAACTTGAACCCAACACCTCAACGATTTAACATTGCATATTGTTTCATCTTAATTTAAGTTGTACAGCATCACCTTTTTCAACCAGCACCTGTTTGTGCGTTTGATATTGCATCTCTTATTTTGCAAGAGATCTTACATTGAATCCCTGCAGTTTGGAAGCAGGCCATTTGGTCTATTGAGTCCACACCGACCCTCCAAAGAACAACTCACCCAGACCTACACCCAACCTCACCCCCATAACCCTGCATTTCTTATGGCTAATCCACCTAGCCTGCACATCCCTGGGTACTATGGTCAATTTAACATGGCCAATCATCTAACCTATACATTTTTGGATTGTGGGAGGAAATCAGAGCATCTGGAAGAAACCCACACAGACACAGGGAGAACGTGCAAAGGCCACACAGATAGTCGCACAAGGGTGGAACTGAACCCTGGTCCCTGGCGCTGGGAGCCAAGCAGTGCTAACGACTGAGCCCACCATGCTGCCTAAGTTTGGCAAGCAATTACTTTTCTCTTTCTTTCACTCAAGAAAACCATGAAATTGGCATAGGAATTCATGTCTTACTAACTTGATTGAGTTTTCTTTGAAAAGATGACAAAGAAGATTAATCATCTGTATGGACTCCAGCAAAGTATTCCACAATGTTCCAGATGGTGGACTGGTTAGTAAAGTTAGATCACATGGAATCCAGAGGGAGCTAGCCAATTGGATATAAAATTGGCTTGAAGATAGGAGATAGATGGTGGTGATCGAGGATTGTTTTTCTCACTGAAGGTCTAAGACCAGCAGTGTACCAAAGGGATCGATGCTTGGTCTGCTGCATTTCGTTTCATTTATACAAATAATTTGGATATGAATATAGGAGGTACAGTTAGTAAGTTTGCAGACGACACTAAAATTGGTAGTATAGCAGACAACGAAGGTGATTATCTCAGAGTACAACAGGACATTGATCAGATGAGCCAATGGGCTGAGAAGCAGCAGTTGGAGTTTAATTTAGATAAATGTGAGATGTTGCATTTTGGTAAGGCAAATCAGGGCAGGACGTGCATACTCAATGGTAGGGCCCTGGGAAGTGTTGCTGAAAGAAGAGACCTAAGGTTGCAGGCACATGGTTCCTTGAAAGTGGAGTCGCAGGTAGACAGGCATTTGGCATGGTTGCCTTTATTGGTCAGTACATTGAGTATAGGAATTGGGACATTATGTTGCAGCTGTACAGGACATTGGTGAGGTCACTTTTAGAATACTGCTTTCTGATCTCCCTGCTTTTGGAAGAATGTTCTTAAACTTGAAAGTGTCCAAAAAAGATTGACAAGGATGTTGCCAGGATTGAAGTGTTTGAGCTATAGGGAGAGGCTGAAGGGGTGACTTTATAGAGGTTTATAAAATCATTAGGGGGTAAAGTTCTGAAGCATCACTGGACCAGCAATGTTAACTCTGCTTCCTCTCCACAGATGCTGTCCAACCTGTTGGGTTTTGGTATCATCTGCAAACGTACTAACTATAGCTCTTATATTGCTGGGTTTCCCCAGTAATTTGTGTTTGTGTTGCCTCCTGATCTCTGCAAAGACATGGATAATCAGCAGGTATCGTTTCTTCCCCAATTGTTTTAGGTCCTCCCCTAGCCCCACCTCATTGCCACTCAATCCTCCCATTGCAACCACCTTTCCCAATCCAACTGGACCCATCTCAATTAACCACAGGCACATGACGTTGACAGTGTCCTTCGATCAACCAATTTTATTCTAGACAGCTCACTGGATCATCAGTAATTATATTCCAACATCAGGGGTATCTCAGAATCTAGGTGTAGGTGCAATGTGCACAATTCAATCTCCAGGTAAACAGTTCTAAAGAATGCTTTCATTTGGGCGCTCTGCTTGGTCCAATTGGATATTTCCTCAAACCAATTTTCTCTCAATTACCCATCCCATGCAAAGACAGACTTCAGAATTTCAAACATAAACGATATGCCACAAAAATCAAACTTGTTAACTTTTACATGGAAAAAAAAGTTGCTCTAGAAGCCAAGTTTGGCCACAAAATTGGCCACAACCCCAATTAATGGAGATGCTGTTAATTGCAGCCTTCTGTGGGCCATGGTGGAGGCTCAAAAAAACTGAGATTGGCACAAGACACCAGTAGGTACTTTCTCAAAGCTTTTAAATATATGTATTTTTAAAAATGACTACAAAAATGACTAACTCAATATAACCATAAGCTTTTTAAAGAAAACATTTTAGAATATAATCTGTCAGCTGCACTTGTTTACAGTGAATGCTATGTTTGTTGTTGGGCAGTTTATAGAAATAATAATTTAGGGGATGGGTAGCTAGGCGGGGATGGGTGGCTAGGCTGAGTTGGCATTTATTGCCTTTCCCTAGTTGGTCTTGAATGGGTGTTGGTGAGCTGCATTTTTGAACCATTGTAGTCCATTTGCTGTAGGGTGTCCCAAAAAGCTATGAGGGAGGGAGTTCCAGGATTTTGACCCAGTGACAGTGAAGGAATGGTGATATATTTCCCAGTCAGATGGTGACTAGCTTCGAGGGGAGCTTGCAAGTGGTGGTGTTCCCATGGATTTGCTGCTCCTGTCCTTCTAGATGGAAGTTGTCATGGGTTTGGAAGGTGTTGCCTAAGGAGTCTTGGTGAATTTCTGCAGTGCAGCTTGTAAATGGCACATACTGCTGCTGCTTGTGGGAGTCAATAGAGGAGGGAGTAGATATTTGTGGCTGTGATATCAATCAAGTGGGCTGCTTTGCTCTGGATAGTGTTAAACTTCAAGATTTGTTAGAGCTGCACTCATCCAGGCAGATGGGGAGTATTCCATCACACTCCTGACTTATGCCTTGTAGACAGTAAAAAGGTTGAACAAGTCAAGCACTAAGTTACACTACAGCCTCTGAACAGCTCTTGTAACCACAACATTCATATGGCTAATATAGTTCAGTTTCTGATCAGTGGTAACCCCCAGAACACTGACTGTGGTGAATTCAGTGATGGCAATGCATCAAGCAGGCGATGAATAGATTGTCTCTTCTTGGAAATGGTCACTGCCTAGCATTTGTGTGGCAAGAATGCTACTTGCCTTTTGTCAATCCAACTCTGGATATTTTCCATTTGTGGCATTTGAGGATTGACTGCTTCATTATCTGACGAGTTGTGAATGGTACTAAACATGGTTCAATCTTCAACAAATACCTCTACTTTTGATGTAATGATGAAGGGATGTTCATTGATGAAGCAGCTTAAGACAGATCTAGCCAAAGACACTACCCTGAGGAACTCCAGGAGCTGAAGTGATTGACCAACTACAGCCACCTTCATTTGCACCAGGTATGGTTCCAACTAGCCAAGAGTTTTCCCTGATTGACCTTAACTGTAATTTTGCTCAGGCTCCTTGATGCCACAATTTGTTGAATGCAACCCTGATGTCTAGGGCAGTCACTCTGGAATTCAACTCATGCCCATGTTTGGAACAAGGTCTGGAGCTGAATGACCATGTTGGAGTCCAAACTCCGTGTCACTGAGCAGGTTATTGCTGAGCAAAATGTTGCTCAATAGTACTATTGATGGCAACCTCCATCACTTAACTGATGACCAAGAGTAAACTCATGGGACCATTAGATTTGTCCTGCTGGGTGTACAGATTGTTGTCTAAATGCCCATATTGGAACTAATCTGGAACATCTTGTCTTGGGCAAATATGATGAATAGAAATACATGGAAACAGAAACAGTTCTCAAACCTGGAACAATTTAGAGTATAATCGAGACACAAAGTGAAAACTCCAGTGCTTCAAGATACATGTTTGGTTATTGTGTTAAGAAGAGAGGTAACTTTTTCTCCCAATTACCCCATTTACAATGGCTGACTATCTTCCTTCTCCCCAATCCTACTGTACAGTGTGCGCTCCTGTGCCATCATTGACAAACAAATAAAAATACTGACAATTCTGCTCAGGTTGCTGGTTGGCTTCTTGGAATGAAGTACTTGCTAATCCTTAAAGGGGAAGTGATTATATGTTCAATTATCATTGGTTAAACACTCAGACTGTTTAAATTTCTGACCCAGACAAAATTGAATATATATTGGCAGTGTGCAATACATATTTAATTAATAGTATACATTATTTAAACCCACAGTGTAGAATTCGAAAGTCAGTTGGGGTTTAGTAGGGCGACAGCCACATACCCCTAGTCAGACACTGTACTGAATGGTCCAATGCTTCTTTGACACTGTCACCAACTCACGGGACGAAAAACAAGAACGACATTCTGGATTGTAGACAACAGGTCCATCAATATTTAAATGAAAAGGAACAATAAGATTCACAGAGAGAGGAGCTGAGGTAGACGTGGAGTTGAGTGATGGTGCAGAGGTAAAAGTGGATGGTTTTCAAGGATATGTGGTCTAAACTCATCTCGAGAACAAATATAACCCCAAGATTGTGAAGAACCTGGTTCAGCTTCAGACTAGTGCCAAAGACAGGGATGATGTCACTAACTTCGGGAATGGAGTTCAGAGCAAGGACTGATAACGATGGCTTCATTCTGTATTTAAAGTCATGTGTTTCCTATGCTGCGGCAAACGCAGCTGCTGTGGAAGAGAGGTGCCGATGAAGTAGAGTCATGTGTTGTGGTGAGAGTGACAACTAATGCTGTGCTTTCAGATGGTGTCACCAAAGGGCAGCATGCAAATGGGAGAAAAATGAGGCTGACAATGGCAGATCCCTAGGAGGCGCCATGAGGTAGCTGTGGTGAGCATGGAGAAAAGTCAGTATGAGTGATTCTCTGCCTAGCGATTAAATAGGGAAGAACTGAAACAGGTGCGAACAGTCCTACCAAACAGCAGAGAGGTAATGGATCAGGGTGATATGGTCAACAATACCAAAGGGCAAGCAGTCAAGAAGATTGAAGAGGGAGCCATACATACCTTTGTCAAAGGCATATGAAAGTCAATGTGTATCTTACAAGAGCTGTTTTAACACTGGCAGGTCCAGAAATCCAGTTTGTGGAGGTGGTCTCAAGCATGGAGTTCCAAGAAAATCATAAGGATATGATCATGCAGTACTCTGGCTCATCTCTACATTAACACTAGTTACAAAAGTAGATTAAAATGGCTTTAGAATATCATATCTGGACTGAAATATGTGACTTTGGAATATTATTACACCATAGCTTAAAAAAAGCACCAGGTTTTCCTTACATTCATCGAGAATATGCCAACTATCCAGCAGTACATATTTGTATGCCCCTGTGTATTTAGCCTTATACAAAATGGAATGCAAAGGCAGCAGCAAAGGATTCAAGAGCAAATGTGTGACTAATAAACTGGAACCCTCACTTTTTCCACAGGAGAAGAGTTGCAGTCTTATTCTGATGCTACTACAACTCAAATCATTAATCCTTCTTGCAACAGATCCACTGGTGTCTTAAAAGACAGGTTAATATTGCTCTATTATTGTGCAAACCTCAGAAATACACCATATCTTTAAGACAGTTAGATAACATTACAGTATGAGTTCTCACATAACATATCTCCATCTTACCCTCAGTATAGTTAAGCAAGCAGCCAGTCAGACAGAGGCAGTCAACTAGTCAGCCAGCCAGTCAACTACGCACATAATGTGACGAGTATCTAAGCCAGACTGTATACATCTGAGATATCACAGTATATGTAATTCTTTAGTAATCAGTTTAAAGATGGTTGTCTCAGCAAGTACCAGAGTTTCTGTGGCACGTGCTATTTGAGCTAACGTATAGAAAACTACAGTCAAAAGTCAGACTGCATTCTGGAGAATCTTCACTTGAATTCTACTGTGATTTCAATTACCTCCCCGTCACTCCGACCCCAGTTGTGGCCTCCTGGTGTTAAAACTCCCACTTATCCCCCAATATTAGCCAGCAATTAACATCAGCTGACCCCATGTACTCCTGACCTCACTGAGTTCCAACATCTGCTTTTGGGGTCCTCACACCTTTGTTATGTTTGAAGCCAATATATTGTCAATGACATTGTGCCTTTAGCAAAAGATTTTCTTTTCATCTCTTTCCAATAACTTTCAGTTAAAGGGAGCAGAACAAAAAGAAGAAATGGCTGGAGAAGCTCAGCAGGTCTGGCAGCATCAGTGCAGAGAGGAAACAGAGTTAATGTTTAGAGTACACTGACCTTAACTGAAAAAGGGTCACTGTACTCAAAAACAAACTGTTTTCTCTGTCCACAGATGCTGCCAGACTGCAGTTTCTCCATCCTGCAGATATTTAAGAAAAACGTTGTTCTCAAATATTATCAGTTCAGTTTGGAAGTAATGAAAATACCAAAATCATGAACCTAACAATCCGGTCCTTTTTAGCCAGACTTTCAGTCACCTGTCCCTATATAAAATAGAGACACACAAGATGATTGTTGTTAATACCAGTAAGTGCCCTGGAGCATGAATACGATATATTTCAGTGGTTTAGAGGCACCACACCTTGTTAAATACAGTAGACACAGCACAAACTAGTATTGCTAACTGGGCAATCAGTAGATTAGATTGCCTAGAGTGTGGAAACAGGCCCTTCAGCCCAACAAGTCCACACCGACCCTCTGAAGAGTAACCCACCCAGACCCATTTTCCTCTGACTAATGCAACTAATACTATGGGCAATTTAGTGCGGCCATTTCACCTGGCCGACACATTTTTGGATTGTGGGAGGAAACTGGAGCACCCCGAGGAAACCCACGCACGTATGAGTCTGTCAAGCCGGGCAGTACAATAGAGGTTGCTGAATTCCCTCAAATGAGGGGAGTGTGGCCTCTCTCTGGATGGGACAGACATTTCTTCTTATTGAAGTGTCGATCCTGCAGTGTATGGGGGAGGGGGTGCAAGATTGTGAGAATTCTGGATTAAAAGGGTCACTGAACCTGAAACACCTACTCTGTTTTCTCTCCACAGATGTTGCCAGACCTGCTGAGCTTTTCCCAGCAACTGTCAATATGCTTCTATACTCAGAGTGACAAATGAATCCTTGTACATCTAGCCCCGCTAACCTGTTTACTGTAGATGGTGTAGTTTTGTCAGGAAGGTGACACTGTTGAAGCTTCAGTACTTCAGAAAGCAAACAGGCTGAGAGCAGTTCACGGGATATACCTCCAGACTTTCCACACACACAGCTCAAATAGATCATCGAAGAAAAGTAAATGGACATGAGAAGGAACAAAAAAAAGACCATTGTGTGACCTTCATAAACAACTTCAAAATGTTTGGATGAACAAAGAATTACTTGAAAAGATGGCAAAAGTTAAAAATCACACCACACCAGGCTATAGTCCAACAGGTTTATTTGGAAGCACTAGCTTTTGGAGCACTGCTCAAAGGAGAGGCACTCCAAAAGCTAGTGCTTCCAAATAAACCTGTTGGACTATAACCTGATGCTGAGATTTTTAACTTTGTCCACCCCAGTCCAACACCAGTAGTTATTACCTGGATTGACATGACTGTCCTTGACACAAGCAGCATTAAAAGAATAGTTGGGGGGGGGAAGACTTTGGAAACTGATACTTCAATCTCCCGCAGAGCCGATAAAACATTTTGGACCAAAATTCCAACCTGCATGCCATGCAGTCCTGGAATTCCAAAATACTCATGGTCCACTCGTCAGCCAAACGAGGCACCTGTGCAGGGAGGCTGACTGTACAAGTGGAGCACATTCCTTCCTGGCTTGATCCAGAAAATTTCAACCCTAAAGTTCACAGGTTGGAATTTCGGCACAGAGAGGTGGAAATAGGAGCTGCGTTTGTACAGGGGTCAGAACGCTGCTGCAGCAGGCAAGTTAAGACTTTTCACATGGGTGAGCCTTTAGTTGGGCAGCAAGCCCATTTCCATGCTGATTAGGGCAGGAGGTGGACTCCCAAAACTGGAAGCTAATCAAACCAGCTTTTCATGGTTTCAGGAGAAGCATCTAGCTTCTGTGAGACACAAGACACTGGGGAGTGCACCTCAACAAGATGGCGTCCTCTCAGCCACTTTCCAAACAGCTGAATGTGTTAAGGAATCCCTTTGCAAGGGAGCTTTTAGCTTCACCTCCAGCTAAAGGCCTGGCCTTCGGGCCTAAAACTGGTTTCCTGCCTGAACACAGTCGATCTCTCTCCCCCTTCCCCCACCACCTTTAGGTCAGGATTTGAAAACTTCAGTCGAACCTCTTCAACTTATCTTTAAATGAGGCTCTAACAAGCCAAAAATATAAACTAGACATTGCTAAAGAAACACGTATTGGTCCACCATTAGGCAGAATTAGTTGTATCAGTTCTGTTGGGTTTCATAGAGGATTCCTTTCTGTATCCCTTAGTGGGATTTTTCACACTATTCTCAGAAACCCACCTATGCACCACTCCCCTAAGCAATGCTCCCTGTAAGCTGTACTTGTGCATAGCCTCTATTCTCATTGATGTCCACTTCCAGACTTCACAGCCATGCACAGACCTCAGCATGCAGAAGAAAAGAAAAAAAAAAATCAGAGAACACTACCTCCCAGTTACCCTGCTTGCCCTTCCAAAGGCAGATGTATTTGCCCCACATCAGCACAAATTATGCTCCAGGTCAAGCATTGTCAAGCAAGAGTTACCCTTCATGGTGCATATAGGGTGGGAGGAGAACCAGAAAGAAATATTTCTCAGAACATGTGTGTGGCACAGCTTAGACCTTGCTGAGAATACAAATGCATATTAAGTGTCACTATTTAAAAACCAAGCTACACGGGTCACCTATCTTTAGCCTTGTTCCATCTTAAAACCCAGCCCAAGGGAATGGTATACTTTTCTCAATGCCCACTACTTAGTCACATCAATTATTGTGCTGCACGGTCAGTTCTGCCAAAGCCAGTGATTGTGACTGTTAATGACCTCTCTCCTATCCCTTGCAGTAGCCCATATTATCCAATGCACAAACATCCCTCCCCATATATGTTGAGTTGCACCGCTCCCCCCGCCTTAACAATTATTGTCCTTTTTGCATCTCAACAAACCCCACAATCAACTTCCCCAATGTCTTTACCACAGCAGCGGTCCCTGATAATGAGCTGATCTCCAGATCTTACTGTGACCAAATCTCCCTGACCGACTTGCATGACATCCCTAACTGATCAATACCCCCGACTGGTCAATTTGCAGCTCCGTCTGGTTAGTCTGTCGGTCCCAAGCGACCGACAGACCATATCTGAGCCCTTGCGGCTTTAAGGCAGATTATGCCCCAACTTACTGTTCTGGGACCATCTGACTGAAGACCATCTCCCTTGGCCTGACTGCTCCACATAGATTGAGAAATTGCATCTGCACAACCGAATGGTTGTGTTTACACTAAGTTACATTCCTTGCAATCACACAATGCAGGTGGGAGATTAGCAGTGCATAGTGCCATGCAGCAACATGCCCACAACGTGCCAACATAACCATGTGCCTGGCTTTGTGTCTGTGCTAAAGGACTGTGAGCTGTCATGGTGGGAGGAGGGGGGGGGGAGAGGAGGGGGTGGGGGGGGTGGGGAAAGAGTGAGCAAGCATGAAAGGGCAAGTGCGGAGCCCCCAAGATTGATCCTGATCCCTGGTCCAAACCGCAAGTTTGCTGTTCTCTGCACACAGTGTCCTGTCGGCAGTGTTACAATGGTATACTCTGAAGTGCAGCATTTTGGAAGTGGTATAGAGAGGCTAGAGTGCATCCAACGAGAACATCCACAGAGAGAGGCTGCAGGCAATTACCAGGCCTGGATTCTGCTTGGAAATGTTGCTGTCCAAGATGAAGGAGCAAGTGGTGAGCACGAGTCACCAGGTACCCACTCCGACTTTCATGTCAGGAATCATCAGTGTCTAGTTTCTATCCAGCTGATGGCAGAGTAAGAAACTGCATATCACCAAAGTGCGATTGGGGAATAATGGAAAAGTGCTGCATTCAAATGGATGCAGTTAGGTCTCTTCCCACTCACTCCTGGAGATTCTCATCTTGTGGTTCAAGACTCGGTTGGAGGCCTTTCACCCTCGACGTCGAGAATGTCATTTCTGCTGATCTCACCATGTTTTCCCCAGCTAATGTCCCGAATTGTTCAGGGGCTGGCAAAGTTCTGCCCAGTCAGTCTGGCAACCTCTCTGTGTAGAGCAAAATAAAGTTTTGAAGTGGATGAGCCTTCAAACTCCTCTGCTCAGAGTTCTGATGAAATGGTCGCTGCTCTGAAACATTAATTCCATTTCTCTCCCCATAGATGTTGTCACCTGCTGTGTACCATTCTATTTTTCATTTCTGATTTACAGCAGCTACTGCTTTCTCTTGCTGAGCCCAATCGCCTGGTCATCACTTGGGCACAGCAGTCTTTTCAGGTCAGAAAACCTGCCTCCTCCCAAAATGACCTGTGTCAACATCTCGCAATGATATCTGCAGACCCAACTCGTTCTCAAACTGATTTAGGGGCTCACCTACATTTCAGCCAACATTTATGTTTAGTGATGGGGTGGATAATTTCCCAATGTCTCTGAAACTCCGAATGACCTTCTCTCTTCCTGGTCCTGCAAAGATGCGCCCATCTTGCTGGCTCAGTAAAAGCCTTCCTGCCCTCATTGTGAGAGAGAAAGCCAATGTTTACAGCTGTTTAGATTAGATTCGATTCCCTACAGTGAGGAAACAGGCCCTTTGGCTCAACCAGACCCTCCGAAGAGCAACCCACCCAGACCCATGACTAATGTACCTAACATTACGGGCATTTCAGCATGGCCAATTCACCTGACCAGCACATCTTTGGACTGTGGGAGGAAACCAGAGCACCCGGAGGAAACCCACGCAGACAGGGGGAGAATGTGCAAACTCCTCACAACCCAAGGTTGGAATCGAACGCTGTTGATGAAGCTTTTTGTCTTCCACACAATTTCAAATGATCACAGTTACAGTGAAGTTGCCCCTCCCACTGCTTGTTAAAATTGCTTTGCAATGTCTTGTGCTACCATTGGGAGGACACTCGAAGATGTAAAATAAACATGCAGGGTGGGAGCTAAAGGAACTGAGCCATAATCACCGGCGCAGACATTTTGGGATCGCAAAAAGATTTAAAAACTCTTTTAAACAATTCCTGTTTAAAAATCAGTGTCATCTGTGCATTGCGTTAGGATATATAAAACCAAACAGAGTCTTCTACAACCTCAGAATGTCACAGAGCACAGCCGCTGAAGTGTAGTCACTGAGGTAATGTAGGAGCTGCCGCAATCTATTTACATACAGCAAGTTCCCACAAACAACAATGTGATCGTGGTGAGATAATCTGTTTTTTCTTTAAATGATGTGAACTGAAGGATAGATTATGGCCTCCGGACAGCAGAGAGAACTCCCCTGCTTGTAATCAAAGTAATGCCATTGAATCTTTCATGTGTACCCAGAAGGGAGAGCAAGCCTGGCTTTAAAAGTTGGATCTAAAAGCCAGCATCTCCAGCCCTTCAAGTTATAGTGCCATTGGAAACTGCTCTATAAAACTCACTGGTACAAAGATGAATGTTCACAAGTCACTGGTATACAAAAGCCGTTAAGCTTTCCAGTTATACAAGTTCAGCCCACAATAAGTCGCATACAACTTTTGTCTTAGTCATCGCTTTACAAAGCATAGTTTTGCCAATGTTGAGTTAAACGGTTGAGAGGCCGTCTGGAATTTAAGAAACCTTTGCCAGGATCCTCATCTTTTGTCTGCACCAAACGGAAAATAATCACTTGACGTAAAGTAGGGAAAATGTAAATGCTTTTCAAGAATGAACAATATGGAAAATTTTGGATAAACCCAGTTGTCAAGGGTGTGCCACATCTTAAGCTTTTTTTTCCTGACAATTCTGTTGATCACAAGAATTTACACTCTAAACATTTGTAAATTAAAATCTAACTTGAAGACGCAACACTGATTACCTGCCACCCTAAAAGCGGAATATCTGAGTTTGAATTAGTTGTATCACATGGACTCAAATGGATGCAATGACAAGTTTGCAATGTTACACTTACGCCACTCTCTTGGGTACAAGATATCTAGGGCTACAGATACTTAAGTATTTGATAATAAAATAGCAAAAAAAAGGTTCAGCATAAAAGGAAAAATAAAAAATATGTAGAAAGTTCGAGAGTTTGAAGGTCTCAGCAGTAGAAAATGACTTTGTAACAGATAGGGTTTGCGTTAAATATTCTAAAAACCTGTTTTCAGGCATAACCTTGAACCCATCCAAAGTTCTGCTGCCCACAACCTAACTTGCACCAGGTCCTATGCACCAGTGCCTTTGCTGACAAACATTAATCTCATCCTACATTGTTCAGTCTCTGAGGCCTTGTCGCTCAGCCCTTCCCACCTACTGTGACTTTTCTAGGTCCCACTACAGAACGCTGCACTACACTCCTCCACTCTACCTCTTGGTCATCTCCAACTGTAATTATTCAACCACTGATCTTCAGTTGCCCAGCGCCTAACCTCTGAGAATTTCCACCCCTACACTTCGCTATTACGTTTCCTCCTTTAAAATGCACCTACTTTCTTGACTAAGCTTTTGGTCACTTGTGTTTGTATCCCATCCTAGCTCACAGTAAAACCTCATTTAATAATACTGCTAAGTAGTGGCTTGGGATATTTTTCTATCTTGAAGGCACTAGATAAATACAAAGAGGCAACCATTCAGTTCCTCAAACCATTTAAGGTGATCTGGTTGATTTTTATCTAACTTCAATCACCCACCTTGGCTGCATACCCTTCTGTAATCTTGGCCATCAAAAATCTGTACTTCTTGAATTTGGCATGTTTCAACTGACCCCTATACCCCTTATTCCCCCAATCTCTGAGTGGGAGGAGAGAGGGGAAGAAGGAAGAAAAAACAGTTCCAACCGCTTGTGTGAAGAAATGTTTACCAACTTCACTGTGAATGACTGCGCTCTGAATTTAATGGTACCTTTGTGCTAGACTCCCCCAACAGCAGGAAGTCCATCGCCCCAGTCATCTGCTTTCAAAATGTTTTAAACCTCAACCAAATGACACCCCCCCCCCCCCCCCACTGCCAACATTCTATGTTCCTGTGAGTACAATCAGTTTATGAAATCTTTCCTCAATCTGACCCATGGAGCCTTGTAATTACAGGACGCTGGCTTATATCCAGAGCTCTCCTTACACTGTCAACTTCTGTGACGCTGTATCAGCTGCCTGTCAACTGTTTGCTCATGTTAGCTGGGGTTCTCAGTTGGCATTCAAGTCCTGACAACAAGCACATTTTCAACACAATGTCTAAATATTTCGTGATTTCTGCCATACAAGGTTAATTTGGTTAGGTCAATATAGTGACAAAATAGCACATTTTGCCCTTCCCTCAAGTCAAGAAAGGTGGTACCTTAGCATTTTGCAAAGGAGCTCCCGTACAATCCCACGAGGATTAAACATGGGTCCGTTACAAACAATCTGAAACTTGAACTCAGGGTTTAACAAATGAAACTGTAAATGAAATGATAGCATACCCAACACAGGGGGTGTACATTTTGACTTTTTGTGCCCATCAAGGTCTGAACTGAAATAGTACTAACCACTAGATGGCATCATGTATTGTTAGATGGTATGATTTCCAAAACATTGACTGCTAATTGTACTGTTTGTTGTGAAGATCGTAATTTTTTATTTTTCTACATTTTTGATTGTGGACTGAAATGGAGAAAAGACTGCTTTAAAACCAAGGACTGCTGAAAGGTCAGTGCACATTTTGAAAGTAAGTTACCCAACACTCATAGTAAGCGCTGTTTACATTGCTGTTTGTTCAAGCAATGAGGGACATCGAGTTGCAGATAAACCATAACTGAAGCGAGGGTACAAGTGGAGATTCAACCAGCAACAAGCAACTAAATGGTCTGGGGAATAGTGACCCCTTATCAAAGACGAAGGCCTTCTGTGTGCCAACAACTGAGACGGGTTCCCAGAGAACTCACCGTTTGGACAGAAGCCATTGGAGCTTCAGAAAGGAAGGAGCTGTCTTTTCTCTGCAGTAAACAGCAACAAACCTGAAGAAAGCCAGTTTATTTTCCTCAGCAGTTGCTGCAGGCTCTGGCTTTTAAAATATGAAGCGATCATCCTGTGCCTCCTGCAAGAGACAGTACGAGGAGGAGCAGCAGCAGTGAGGAGCAGCATGACCTGACAACATTTGACAATCCAAAAGAAGCATCTTCTCACTATTTGCCACCACCCACAATGAAATTGTTATGTCTGGGTACGCACGTAGGCGGAGCTAAAAAAGTGAATTGGGGAATTAGAGTCATAGAGTCAGATGTACAGCACGGAAACAGACCCTTCGGTTGAACCCATCCATGCCAACCAGATATCCCAACCCAATCTAGTCCCACCTGCCAGTACTTGGCCTATATTTTTCTAAACCCTTCCTATTCGTATACCCATCCAAATGCCTCTTAAATGTTGCAATTGTAGCAGCCTCCACCACCTCCTCTGGCAGCTCATTCCATACACGTACCATTCTCTACATGATAAAGTTGCCCCTTAGGTCTCTTTTATATCTTTCCCCTCTCACCCTAAACATATGCCCTCTTGTTCTGGACTCCCCGACCCCAGGGAAAAGACTTTGCCTATTTATCCTAACCATGCCCCTCAATTTTGTAAACCTCTATGAGGTCACCCCTCAGCGTCCGATGCTCTAGGGAAAACAGCCGCAGCCTGTTCAGCCTCTCCTTATAGCTCAAATCCTCCAACCCTGGCAACATCCTTGTAAATCTTTTCTGAACACTTCCAAGTTTCACAACATCTTTCAGATAGGAAGGAGACCAGAATTACACACAATATTCAGTGGTTGAACCAATGTTCTGTACAGCCACAACATGACCTACCAACTCCTGTACTCAATACTCTGACCAATGAAGGAAAGCATAACAAACGCCTTCTTCACTAATCTATCTACCTGTGACTTCACTTTCAAGGAGCTATGAACCTGCACTCCAAGGTCTCTTTGTTCAGCAACACTCTCTAGGACCTTACCATTAAGTGTATAAGTCCTGCTAAGATTTGCTTTCCCAAAATGCAGCACCTCGCATTTTTATGTAATTAAACTCTATAAGCCACTTCTCAGCCCAGTGGCCTAACTGGTCAAGATCCCATTGTAATCGGAGGTAACCTTCTTCGCTGTCCACTACACATCCAATTTTGGTGTCATCTGCAAACGTATTAAGTATACCTCTTGTGCTCACATCCAAATCATTTATATAAATGAGGAAAAGTAGAGGACCCAGCACCCATCCTTGTGACACTCCACTGGTCACAGGCCTCCAGTCTGAAAAACAACCCTCTACCACCACCCTCTGTCTTCTTCCTTTGAGCCAGTTCTGTATCCAAATGGTTAGCTCTCCCTGTATTCCATGAGATCTAACCTTGCTAATCAATCTCCCATGGGGAATCTTGTTGAACGCCTTACTGAAGCCCATATAGATCACATCTACTGCTCTGCCCTCATAAATCCTCTTTGTTACTTCTTCAAAAACTCAATCAATCAGGTTTGTGAGACATGGTTTCCCACGCACAAAGCTATGTTGACTATCCCTAATCGGTCCTTCCCTTTCCAAATACACGTACATCCTGTCCCTCACGATTCCCTCCAACAACTTGCCCAGCACCGACGTCAAACTCACTAGTCCATAGTTCCCTGGCTTGTCCTTATCACCCTTCTTAAACAGTGGCACCACGTTAGCCAACTCCAGTCTTCAGGCACCTCACCTGTGCCTATCGGTGATACAAATATCTCAGCAAGATGCCCAGCAATCACTTCTCTAGCTTCCTACAGTGTTCTAGGGTACACCTGATCAGGTCCTGGGATTTATCCACCTTTACACGTTTCAAGGCACCCAGCACTTCCTCCTCTGTAATATGGATATTTTTCAAGATGGCACCATCTATTTCCCTACATTTTAGATCTTGCATTTCCTTTCCATAGTAAATACTGAAGCAAAGCACTAGTTTAGCATCTCCCCCATTTTCTGCAGCTCCACACAAAGGCTGCCTTGCTGATCTTTGACGGGCCCTATTCTCTCCCTCGTTACTCTTTTGTCCTCAATGCATTTGTAAAAACCCTTAATTCTATTTGCCAAAGCTTCTCATGTCCCCTTTTTGCCCTCCTGATCTCCCTCTTAAGTATAGTCCAACTGCCTTTATACTTTAAGGATTCACTCAATCTATCCTGTCTATACCTGACATATGCTTCCTTCTTTTTCTTAACCAAACCCTAAATTTCTTTAGTCATCCAGCATTCCATATCCCAACAGCCTTTCCTTTCACCCGAACAGGAAGATACTTTGTTATCTCATTCCTGAAGGCTTCCCATTTTCCATCTGTCCCTTTACCTGCGAACATCTGCCCCCAATCAGCTTTTGAAAGTTCTTGCCTAATAGCTTCAAAATTGGCCTTTCTCCAATTTAGAACTTCAACTTTTAGATCTGGTCTATTCTTTTCCATCACTATTTTTAAATCTAACAGAATTATGGTCGCTGACCCCAAAGTGCTCCCCCACTGACACCTCAGTCACCTGCCCTGCCTTATTTACCAAGAGTAAGTCAAGTTTTGCACCTTCTCTAATAGGAACATTGATATACTGAATCAGAAAAGCTTCTTGTATACACTTAAATTCCTCTCCATCTAAACCCTTAACACTATGGCAATCCCAGTCGATGTTTGGAAAGTTAAAATCCCCTACCATAACCACTCTATTATTGTTACAGGTAGCGGAGATCTCTATGCAAACTTGTTTCTCAATATCCCTCTGACTATTAGAGGGGTCTATAATACAATCCCAATAAGGTGATCATCCTTTTCTTATTTCTCAGTTCCACACAAATAACTTCCCTGGATGTATTTCCGGGAATATCCTCCCTCAGCACAGCTGTAATGCTATCCCTTATCAAAAATGCCATTCCCCCTCCTCTCTTGCCTCCCTTTCTATCCTTCCTGTAGCATTTGTATCCTGGAACATTAAGCTACCAGTCCTGCCCATCCCTGAGCCATGTTTCTGTAATTGCTATGATACCCCAGTCCCATGTTCCTAACCATGCCCTGAGTTCATCTGCCTTCCCTGTTAGGCCCCTTACATTGAAATAAATGCAGTTTAATTTATTAGTCCTACCTTGTCCCTGCCTGCCCTGACTGTTTGACTCGCTTCTGTTCTCAACTGTACCTATCTCTGATCGATCTCTTTCCTCACTATCTCCCTGGGTCCCACCCCTCCACCTTACTAGTTTAAATCCTTCTGAGCAGCTCTAGCAAATCTCCCTGCCAGTATATTAGTCCCCTTCCAATTTAGGTGCAATCCGTCCTTCTTGTACAGGTCACTTCTACCCCAAAAGAGGTTCCAATGATCCAAAAATGTGAATCCTTCTCCCATACACCAGCTCCTCAGCCATGCATTCATCTGGTCTATCCTCCTATTCCTGCCCTCACTAGCTCGTAGCACTGGGAGTAATCCAGATATTACTACTCTAGAGACCTCCTTTTTAAATTTCTGCCTAACTCTCTGTAATCTCCTTTCAGAATGTCAACCTTTTCCCTTCCTATGTCGTTGGTTCCAATGTGGACAATGACCTCTTGCTGGTCCGTCTCCCCCGTGAGAACATTGTGCACTCTCTCAGAGACATCCTTGATCCTGGCACTAGGGAACCAACATTCTGCATTTTCGCTGCTGGCGACAGAAACATCAGTCTGTACCTCGGACTAGACAGTCCCCTAACACAATTGATCTCTTTGAACCTGATGTATCCTTCATTGCAATACAGCCAGTCTCAACACCAGAAACTTGGCTGTTCATGCTACAGTCCCCTGTGAATCGATCACTCCCTACATTTTCCAAAACAGCATACTTGCTTGAAATGGGTATAGCCACAGAAGACTCCTGCACAAGCTACCTACCTCTCTTATCTTTCCTGGAGTTAACCCATCTATTTGGTTGTATCGGAGACTACCCCCCCCTTCCTATAACTGCCATCCATCACATACTGTCGCTGTTGCAAATTCCTCATTGCCTCTAAGTGCCTCTCCAACCGATCCATTCGATCTGATAGGATTCGCATCCAAACAGCATTTATTACAGGTATAATCCACAGTAACCCATAAACTCTCCTTAAATTCCCACATCTGACAAGAAGCGCATATCACTCTACTAAAGGCCATTTTTGCTCCTTCACAATCTACAGATGGAGAAAGTAACACCATCTTATTCCTCCACGAAACACTGCTCCTGGTTAAATTAATAGTTATGGCTAATATTTTAAATTTAATTAAGAGACATTTCTGCAAAAACATATAATCAAGAAAGAACCCACTCTACTTACTACTGCAGACTTTCTGTAGGCCACACTTAACACTATTCACTTATCTGTTTCTGTGCTGTGACTTCGCCCAAACAATTCCTCCAAGATCAGTTGTGAATTTCACTGTTTGTTAATTTTCCCAGACGCACGCCGACGTCCAGTGATACATGAATTCGAACAGCAAAGGCAGTATCTGTGCACTGTGTTTGTTTGTATATATGAAATCTTTAACTTGCCCAACAACTCCAAGAATAGCAGGTGCTACCCAGTGTGCTACCCAGTGAAACATAACAGGATTCAACTGTTACTGTACTGCAAAGCTCCATCATTGGATATGGGATCAAGTTGTCAACAGAGCCATACAAATGCAAGCTCTTTAATTAAGAATATGTTTAGGACATATTAGAATGTTATATCGTGTAAGCCATTTATTTCAGAATGCTATTGGGGGTTACCCTGACAGCAGGTAGGGCACATTCTGCTTACTCTTCCTGGAGTACAATATATTGTCTTCACTTCAGAGGAGACATCAAGTGAAGGTGGAATTATCATCTTTGGAAGCAAGAAAAATCAGAGATTAGGTAGAGATGCTCAAAATCATCCAAAGTCTTCAGACTGAAGGAGAAACAGGTTCCATTAACCTGAGGAGACAGATTTAAAGTAAAAGAACAAGAGGTTTTATTACCATACTCCAAGACAATGCATTCCAGAACTTAAGCACTTCTGCATTAAAGATTTCCCTCATGTTACCATTCCTCCCAGCTCCCATCATCTTAAACTGATATTTTCTGCTTTTTGACCCATACACCAATAGAGACAAATACTCCCTTTGTATTTTGTCCACATCCCTTGTAACTTTGAATACTTCAATTAAATCTCCTCTGAGCCAAGGAGAACATTCTCAACTTCTCTAATTTCTCTATGTAACTGAACCTTCTCACCAAATTAAGAATTCCCAACAATCTTTTCAGCACTGTCTCCAATGCTTTCATATTCTTCTGAAACGGAGATGTTCAGCTGAGGCAAAGCCAGTAGCTTATACAGCTTTAACATGACTTTCACTGAATTAGAGAAGCAAGCAAAGTAAAAAGAGAAGACTCTCAGAAGATCTGCTGTGGGAATGATCTCAAGTGTAGAATCCTCCCTTCTTTCCCAGTAAACAGTTTCAGTTTTAGTTTTCTCTAGGTGAGTCCATGTGATGAGTTCCATAAAGAGTCTGCTGAGACAGATGTTTTTAAGTGTATTAACAATGATACTTACATGGCTACAATATCGCAGAATTTCCCATATTTTTTGGATTCTGTGCTTGCTGGATGTTGCTGTACATCGAACCTACATAACCGAATGACTACACTGGCTCCATTACAGTGTTTGAAGGAGAGACAGGTACCTTGATACCGGAGCATTACATTGCGGTCACCTAACTGCCTTTAAAAAGGCATAGGTTCATTTGGTCTGGAATCTGTGCCATGATCCAACTCTACTCTCAGGATTTCATTACAGCTACCATTGTATCCAACTCCTCCTACCACCGCCTTCCACCTCCAACCCAAAAGGAAGGCCTACCCACACAATCACATTAAAGCACAAACTGTCAACCCCTCACCAACCTGAACAGAATTTTATAAATCAGAAACAAGTTTACCAGTAGCCCCAAAATGGCAAAGCTACAAATGAACATGAGCTCTTTGATAGTGCTGTTAAGGAACTTTCCTGCCTTTCCTGGACAGATTTATTGCATGGCAAGTAAGCTGAAGGAACAAAATAAGAACCCAAAAAAGTCCCTATAACAATCTGAAAACTCTAAGTAAATTATTTTAGATGAAGGATTTTAAAAAGGTTCTGGCATATTGAATGGTCCATTTCCATCACACAGAGTGTGTGCATTTCCTGCCTGGCTATCATGTTGAATTCCTCATCATCGATTTTGAATCTGAAAACCAAGTACTGTGCCATTAATTGTTGGATTGTATCCTTTATTATTTCAGGCAACTTTGACTTCTTCAATTGTAGGCCCCATTTTCATTTTCTGAACAGGTTTCATCAAATTCTGTAAGGTCATTGTGTGTATAGTCCCATTCTCAGAACCTTTGTCCAAGAGTCAGAAAATCAGATTGAAGTCTAACAAAGACAGTTAGTGGTGAAGGTGCTGAAGCTCCTTGGAAGTGGAGTGGTAGGTAGACAGGGTGATGAAGGCAGCATTTGGCACATTTGCCTTCATTGATCAAGCCATCAGAGTACAGTATAGGAGTTGGGACTTCCCTGTCACAGTTGGTGAAGCCACCTTTGAAATGCTGCATACAATTCTGATCACCCTTCTATAGGAAGGATGTTGTTAAACTTGAGAGAGTGCAGAAAGGATTTACAAGGATGTTGCTGGCACTGAAAGGTCAAAGTTAGAGGGAGAGGCTGAATAGACTGGAGCGTCAAAAGGTTGAGGGGTGACCTTATAGAGGGGCATGAATAGAGTGAATAGTCAAGGTCTTTTTCCTAGGGTAGGGGAGTCCAGAACCAGAGGGCATTGGCTTAAAGTTGAGAGGGGATAAATTATAAAAATGACCTGAGGGGTTAACTTTTTTTACGCAGAGTGGTGCGTTTATAGAATAAGCTGCCAGAGTAAGTGGTGGAGGCTGGCACAATTACAAAGGCATTGGGATGGGTATATAAATGGAAAGGTTTAGAGGGATATGGGCCAAATGCTGGCAAATGGGACTAGGTCGGATTGGGAAGTCTAGCTGGCTTAGATGAGTTGAACCAAAGGATCTGTTTCTGTGCTGTATGACTCTAATTCTGAGTCCCACCCCAGGAATTCAGCAAAGTTGTAAAAATAAAATCAATGGATACTCTCAGTGTTCCCTCTTTTTTTAAAAATGAGAAACAGAGTCTTGGCCCCACTTGCCTGTTCAAATGTAAAAGTTCCCAATCGTAATGTTGAAGAGGAGAAAGGACATCACCATCTTCAATCTCCTGCTCAATATCTATCTCACAATTTAAATCACAACAAACAGATTATTGGACATTGTCACATGGCTGTTTGTCAGAGCCTGCGGAATGCAAACTAGCTGAAGCATTTTATAGATCACATCAGTGACTGTACTTAAAAGCCCTACATTGTTTATTAAGCGCTGCTGGTTATGAAAGCTGCTTTAGAATGTCAGGTATTGTGAACAGAGGATAGTGATAGGCTTCCAGAGAACGTGGGTTGAGACTGTGGTCCTGGAAAAGCACAGCAGGTCAGGCAGCATCCAAGGAGCAGGAGAATCGATGTTTTGGGCAAAAGACCTTCTTCAGGAATTCTGATGGAGCTAGACTTATTTCCTGAAGGTGGTCTTTTTCCCGAAACATCGATTCTCCAGCTCCTTGGGTGCTACCTGACCTGCTGTGCTTTTCCACACCACATCTCGACTCTGATCTCCAGCATCTGCAGTCCTCACTTTCTCCTTCCAGAAAACATGGATGGGCTTCTGGAATAAGCCAACAAGTGGCAGATAAAATTAAATGCAGAAGTATGCAGTGAGACATATCGGAGGAAAGGCAATATGAAATACAGGGTATAATTTCAACAAGATTGCAGGGGCAGAGGCACATGAGGATATGCAAAAGTGGGATTAGTGCAGCTTTAATTTCGTCACTACTAACAATGGGCTGAAGGGCCTCTTTTGTACTGTGACATCCTATGATTCTGCATACATACAAATTAATGTTAAAGCCCACAAAGGCTGATAAAAGAATAGTTAAGACTTACAGGATCCTAGGGTTTGTACAGAGAGATTATGGAATAGAAGCATAATGGACTTGTGAAACTTTATAGTTTGGCCTCAGCTGGAGGTTGTAAATTATTGGAGGGGGATACAGAAAAGATTTACAAGAATGCTTCCAGGAATGAAGAATGTCAGTCATGAGGACAGAGAGGGGCAAAGCAAAGATGGGGCAATTCTGCTTTAAAAAAAGATTCAATAGAGGTATTCAAATTCATTAGGAGATTTGAGAAAAACCTTTCCTGTTGGCAGAAGAGTGAAGAGCCAGAGGACACCACCAAAGCAAATTTACAAAAGAACCAGAGACAATTGCATTTCAAAGACGACTTGAACGTTAACATTGTTTTTCTCTCCACAGACGCTGCTAGACACACGAGTTTCCCTAGCATTCTCTGTTTTTTACTTCAGATCTCCAGCTTCCAGAGTATTTACCAGGAGGAAAAGTGACTTTGTTTGTACAAGCAAGTGGTTGGCATCCAGACTGCCCTGTTCGATTGGAGAGGGGGGAGGGTTTCGAAAGGGAAATCGACAGGCAGCCGGAGGGAAAACATGGCAGGGTTACAGGGAAAGAGCAAGTGAGTCGGACCTGTTGAGTTGCTCTCACATACACCTCTTCCCACCCTACCTCTTGTACTGGATTACACCTCTTCCCACCCTACCTCTTGCAAAAATGCCATCCCATATTCCCAATTCCTCCGCCTCTGCCGGATCTGCTCCCAGGAGGACCAGTTCCACCACAGAACACACCAGATGGCCTCCTTCTTTAGAGACCGCAATTTCCCTTCCCACGTGTTTAAATATGCCCTCCAACGCATCTCGTCTACATCCCGCACCTCCGCCCTCAGACCCCACCCCTCCAACCATAACAAGGACAGAACGCCCCTGGTGCTCACCTTCCACCCTACCAACCTTCACATAAACCAAATCATC
>NC_057711.1:112984036-113064920 GCF_004010195.1 Chiloscyllium plagiosum | reverse complement strand
TGGAATATGAGACGTTCTTCCTCCAGGCTCACTGCCTTTATTCCTGATGAAGGGCTTTTGCCCGAAACGTCGATTTCGAAGCTCCTTGGATGCTGCCTGAACTGCTGTGCTCTTCCAGCACCACTAATCCAGAATCTGGTTTCCAGCATCTGCAGTCATTGTTTTTACCTTGCTCTCACATACAGCCAGTATGAACAGGATGGACCGAACAGCCTCCTTCTACACCACAACCATTGCATGATTCTAAATGCAAGCTTTTCTCCTTTTCAAACTGTTGTCTCGAATGACAGCTGGAGAAGGATTGCACAACAGCAAGTAATTTATAAGGCCATCAGGATGATGCCAGGATGCCTGACTCATGCTGCAGTACTATAAAACAGTGTGTTCGCTGAAATAAAATATTTGATTTGTATCTGGTTTGCAACTTGCCAGTCCCACATCCTCCAGAAGGAGGGCTTATTTGCGTGCAGAAAGAACAAACAGGAGAGATCTGGGATGCATAGTAATTCACGGAATAGTATCTGGATTCATGGAACAGTATGTGCAAACGAATTAGTTTAATTTTTTATCTCACGGAATCTTCAAGAGGGCCATTCAGCTGGCTGTGCCTGTGCTGATCCTTGAAAAGAACTAGGCGAACATGGGTACTGCAGATGCTAGAGATTAGAGTCAAGATTAGAGTGGTGCTGGAAAAGCACAGCAGGTCAGGCAGCATCCGAGGAGCAGGAAAATCAATGTTTTGGGCAAAAGCCCTTTGGGGATGCTGCCTGACCTGTTGTGCTTTTCCAGCACCACTGTAACCTTCAAAAGAACTGCCCAAGCAAGTGTCATCCCCAAGCCTTCCCCTAGAACCCTCAAGCCAGTCTCATTATAACACCATAGATTCTGCAGCAGTCACTACCATCTAGAAGAATAAGGCTTCACCACTACCTGCAAGTTCCTCTCCAAACCACACACCACAGACGTAGAACTATATAGTAGTTCCTTTACTGTTGCAAAGTTCTGGAAGCCTCCACCCTAACCACATTGCATCTCCATCTGATGGACTGCAGCAGTTCAAAAAGGCAGCTCATCTCCACCCTCTCAAAAGGCACTGAACAACACTCATATTGCATTTAAAAATATCCAATTGCCACTGAAAACTTCTAACCGAATTTGCTTCCACCATCCTTTCAGGTAATGCATTCCAGGTCATGATGACATTCAGTTTTAATAACTATCCCGTTTCCCCTCTAGTCTTTTTGGCCAGGAATGGCTAGACAAGACATCAGTAAGGCCACATTTAAAGCACTGCATACAACTCTGGTCACCGTGCTATCGGAAGGATGTTTTTAAACCGGAAATGGTGCAAAGATTTACAAGATTGCTACCGAGACTAGAAGGTTTGAGTTATAAAGAGTGACTGGATAGGCTGGATTCTTTCCCCCCCCCCACATAACATAGGAGGCTGAGAGGGTACCCTAATAGAGGTTTATAAAATCATGAGGGGTTTAGAAAAAGGTGACTAGCCAAGGTCTTTTCCCCAGGATAGGGGAGTTGAAAACTAGAGGGCATGGGGTTAAAGTGAAAGGAGAAAGATTTAAAAAGGGACCAAGGGGTAACATTTTCCACACAGACGGTGATGCGTATATGGAGTGAGCTGCCGACACAATTACAACATTTAAAAGATATTTGAACAGGTACATGCATAGGAAAGGTTGAGAGAGATCTGGAGACAGTGGGGTCTGCAGATGCTGGAGGTCATAGTTGAACGCATGTTGGAAAAGCACAGCAGGTCAGACAGAATCCAAGGAGCAGGAAAATCGACATTTTGGGCCTGAGCCCTTCATCAGGAATGAGGCGGAGAGCTTTGTGGGTGAAGAGATAAAATGGGAGGGGGTGAGGCTGGGATTTTAGAGCATTCTTCCTCCAGGCATCAGGTGGTGAAGGAGTGGCAGTGGAGGCAGCCCAGGACCTGCATGTCCTCGGCAAAGTGGGAGGGAGAGTTGAAATGTTCGGCCATGGGGTTGGAGAGTTGATTGGTGCAGGTGTCCTGGAGGTGTTCTCTAAAGCACTCTGGGAGACTGGACATCTTCTCTCAATGTAGAGGAGACCACAATCGGGAGCAATGGATACAATAAATGATGTGTGGAAGTGCAGGCAAAATTTTGATGTTTGTGGAAGGCTCCTTTGGGGATAAGGAGGGGGGAGGTGTGGGTGCAGGTTTTGTAATTCCTGCAGTGGCAGGGGAAGGTGCCAGGAGGGGGGCATGGACCTAACCAGATAGTCACGGAGGGAATGGTCTTTGCAGAAAGCTGATAGGGGTGAGGAGGGAAATATATCCCTAGTGGTGGGGTCCATTTGTAGGAAATGTCAGCAGATGATGCGATTTATGCAGAGTTTGGGGGTGCAAGGTGAGGAACCAGGGGGGTTCTGTCCTTGTTGCGGTTGGAGGGGTTATGGGCCCCAACATAGGAAAATGGAACTAGTTTGATTTTGGAAACCTGGTCAGCTTGGACAAGTTGGGCCGAAGGATCTGTTTCCATGCAGTTTGACTCTACGATTCAAAGTGCTGCCTCCTTTTGGTTATTGACACATGCAGCAAAACAAACAGACAAAGCAGGGAGAAACTATCAATTCCTCATTTTGGATGCCTCTACTAAACCTTCCTTAAGCCTTCTTTTCTCAAGGACAATGAACTTAATTGGAAATCCACAAATACTACATTGTAGAAAGGCGAGGGAACCCAGTGGCAGAGAAGGAGACAAAGGCAGAAAAGAAAACAAGAAAGAATGATGAATCTGAGTGTCAACAAGTTTCCATTAAACAGAATAAACTTTCCCCCTCCCCCACCCCATGAAAAAAGCTCACTACCACACATGTTGAAAATTAGTCAGAAAAGACAACTGCTGACTTTGAACCTATTTACCACATTAGATTAACTTCTTGGAAACATTGCTGGTTGTCTCTCCCCCTACCCCGGTAATAGCTACTGGAAAATAAACCATTTACCAAAATAAATGTGGATATATTCTGAAAGCAGGCCAAAGATACTGGCAGCAACAGAATAAAACAAAACACGCATTTACCTAGTTCCTTTCATGGATTTTGGACTTCCCAAAATGCTTTGCAGCCAAAGGAAGTGCAGTCATCATTCTAATCGAGGAAACACTGCATATAACAGTGTACAACATATGCCCACAAACAGCAATGGGATAATAACCAGATACAGTTTTAGTACTTTTCATTCTTGCTCCTCTTTAAAAGAATGCTCTGGGATCTTTTACATCCTAGCAACAGTCAGAAATGCCTACAGTCCTCTGGATCCTTGCTTTATCCCCCACAATTTTCACTGTTCTACTATTGGTGGTCATCCGTGAGAGGGAAGATATGGCCTCAATTTAATATCTCATCTGATAGACAGTGTGCAGTGCTCACTCAGTAATATAATGGAGGTTTTGAGTTTTGATTTTGTGCTCACGTTTCTAGTGGTGGGATTTGAATGCACAGTATTTCAACATGACCAGCAAACCAGCCTCTGCTAAAACCATGAAACACAGTCATAAACCAAGTGAGTTTCTTTGCTGCGATCCCTGCACTCCCATCTCTTCATCAACCACATAACTTATAAATATATATACAGGACCTTGGGTAATAAAATATCACAAAGCTTAACAGAGCGATTATCAAACACGTTTGACTCTGAAGCAACATAGAAGAAAATAGCTAAATAATCAGAGACTTGGGCACAGTTTTTTTGAGGAAGGATGCAAAATTTGAATGATGTCAAAGTTTAGCGAGGGAATTCTAGAGCTCAGGATGGAAGCGGCTGGCAGGAAAACAAAAAAAAAGGTTGCAAGAGGCCAGAATGATAGGAACATAGAGGCAAAGGGAGTGCTGTTGGTCTGATAGAATCTAGCGAGGGGAGGGTGCACAAAAACATGAAGATCTTGTAAACCAGAGTTTTGAAATCAATGTGTTGCTTGTCTGGGAGTCAGTATAGATGAACACACCTGTGGGTAATGAATACATGAGAACTTGATGTAAGGGAGAGTTAACAATCACACAAATCAAACTAGGTTGAGTATGTATCTTTGTACAACATGTATAGCACAGGAATAGGCCATTCAGCCCACATCTGCCTTCAATTTATTTGTGATGATCACATGAGACTTGAAAGCACCATCTAGAGTCCCACATAGGCCAGGCCAGATGGAAGTCTTACACAAACAACAACGGTCACCATTTTATTTATTTATGATGCGATTTTCAGTTTGGGCAGAAGTTTTTTTTTAATTCACTTTTTATTCCAGATTTTTACTAAATTCAGATTTCTCTGTTTGCCAAAGTGGGATTCAAATCCACATCCCCAGCCCGGGCTTCTGGAATACAAGGCCAGTGATATTATCACTCCTGGATCCCCTTAATAATTTCCATTTGGATCCCACCAGGTCCACAATGAGATTCATCAAGACTTGTAAAATATTTTTTTTTAGAAGTGTTACAGGCAAACACACTATCAATTTCTTTTAAAAAAATGAATGTTTTTAAAATAGTGTACATATCTAACCACTATATTTTTAAATGATGCAGTGAAATCTGTGGAAAAGATTTAATATTTACATTATCCGTTGGAAAACTGTTCCTGCACCAAAAGTAGATTTTCCTTTAAAACCACACTTCGTGGATTTGGAAATCTCTTTCATGTAAACACAACACGAGATGATGTTTTGCAGCAGCTCTGAGAGATGTTTGTTGGGAATGCCACCAAAACTAACATTGAAACCAAAATCTTTAAAGAAAATAAAGGGATGATTTTGCTTTGTTTTGAAATCTTGCCTGCAGTACTGTACAGATACCATCAAAAGCAAAGTTGCAGCCTCAAAAACCACAAAACATCCACTCGGGGACAATCACAAGTCTCAGTAATTGCAGAGTACAGCTCAACCAGTCTAAATTCATTTGGTTTCAGCACTTTTCATATCACAGTTCACGTCACATCTCATAGTTCAAATCTGCACTTCTGCCCAAACAGGAAGTCCCACCATAAATAAAATTCTTAAGGTGTTCAATTGGATAGATACTGAGAGGATGTTCCACAGGCTGGGAAATTGGGATGATCTGGAGAAGCCGATGTTGGGGGACTGGGGTGGACAAAGTTAAAAATCACACAACACCAGGTTCTAGTCCAACAGGTTTAATTGGGAGCACTAGCTTTCGGAGCGCCGCTTCTTCATCAGGTGGTTGTGAAGCAGGACCAGAAGAGACAGAATTTATAGCAAAAGTTTGGTAATTAGGCATCAAAGTCTGAATAAGAGATCAGCCAATTAGTATTACGACCAGGAGAAATTTCTTCACTCAACGGTCCAGAGAATCTATGGAATTATACAACCCAGAAAGCTACAGGTGACAAGATTTTTTTTTGAGTCTGCTACATAGGGACATGATGGATCTTTCCATAGTAGTGGAATCAATGGAAGTGGGGATAGTGTGGGAAGGTAGGATGGAGGGAGCTGAGTTACAATGTCGGCTATGACTTTATTGAATGGTGAAGCAGCAAAGGGACTGTTGACCATGACTGTACACAGACATATGGAGTAGGACATTCAGCCCCTCAGCCTGTTCCACCCTTCAATAAAATCAGGCTAACTCTGACTGTAATTTGAAAACCACGTTTCCAACTAATACAATAACCTTTCTTCACCTCACTTGAAAAGCATCCATCTTCACTGGTCTTAAAATGAGTCAAGGATTCTGCCGTCACCACCTTTCAGGAAGAGAGTTCCAAAGACCCATAACCCTCTGGGGGAGAAAAATCTTTGTTAAATGAGCAGACCCTGATTTATGAACAATGATTAGATTAGAGTTGTGCTGGAAAAGCACAGCAGGTCGGGCAGCATCTGAACAGGAAAATCGACATTTCGGGCAAAAGCCCTTCATCATTCCTGATGAAGGGCTTTTGCCTGAAATGTCGATTTTCCTGCTCCTCGGATGCTGCCTGACGTGTTGTGTTTTTCCAGCACCACTCTGATCAAGACTCTGATCTCCAGCATCTGCAGTCCTCACTTTTGTCCTATGAACAATGACCCCCAGTTGTAGATTCAGCCACAAAAGGGAACAAACATCATCCTCATATATATCCTGTGAAGACCCCTTCGGATCATGTATGTTCTAACATGAACACACTGGCAAGGAACAAGAGTAGGCCCTTCAAGCCTGTTCCACCATTCAATAAGAGCACAGTTAATCTGCTTTAACCTCAATTCTACACTCCTGCATATCCTCAATAATCTTTCTACCCCTGGTGACCAGGAATCTATGTCTGCCTTTAAAATATCTTAAAATTCTGCATCCATCAAAATTCCTTTCCTCAAAAGGCAGAGGCCCACAACACACCGTTTTTACTGGGGAAACCCCTTATTTTTAAAACTATGATCTCTGGTGCTAGATTCTCCCACAAGAGAAGATATCTTTTTACACATCCAGCAGGTCAAGACATTACAGGTTTCAATTAAAATAATCTGAGTTTTCTGAGCTCCAGGGGGGTATAGGCCTAGCCTGTCTAGCCTTTCCTAAGACAATCTGCTCATTCCAGGTGTTAGTCTAATAAAACTTCTTTGAACTGTTTCCAACACATTAACATCCTTCTGCAAGTACAGCATGACCAGTTCTGTACACAGCACTCCAGAATGTGGTCTCACTAATGCAGTGTATAACTGAAGCATTATTTCTATAGTGGGCTTGAATTGCCTTTGCAATAAAATCTAATATTCTTTTAGCTTTCCTTATTTCTTCTACTTGGTGGTGGTGGTGGGGGGGTGCGGGAGGGTTTAGGTGGGAGAGGAGAGGAGATGGCATCAGGAACACCAATACCAGTTAAGCGAGAGACTATGAGACAGAGGACAAAGTTTGATGTAACAGTCCCTCATGGACGAGAGACATGGTCGATGCAAAGTCAGGACCAGTGACGTATAAGGTGCGATGGTCCTGAACAAGCAAATGGACCAGTCAAAAGCCACAAATTCGCAAATGTTGCGGGAGCAAACCATGCCCTGCCCCTCAGCTGGAACCCGAGGGTTCATCCTCTCCGTCAAGTGTTGAGTCCTCAGAATAAAGAGATGAACATGACAGATGTAGTCGCCTCAATACTTTTGCCACCAGAAAAGTGAAGATATACTGAGGCACTCCTGACATATGACACCACCTCCCTCTGTTTTGGGACACAAAAGGAGATGGGGAGTGGGGATGATCTTGACAGAATAAACTTTAAAAATCAATCAACCAAAAAGGACCACTTGCCTTGTGATTCCTAATATTATAATCTTCCTGCTGGTCGACTCTCTCACTTGCAGTCCCATACGTGTCACTCAAACTCAGCTAAAGGCTGTCAGGCTCAGCCGCTCACAGAAACAGAGTATAACAAGTGTATTCCTTGAGAAGCAGGACAAACAATCAAAATAAACAACAATCCCTTAAAAATCAGGCCATCCTGCTAAAACCAGATAAAATGCTCAATTACCCAGTCGCAACACCACAACCTGTAGTCGACCAAATCAAAGCAACAAGGGGACTACAGAACACTCAAAGTATAATTCATAAAACGGAGCTGAAGATTTCAGAATTAAATGGTCAATCTTGTCCTGCATTAAAGTTACGGAGTTTGCTGTCAAAGGGTGTGGTCTTGGCTCAGCATTCAGAACGAGTGAACATACGGGCGTAGCATGGGGATTCGTTGACTGGGAATAGACTTGCAGTCCACAATTTGCTGCCAAGGGAGTTTTCTCAAAATCATTACAGAGACACAGAGTCTAATGCCAATTCTATGGCTAAAATTAAGATGAATAACAGAAGGGAAATTACCTGCTGAAAGAGCATTATTTATGACAAATCTCAAATGCCAGCACAGAATCATTTGTGGCTACGTTAGTTCATTGTTCTGGACAGGAGAAAGTGAGGTCTGCAGATGCTGGAGATCAAAGTTGAAACTTTATTGCTGGAACAGCACAGCAGGTCAGGCAGCATCCAGGGAACAGGAGATTCGACGTTTCGGGCACAGGCCCTTCTTCAGGAATTCCTGAAGAAGGGCCTGTGCCCGAAACGTCGAATCTCCTGTTCCCTGGATGCTGCCTGACCTGCTGTGCTGTTCCAGCAATAAAGTTTCAACATTGTTCTGGACAACTAATCCCCAACTGTCCAGCAAAGCAGTTCTCAAGAAGCATGTCAGTACTGAGCATGTGCCTAAGGAGTTTTCTAGTGACAGAAATCTGTAACCACAGGACTAAGGTAATTATCTAAAAGAATCAGATGTGACACACAGTCCAGATCTTCTGAGCAAGGAAGACAATTTCCTGCTGGAACGTAGACAAGAGTTGCATTTTGGTGCCATGCACCAGTGCCAATGCAGCTGACTCTTCAGGAATTAGAGGAACTAACATTGGAGAATTAGAGGAATTAAAACTTGCTATTACTTGTGGCTAACTATTGAACTGACTTCTCCTAACACACATGGCCCTCCCCCCTCCCCCACCATGGATACCCAACCCCATTAGACTCACCCAGATGCCAGCCCCTGTTTACCTCTACACCCCTCCCCCCAACCTGACCTCCCTCTCAGCATCTCCTCACAGATCTGACCCTCCCAAAGTCTCTACCTCTAACTGGGTCTAGCCCAACAACCAACTTCCCCCTCACTCAATCACCTCTGTACCTGCATGGCACCCTGTCCCACCTATCTTCTGTCAGTACTTGTGGAATTGGCTTCAGAGCCTTTAGGTCTTGGAACTCTGCAGGAAATGGTGTGAAAAGCTGGTGTGGATTCAATGCTGAACCTCTTTGTCTCTCTTGACGGATCCCCAGATCATGCTAAACTGCTTCAGACAGCTGATACATGGACAATAAGCTGAATGGCCTCCTTCTACTTGAAGCTTTAACCCACATTCAGGATGGATAGGAGAAGGAAGGAAAGGGCATTGTGTTAAAAATTCAATAATGGGACACCCAAATTGCTGCCAAAGCACGGTTTTACTATTTTAACAGATGTACTTGAGCACGGACGAATTTGCTCTCCAAAGACAGGCACATCACATAAATATGTGAATAAGACGCTGTGATTCAAATTTTTATCTTTTTCACTTTTAACAACAGTGGGCCAAAATTTCCCAGAACCGAGGAAACTCAGGAGAGTCTCTACAGCACAGCTTGAGGGCAGGAATGTCATCTCCTTCGACAATATCTCATATCCTACACACTTGCAGAAAGTAACCAGTCTCCGACTCCCAGATAACTCAATCCCCGGGGCCTTTGGCCACTCGGCAACTTCTCTGTGCACCTAATCGATCAGATACTGATCAACAATCCCTCACTTTCTCCATCCACTCCCTGACTCCTAGTTTATCTGTCCTTCCACCCATACGGTCACCCTGATGGATGCAGTCCCACCAATCCCACTTCCCAACCATTACATCACCCTCATCCGTTCCCTGACAATGGCCAACATAAATATCAAGGTCTACAATTCTAACTTTCGCTCTACTTTTTAAACAAATGAAAAATAGACAAACAATCGAGGAATAATCATATCCTTTAACAAAACGGGGAGCAACAGCATTTTAAAAAATGCATATCATTGTGTACACCTCATTACCCAGTCATTAAATTATCCAAGCAGAAAGATATTCCACATGGCATTCACATTGTTGTTTCCTATTGGTATTTGGCAGTCATGTCACATTTACAAAGTACTTAAAACCTTCGTCTATACAATATTTAATTTTAAAAATCAGTAGCTAGTAAACGTGTCAAACAACAAGTTTACAGAAAAGTGTAATGTACATCTCAAATATTCACTTTTGGAAATATTCAATTATTGATAACAACGTTTGTTTTCCATTGCTCATCAACATACCAGGAGCTGCAAATTCCTTGGAACAGTCGTACATGATTATTAAACATAGAACATTACAGCACAGTACAGGCCCTTCGGCCTTCGATGTTGCGCTGACCTGTGGAACCGATCTGAAGCCCATCTAACCTACACTATTCCATTCTCATCCATATACCTATCCAATGACCATTTAAATGCCCTAAAAGTTGGTGAGTCTACTACTGTTGCAGGCAGTGCATTCTACGCCCCTACTGCTCTGAGTAAAGAAACTGCCTCTGACATCTGTCCTATATCTATCACCCCTCAATTTAAAGCTATGTCCCCTCATGCTAGCTATCACCATCTGAGGAAAAAGGCTCTCACTGTCCACCCTATCTAACCCTCTGATTATCTTATATATCTCAAGTCGCCTCGCAACCTTCTTCTCTTGAACAAAAACAGCCTCAAGTCCCTCAGCTTTTCCTCGTAAGTCCTTCCCTCCATATCAGGTAACATCCTAGTAAATCTCCTCTGAACCCTCTCCAAAGCTTCCACATCCTTCTTATAAATGCGGTGACCAGAACTGTACACAATACTCCAAAGGTGGCCGCACAGTTTTCTACAGCTTCATCATGATCTCGTGGTTCTGAAACTCAATCCCTCTACCAATAAAAGCTAACACACCATATGCCTTCTTAACAACCTTATCAATCCGGGTGGCAGGTTTCAAGGATCTATGTACCTGGGCACAGAGGTCTCTCTGCTCATCTACACTACCAAGAATCTTAGCATTAGCCCAGTGCTCTGTATTCCTGTTATTCCTTCCAAAGTGAATCACCTCACACATTTCCGCATTAATCTCCATTTGCCACCTCTCAGCCCAGCTCTGCAGCTTATCTATGTCTCTCTATAACCTACAACATCCTTCGTCACTATCCACAACTCCACCGACCTTAGTGTAATCCTCAAATTTACTAACCCATCCTATGCCCTCATCCAGGTCCTTTATATAAATGACAGACCCAAGACAGATTCTTGTGGTACCCCACTAGTAACTGAACTCCAGGATGAACATTTCCCAACAGCCACCACCCTCTGTCACTTTCAGCTAGCCAATTTCTGATCCAAACCACTAAAATCACCCTCAATCCCATGTCTCCATATTTTCTGCAATAGCCTACTGTGGGGAACTTTATCAAACACCTTATTGAAATCCATATACACCACATCAACCACTTTACCCTCATCCACCTGCTTGGTCACCTTCTCAAAGAACTCAATAAGGTTTGTGAAACACAACCTACCCTTCATAAAACCGTGTTGACTATCCCTAATCAACTTATTCCTTTCTAGATTATTATAAATCCTCTCTCCTATAACCCTTTCTAACATCTTACACACCACCGAAGGAAGGCTCACTGGATTATAATTTCCAGGGTTGTCTGTACTCCACTTTTTGAACAAGGGAACAATATTTGCTATCCTCCAGTCTTCTGGCACTATTCCTGTAGACAATGGCAACAAAGATCAAAACCAAAGGCTTGGCAGTCTCCTCCCTGGTTTCCCAGAGAAGCTTAGGATGAATCCAATCTGGCCTAGGGGATTGACTTATTTTTACACTTTCCAGAGTTGCTAACACCCCCTTCTTATGCACCTCATTCCCATATTGCCTAGTTGCCTGTATCTCAGTATTCTCCTTGACCACATTGTCTTTTTCTAGTACGAATACTGATGAAACGTATTCATTTAGCACTTCCCCTATCTCTTCAGACTCCATGCACAACTTCCCACTATTATCCTTGATTGTCCTTAATCTTACTCTAGTCATTCTTTTATTCCTGATATAGCTATAGAAAGCCTTAGCGTTTTCCTTGATCCTATCCGCCAATGACTTCTCATGTTTCCTCCTGGCTCTTAGCTTTCTCTTTAAGTCTTTCCTAGTTAACTTGTAACTCTCAAGCACCCAGAGTCATCACATCTCATCCTAACATAAGCCGCCTTCTTCCTCTTGAAGAGAGATTCAACTTCCTTAGTAAACCACGGCTCCCGCGCTTAACAACTTCTTCCCCGCCTGACCGATATATACTTATCAAGGACCCACAGTAGCTGGCTCTTGATCAGGCTCCACATTTCAATTGTGCCCATCCCCTTTGGTCTCCTTCCCCGTCCTATGTGTTCTAAATCTTGCCTAATCGCATCATAATTTCCTTTCCCCCAGCTATAAATCTTGCCCTGCAATATATACCAATCCCTTTCAATCACTAAAGTAAACATAACTAAATCATGGTCGCTATCCCAAAAGTGCTCACCTACCTCCAAACTTAACACCTGGTAAGGTTCATTACCCAGTGTCAGATCTAATGTGGCCTCACCCCTTGTTGGCCTGTCTACAAACTGTATCAGGAAATCCTCCTGCACACTTGGACAAAAACTGACCAGAACTTGAACTATAGTTTTCCAAGTCAATATTTGGAAAGTTAAAGCCCCTCCATAACAACTAATCTGTCACTCTCGCTCCTATCAAGGATCATCTTTGCTATCCTATCCTTTACATCTCTGGAACTATTTGGAGGCCTATAGAAAATTCCCAACAGGGTAACCTCTCCTTTCCTGTTTCTAATTTCAGCCCATACTACCTCAATAAAGGAGTCCTCAAACAGCTTTTCTGCAACCGTAATACTGTCCTTGACTAACAGTGCCACACCACTCCCTTTTTTACCATTTTCTTTGTTCTTACTGAAACATCTAAATCCCAGAAGCTGCAATCACCTTTCCTGTCCCTGTTCTACCCATGTCTCTGAAGTGGCCACAACATCAAAATCCCAGGTACCAACTCATGCTGCAAGTTCACCCACTTTATTCCAGATCCTCCTGGCATTGAAGTAGACACACTTCAAACCAACTTCTTGCCTGCCGTTGACTTCTTGCGATCTTGAAATCTTAGTTCTGACTTCACTACTCTCATCCTCCTGTACACTCTAACTACAATTTTGGTTCATTCCCCTGAAGACACAATAATATAATGGGAATATCATTGGAGTTGTAAATCTTGGCTAAAGCTTGGAGAAACTTGGATTCAAATCCCACAATGCCAGCTGGTGGAATTTAAAAATACTTCCATCTGAATTTTTTTTTCTATTACGTTTCTTCTCCTCTGCTTAGTTAACCGGGAAGAATTTTAATTGAAACATAACTTGCATTTGTATAGCACCTTCCAAGACACTTGGCAAAAACATAAATCAGGCAAATAATGGATGAAATGCCTTTGAAATTATACTGTTAGATAATGGTAGACAAATATCTAAGTGATGGATAATATGGTATATTGTTTAGTGCAGAGTGTGACAGCTCATTGCTCCAAGGGATTCCTGGAGTATCTGAGATGCCATCATTCAGATGAATGTGATTACACCAAAGTAGGATTTACTTGTTCAATTGATTGTGGAGGATCCCAATAAACCATTTGAAGAATGGGACTTCACTGTCTGTTCTTCAACTATCTAAATCTATGAAAAAGCTCGCTGCATGGGCGACTGACAGGACAGTGATTCATTGCAGAGCTGCAAAGGAGTCTTACAACTGTTTTAGCACTTTAAGTAAACAAGGTTTTTCTTAAAAGCTCAATTAGGAGAAGACAGTGAACTAGCCAATATCTGTGTATCTCAAGGAAAGACAGGAAAACACATCTTGTGAATGTATAGAAAATTACCAAAATGAAATATTTGCATTTAAATTAGAACTTCAGTCAAATGCTTCCATTTAAGATTGCAGTTAAGTTAGAAATCAAAGAATTAAGATAAGGGTGATATTTTTCTGAAGATTCAGTGGCCTTGGAGGATGTTAATGGAAAAAGGGTTGACTTTTCTTTTTGCTATTTATATTTAGATCTTTCTAATTGATCATTTATTTTATGTAACGTTCCAGTGTTCTCGTGTTAAAAGAACTTTGACAACCTTATGCAAATATGTTCAGTGACGGACAATCATGCTAAACAAACTGCAGAAGTGTATATCAAGCCAGATTTCATTCTGAAACCAACTTGTCCAGTCTTACCTCACATCAGCTGGGATTATAATATGCTGTTGTTCCTCTACATCCCAGATCTTGCATAGAGACACATTATTTTCAAATTATACTCATTCATTTGCCTGTTCACTTTTTGTTTTAAAAAAAATCTATTTAGTTATTTAACTTTCAAACTGTTTCAGGCACAGTGTTGCCATACTATTAAAACATGAAAGGCAGATCCCACAGGTGCGTTAAATACATCCACCGCCCCAAATAATGAGGGGAAATGATGCTTTAAGTGCACCTAAATAGCAAGACTAATCAAAAACAATGGGAATTGGTACATGCTTGCAAAAGTCTTCAATACAAAAAGGTGAAAAAAATGTAGAAGATCAATACAAGAGTCGACCTGAAGTGGAGCCAAGTCATACAGCACAGAAACAAACAGTCCAACCAGTCCATGCTGAACACAATTTTAAACTAAACTAGTCCCACCTGCCTGCACTTGGCTTATATATATATCCCTGTAGGCCTTTCCTATTCACGTATCTATTGAGAAGAGGTTTATCAATGCTGTGATACGCATCATTTCTGCTCTCATGCCTTCTCCTATTTCTGCACAATGTCAATCCAAGGTATGCATGGGAGAAGTGCGATTCGGTGGCAGTGGGATGCTTTCCAATAAAACACACCTTTAGCTGACAATGCTGCATATCTACAGTGGGCTGTTAGAGACCCCCTCCAGCCCCTGACCCCACCCGCACAAACTGGAAGGCTCTGCATCAAGGCCAAAAGTTCCCAATCAGCTTCATGGCATTAATAGTAGACTTGAAAGCACAGGGGTGCCACAAGGTTTTTTTAATAATAAATTGCACTTGTAAATAATACACATTACCTTGGTTTCATTTTATTGATGTGCTCATCATTGTTATTTGTTGAGACTGGCTTAGTAAGAAAGTTAAATGTAATGGTATGCCTTAGGTGCGGCACTCTGATATTTACAGGAGAATTAGAGATAGTTATTTTATTGTGTTGTTGCTTTCACTCTCTGTATGTTTATGTTAGTGTCCAGCATTCTACTCAATATGCTGTGGGACATAACTGAACTGGCACTCCCTGTTATGCACTGTTACAGACACTGTCCTCCAGTACATTGAGTAAGGACTTTGTCAGCCGGCACCAACAGACCAGCATTTGAAAAGCATATGTCCCCCAAAACACTGATTGTATCCACCACTCACTCCCACTGCACCTAGGACACCACACCAACTGGACTCCTCCACACCCCCAGCATACAGCATGGGGTTAGATACAGCGTAAAATTTCCTTTACATCAAACACTCCCTAAGGCAAATAGACCATGGATTTAGATACAAGTAACCTCCTCCTATGTCATTGACACACCTTTCTCAGTCCAAAGCCTCCATATAAGCTGCTATTCTGTTGTTTCCCTTCCCCTCCCCACCAACACCACCACACATCCCCGCCCCAAAAGACCTATTTGCCCTTTAAACAAGATTGAACCAGGTCAATGTGATTCACACATGCCAGTGACTTTAAAAAGTGTCCTACCTTCAAGCTAAAAGAAAAGATTGCCATGCTAATGTGTACTTACAACATGCAAATGCAAACCTGTCACTGGTTTGTATGAGGTCCAAAGTACCACATTTATCTCCACATTTCAACCCATCAAGAGGAAATCAAAGATTGAGGTGGGGTGCAGAGATTGCCACTCCAAATGTCAATTTAACTGCATTTGAATGCTCCATAAAATTAATCTGACCCCTCCACCCCACCCCCCACCACAGGAAGATAAGGCAGAAATGTGGAATTGACACCACAATCCAATCAGCTAAGACCTTATTGAATAGCTGAGCAGGCTTGAGGGGCTGAATGGTCCACTCAAGCCAATTTGCTCATCTGTAAAACAACTGTTCCGTTGTTAATAATTGATCCCAATGCATATCAAGGATTGGCCCAGACACACTCGGCAGCTCCGTGATGTTTCATGCAGCACAATTACTCCATGTGTCCGTTCAATTAGAGATCAACTCTGCAACACCGGCTGTAAATCAATGCTAAAATGTGAGCACAAGACAGCACATGCCCTCTCCTCCTCGCAACCCATGATCGCTCAACAATATGAAACTACAATTATTCAACTTCCTCTCAGCTTCAGGAATTTTGTTGCGCAGACTTCACAGATAAAAGATGGCACCACTGCACAAACAAGGACAGAATATGCATTTTAATCTTCACCACATCTTGCTAGCTGGATAACAGAGACTTGGCCTAACGAAAGTGTTGTCAGGTCTTGCTGATATTCAAGAAAAGGGCTGATCAGGACAAACTATTTCATGTTTCCAGCTGAACAAGGTCATCTGTAACTGTAAAAGACAAATGCCTTTTTTATTCATTAAATATAGTTGATTTGTGACCAGAACAGGCCAATAAGTAAAATTGGAGAGCAATAGGAACTATTTGAAACTATTTGAGCTCTGCTGGAATGTGCTGCCTTCAAAGACTCAAAGGGTAGCTTTCCGAAGGGAAATTAGATAAATGGCTGAAAGGCAACATTTGCAATGTAAGAGCAAAGAGCAAGGAATTGTGGGATTGTGGAAAGGTGGCAATTAATTGCAGAACTGCTTTAATTAACTCGCTCCAGCCTAATGGTTGAATAGCCTTCTTTCCCTCAACACTCCATTATTTTGCCAATTTGGAGCAAAATCCATCAAGCCTTGAGGTGACCACCTTCATAATACAAGCTACAGTCTCCGCCACATCACAAAAATAAAATTCTGCCTCCTCAAAAAGATATTATGAGGTAACTCATCCTGCTACAGTAATCAGACTTTTATGGGATATGTGGGGAAGGAATTTTATTTTTCAGCACTCCCTGTTTAGTGGAGGGAGACAGAATGTGGTATCACTAACGTACATCAGGAGACTGATCATTTCACCAGTACTCGAGTACAAGCTCGCACATCAGTAATAGCTCCTTGGGTAAGATCCTATCTGTACTCATTAACCTTAAATCAGGTTCTTTGGAAAAGACTGGGGGCGGGTGGTGCATGTAGGGAGTATACAGTAGGAAAGCTGAAGGAAGAACATTTAATGGAACAAAAACCTTTCCAATCTAATTCCATCTTATAACTCCCTCTTTAAAAGACATGCAAAGAATTAATGTTCATGCCAAGAACTGTAAATAGTTTTGTAAAGCTACACAATGTCATGAAAAATTTGGACATGGCCAAGTTTCCGTTACCGTCATTGGCAATGTTTGCAATTCACATTTCTGAAGCATTATATTGTTCTAACATTACAAGGTACTTGGATTAATGATCAAAAATATATAATCGCAATTATATTTGTACAGACTTGGCCCAATCTTCTGCAAATCTCCAATAAAGATTTTGCCAACTGTCCATAAAATGAAAGTGAAATGTTTTGAATACCCTTCTAACAAATGTGTGGTGCTATGTTTAGATAGAGTATTTATTTTAATGAGTCAGGATTTTAAAGATGGCTGTGTTTTAAAACTCTCTTTTAACACAAAGTCAAACAGCATTCCATAAAAGTGGATGATGTGGTCATAATAAACAACTCACTTGGAGGCAGACCTATCTGATCTGATTGCCATGGAGAGTAACTCAGGCAGAAACCAACTGAAATATCAAGTGACAATTTTTACACCTTTAAACAGGAACTTAAAAAAGGAGAACTGCTTTTCGAAAGACAGCAGGACACTGCAGTGTGGAGAGAGAAAGCAGCTACCAATGTGGAGAAGCAGAGAGGACTGTTGAGTATCAAATGAACCAAGTGGCATGCTTGTGTAGTTTGGTTTCATGTTTGAAAGGATGGAGCATAACTGACTGGCCTTTTGCAGATTTAAAGAGCAAAGAGTCACTACGGTGGGGTTTGCTGGTGAAAACAGGACCTTGGTAAACACAGGCTGAGTGGACAATTTCAAAAGGGGATTGGCAGCTTTAATCAATTGCAGTGGGGAAACAGAAGGCTGCTGGAAAGCTGTTGGTTACAGAGGGTTGTTCCTATAATGCTACAAACCTACCAGCAGTGCAATATTAAACAAGTAAATTGTATCTTGATTACATTAGTTAGATAAGGCAAACTAACTCTTCTTTAAATTTGGTGTATTAGTTGGCCATTAAGTATTGTTTAGTCTATGTATAACTTGTCTATTAGTAGTCTCAGGTTGTGAAATCTTGTCCTTTATTTTCTCCATTGTTGACTGGGATATTCACCTTATTAAATGTTCTTGGTTTTTTGAAGGATCAGAACATTGTGAAAAGATTTAATCTAGCCTCAGATCAAAATTCACAGTTCAGATTACTAAGAAACGGAGGGACGCTTGTTAACTGAAGATACAATACAGACCTTCATTTTTAAATACAATATATCTCAGTTTGCTTACACAGGACAAGTGAAGACAGGAAGACCGAATAAAATACTCAATGCCAAGAATATAGTAGCCATCAATGTTGTAAACAGATAGACATGGACAACCTTCTGGCTGCAACCTAATCTCAAATTCCATTTTAGAATTGCAAAATCAGTTAGATTAGAGCTGAGACATACATTTGTGGATCAGTCGGAGATAAAACAGTCTCAGAGTTACAACAGGAGAAAAGTGCCAAGCACAAAAGGAAACAGAGAGAAGGGAGCTTTCCACTGAATCTTAAAATTTAATGCATATATTAAATGGGAAAGGACTTTTTTCCATGGAGTGTAGGAGGTTGAGGGGTGACTTTATAGAGATTTATAAAATCTTGATAGGCATAGATGAATGACATGGGTCTTTTCCCTAGGATGGGGGCTTTGAAGACATGGGGGCATATTTTTAAAGTGAGAGAAGATAGATTTAAAAATAAAAGACAGGAGGGGCAACTTTATTTTAAAAAACAGAGTGTGGACTTTATGTGGAATGAGCTGCCAGAGAAAGCAGTGAATGTGGGCACAGTTACAACGTTTAAAAGACATTTAGATAAGTACATGAATAGGAAAGGTTTGGAGGGAAATGGGGTAAGCGCAGGCAGGTGGACTATCGAATCCTGACTGTCACCCAAACATTGCATAAATCCACACATCCATGTCCCCATGCTTCACCCTCTCAAAAGGTTTTGCTATAAGTGATTGGGAAGGTTTGAACGGAAGGAGAGAGCAAAGAGACAAGATGAGGGTGGAGATTTCTAAAGGCCAGGTCACAAGAAATAAATGCTTTGTCTCAAATAGAGGAGTAGAAACATAAGGGGTTAGTGGGAGCAAGTCAGATTTTGAGAGGGTGGAAGCTAGAATGCACTGAGTGACAATTATTAAATATAAAGGATGATACGCCTTTCAGTTGCCTGTCAGAACAGCTAAATAATTTGCATCTAAAAAGTATCCTAATCCATTGAAATGTGAAGGTAAGGCAGAGGCATAAATAAAATATATAATATGACAAAAAGCATGTTCAAGACAAATAAAAGTCTTCAATTAAACTACAAGTCTCAGAATTCCTTAAATAAACTGCAAAGTCCAAGAAATTATCCTTCTCCATTTTGAGGAAGGCAATTGATGATGGGCTTGGGAGCATCTAGCACCAAGCCTTCTCTTGGTTTGAACGAAGACTATGGCACTGAACTATATTACTCAGAAAGTTTCAGAAATATTCCAAGAATGAATTAACAAATGAAACAAGTAGCAGCATGAAAAGGTATCTTTTTTCAAAAAACAAACAGCCAAAATGACATGCAAAATTTTTCCATCAAGTTCCCCACCAGACAGACAGCCTGATGGATAAGCATCACGATCTGTCAGACATAGGAGCGAGGTACACAGAGCCAGAGTAAGCTATAATGGCAGCACTTCCTTGTTTTTCTTTCCTCCATCAACATCTGCTGCACATCCCTAACAGCTCTCTGGAAGCTGGTGATGAGCCACCTTCCTGAACCCTTTCAGTTCACCTGCAGGGCAACACTAACATAGTGCTAGAGCAAGTTCCAACAATTTTACCTAGCAATATGAAGGAATAGCAAATTTGGCCCACATCATGATGGGGTGTGGTTTGGAGAACTTGCAGTTGGTGGGTTTTTTTCATGCAGGAGAAAGTGAGGACTGCAGATGCTGGAGATCAGAGTCCAAGAGTGTGGTGCTGGACTGCCCTTGTTCTCCCAGTTGACAGAGGTCACTAGTTTGCACTTGGACCTGCTCTTGCAGCCAGAGTACGGACAACACTGGTCTCACTAAATATCGGTCAATGCTAACTTGCTCTTTTCTCCCATTGCCCACCCACATCCCCCGGATGGTAGCGTGGGTGGCATCTTTGGCAAAGGGAAGTTGGTTGATTATTTTGGAGTAAGATAGATGACCGACTGTGAAAGGGGTTGGGAGGAGATCTCAGGGTTAAATCATGAATATGGGGCAAAGGTGAGTAGAAACTAGCTTAGTTAAACTGGACGAAACACGTCCAGGTCCTGTCCACAATCAGTGATGTAAAGACAATCCTTCCTGCTTTCTTTTACCTGAACCAAGGTTCCCAAATGAAATGATAAAGAGGACCATTTTTATACAGTTCTTAAAATTATGTATTCGATTTCAAATAGCCTCTTGGCTAACAAAGCTGGCAGAATGAAAGCTGCTATCAAATTTAAAATACATCATTCCATATTTAAATAAACAAAATCTATGCTGTAACATTCAAAATATGACACAATTCTCAGGTAATCAGTCCAGCTTGGTAATTTTTCAGTATGGCATTCAACATGTTTAAGATCATTCATGCTCAGCTCTGTTCATACGACCCCACTGATTCATGAATTTGTGACCTTGTTTTTTTGGCCTGTAAACCAAATCAATGAACAAGCGGTTTAACTGTGAACAGAACTAGTAATACCTGGCAAAGCCCTATGAAAAAAAGCAAAGTCAAAAAGTCTCATTTAATGTTTCACAACAGTTCCACACTGTTCAAAATCCAGGCTAGGAAGAAAAGGTAACACTGTGCTAACTGTGACATGGCAGCTCAGTATCTTGGGCCCATGCCAATGTCCACATTCTATGAATTATTAGCAATCGACGCCAACATGCTTTACGGACCAGCCAAACAATTTAACACCACCTCAAGTCTTTCCCCAATCGCTTTCTTGCCAAAGCTCTTTGCAATCTGTACCCATTGATGGCCACCTCCAAACCATTTTGCATCACCCCTTCCTCCACCTGTGTTTCCGCCAAGAACGTTCACTAGAAAACAGGAAAGACAACTTGGAAAACAGAAGCTTGACTTTCTCTTCCCTTCACCTACTTGCCTTCACAGAACCTGCAGTATGCTCAAATACAATGGAAACTTACCATCTCCAGCTGTCCCATCAGTAGCAATTAGGAAAAGTAGTTGAAAGGTATCTTTTTAAGAAAAAGTTTTCTCAGCAGTTTTTACTTCTAAGGAATCCAAGAGTAAAGGCCATAAACACAAGATTTTATGCATAAATCTAATAAGGAATTTGAAAAGGAATCTATTTACCCAAAAGGAGAAAAATCATAGAATCCCTACAGTGTGGAAGGAAACCATTTAGCCCGTCGAGTCCACATCGACCATCTGATGAGCATCCCACCCAGTCCTGGTAACCCTGCATTTCCCGTGGCCAATCCACCTGCACATCTTTGGACTGTGGGAGAAAACCGGAGTACGCAGAGGAAATCCACGCAGATACAGACAGACAGCCGCCCAAGGGTGGAATCAAACTAAGGTCCCTGGCACTGTGAAGCAGTAGTGCTATCTACTGAGCCACTGCACTGCCCAGGAAAGACTGAATCTCGCTAGCCCACGGAGATGGTGAGATAAATAGCAAAGGTGCATTTAAGGGCTATTGAAGAGGAGAAAAGAATGGAAGTTAGCAGCACTGAAAAAGGGGGGGGGAAAAAAAGTTTTCATTAAATAATAAAAGGGAGAACCTGCTTCCAATGGCAAAAAGATCACTAACCAGTGGACATACATTGATGTTTTGAAAAGCACTTTTACATAGCAAAGTCTGGTGATGCAGAATGAACTGCCTGAAGGGGTGGTGTGGAAGCAAATCCCATAATAAAAGTCAAAAGAAAAATTTTAGGAGGAAATGTTGCAGAGCTGTGGAGAAAATAGCAGAAGAATGGAAAAAAAAAATTGGATTGCCCTTTTGAACAGCTGAGTCTGGCACAATGAGCTCTTTCTGGCCAGATGGCCTACTCCTGCTCCTAGTTCTCATGTTCTTATGTTCTGCAACTGTGTCATTCTACGACACTGTAACTTGTGGTTCTTAAACAACCTTCCATCAGAAATAATCAACATTCTGTCCTGAAAGAGGGTCTAATCAATCATCAGAGAACAGGAAGGATGTCTCATTTTCCGGTTTAGGTTCATGGTAACTTGTGGGTTCTACCCTGATTTGAAGCAAGCGTATTTTGTTCAATCTTCACCATTGTATTATTAGTGATGTCCATAAATAGCCATTTCAAAAATACTTAGTAATGAATAAGATGAGAGATGCTCAGTTTAGTAAACTGAGCAAGGAGAATGAGGGGTTTTGTCAGGAGAAAACAAAATGCAGAATGACTTGGGCAATTTTTTTAAGCAAACAGCTGCTGCTAAGTGATAATTAGCAAGTTAAAAATAAACAAACTACAAAGTTATGTTACAAACAAAGAAAAAGAGCTCATTCAGATTGCCTGAAACATATTGCCAATGCCCCACAGGATATGAATGCATTGTATACTTGGCAGATTCAAATGGTGATACTAAAATTGTGATATTGTTTTTAGGTTACAAATCACAAAAAGATTTTTTTTTTAAATCTGTCTATTCTCCTCCAGCACCACTATACATACTACTGGCTAAAATACAGGGTAAACCATTTGGCCAGGTTTCTCAGCAGATGGGTGCAGCACAGTTGAGGGTGAGTTGAGCTGATGTCCAAGTTTTCCTTTAAGTGTCGGCTTCTCAGTTAATCCAGTGACTGGCCGATTCACGTGGACCAGGAGAATTCAAAATTCCCAGTTTTTACTTAGCTTATACATCGCACAAGAACTAACACACCTTTATATAGGTTCGAGGGTGATCAGACTGTCTAAAGTGAAAACCTGAGGCGACACACCCTCATAATCAAATCTCTCTTCGTAGATGCAAGACCTTCCCTATTTTTATCTTTATCCTACTAGAAAACAAGTGAAGTAGCGAGAAATTAATACATTTTTCTTCTTTTCAGATTTCAGATTTCTCACCAAGTCCTGAGGAAACTGAGATGTAAACAAATCAAAACAAGCACTTTCCACCTTCCTGCCACCCATTTCACCCAGAAATGCCTGCCATTTCCTATCCAGAAATAAAATATCGATTGCAGATCAATGCAGGGGCAAAGTGGCAGACCTAGAATGCACACGCAAACCTAATTTCAATTCAAACTTGTTCCACTCCTGAAAAATTAATTCAAAAAGCTGAAAGTCAGGACGATTGAACCACTTTGAGGAAATGGTTAGACCAGAGCCACTTATTACAAATCCAGGAGTGCCCAACAATACCATAGCATCTAGCCATTCTTTCGCATCCTAGAATGCCCCAAGCCACTTCAAAGCAAATTAAATGTAACAAGTCACATGACAATGTGAGGCCAGGTGACCAAAAGCTCAGTCGCAATAGTATGTTTTGGGACATTAAAAGGAGGAGGACAGAGGCAAAGAGATCGAAGTAGGGAATTCCTTATGTTAGGTTAAGTCAAGGAGAGTGAGTTAAAATAGAGGATGCCCAAGAGGCCAGAATTTGAGAAGAAATGAGAGGCTGGAGGAGGTTACAGAAAAGAGGTGGCAGGGTGATGGAGGGATTGGAAAAGATGAGAGTTTTCCAACTGAAGCATTCCAAAAATCTTGAGCTACGAGCATGCGGCTGATTTGAGATTTGAGGAGTGTTAGGAAATGGGAAGCAAAATATTGGGTGAGCTCCAGTTTACATTAGGGTGAAAATAGGAGACTAGACAGGAGAACACTGGTATAGTCAATCCAGAAGTAATTACGTCATGGTGGAGGCGATCAGGAGATGGGCAGTGAGAGGTCAAGAGAAGTGGTGCTGAGAGCTAGATACCTTCAACGTACATGTAGGAACTAAGGTTGCAGCATGTTAATGTGAGATGCATTGGAGCCAAAGATAGCAAAGTCGTTAAAGCTGATGGCATGGGACTAGGAAGAGAAGACCCCGCAGGTAATTTCTGAGCAGATGGACAAGAATGGCACCTGATAAATACAACCTGGGCCAGCTGAACAATGGAGGAGAGATGCTGGACATGTGGTATGTGGTCAACAGTGTCAAAAGAGTGCAGCCATGTACAGAAGGATGAAGAGGGATAAATTACCGTGGTCACACAGTCGCTTTTGCTTCCTAAGCCTTGCCTTTTCCTGATTTTGAGTAGGTTTTTGGTCACCCACTCTAATATTGACCAACCTCACTCGATGTCAACTTTTGTTTGATAGTTTGTAATGGAAAAGGTGTCTTTGTAGATCACTTTCAGCCAAACAGTAGCTCCTCTGAACACAGTTGGTGGAGGAATCCTAACGTAGGTGTTCCATCAGTGCTTTTTCTCCCAGGTCATTAGTGAATGGCCAGCTTGAAATATGTTAAATCAACCTTGGACAAGAACACAATCTGTTCAGTTGTGACAACCTATGGTCTATCCCCTGCCAAGACATGTACAAAAAGCACGTTCATGTTATTGATTCAGTATAGAATTCTCAGTGACCCTCTAAAGAGCATCCCACTCAGACCCACACCCCCCATCCTGCCCCGTAACCCTGCCATTTCCCATCAGTACCTAGCCTGCACATCCCTAGACACTATGAGCAATTTGGTAAAAGGGCTTTTGCACGAAACGTCGATTTCACTGCTCCTTGGATGCTGCCTGAACTGCTGTGCTCTTCCAGCACCACTAATCCAGACTATGAGCAATTTGCATGCTAAACTACCCAATCTGCACATCCTTGGGCTGTGGGAGGAAATTCACATAAATGTGGGGAGAACGTGCAAACTCCAGACAGTCGCAAGAGGTTGGAATCAAATCTGGGCCCCTAGCGCTGAAAGACAGTAGTGCTAACCACTGAGCCACCATACCATCCAAATCAGGAGACAAGTTAAAATCCCACCAAGACAGCGGGGAGAAGACTTTAAACTAGTTAAGGAATCAAAAGCTGGCATCATAAACAGTGAGCATGAAACTACTCTGGGGTGTCCCATCAGGTTAGGTAACATCTTTTAGAGGAGATCAGTCACTTTTATCCAGCCTGGTCTAAATATTAATTTCAGATGCACAGCAATGGATTAATCTTGAGCAATTCACTTGTAACTGCATTTTGAAGAGACCCATTATGAAGGCAGCTCAACACTGCCTTCTTAAAAGGCAATGGGGGAAATAGACAAGTATCTAGCTGTTCCTATATCCACAAAATCAGGCAGAGAAATACATCTTAAAAAGATGATTTGGCATCTAGTGGGAATACGTACTATCAAATCAGAAGAAGGGATGCATATGACTTTTTTTTAAAACAATAGATTTATTTTGGTACAGGTATTGCAGTAATAGAACTGCAAAGCTGAAATCTGAAAACAAAGACCACCTGAGGAATCATTACAACTCACCCTTTACTTCTATTGCTGACACCCTCAGCATTGGAATTTCATTAACTAACATTAAAAACAGAAACTAACCTCAGAGCTGTGAGTGCAAAAACTACACTTGCTAAGCACCACAATGGGCCCCAAGTACTGAAGGAATTGGAAACAGTTGTACAGTTCAGTACTGCCAGCTCAGGAGACTCTAAGAAACGTGTACCACAATCACATCAGGAAAGGCATTATTACACGGATTAAGGGCAAGATGATATGAATCAATTGCTGGCAATATGCATCACAAGTGGCCAAGAAATCAATGGACCTGCCACTTCCTCACCACACATTTTGCACTGATCCTGCTGCCAAAGATTTACACAGAAATTTCCTGAGAAATTATGCACATATGGCAGATTATTTTTTAAAAATGTATAAAACAATTAAATCAGCACAAGCTATCAGGACCCCAAGGAAACCCTACCTTCCCATTCGCCATGGAAATTAAACACTTATGGTTATTAAGAACATTGGTCACATATGTCAAACACAAGTTGTTTTGGAAACTACAATCCTGGAAGCTTTTCCCTTTTCAATGCAACAGCTTCTGATGCCTTTAAAATAAACAAAATTCAAAGGGTGCAGAAAATATCACCAGAAGTTAATCAACATTTGAATTTCCTCAGAAATGTATGCCATTGCTGCTCTGGAAATTACAAGGTATGATAAGAAATACGTAACTGTGCGTTAGCATCTCCAAGCCATTCACTAAATCAGTATCTGCCATAAGTAAAACTGGATGTTGTGTTGGATCTCAAAGTCAATATACTTTTAAAAGACATATTTCTTTATGCTTTCAAGGGATAAAGGCAGCATGAGTAAGCCCAGCATTGTTATTCGTCCTTGAATTGTGGGGCTTCTCAGGCCATTTCAGAAGGCAGTTAAGAACCAATCGCACTGTTGTGGGTCTGGAGTCACATGTAGGCAAGACTTAGGTAAGGATGGTGGATTTCCTTCCCTAAAGGACTTTAGTGAACCAGATAGGCTTTTACAACAATCAATGATAGTTATTAATGGGGACCACAAAACTGAGGCTAGTTTACAATTACAGATTAATTAGCTGAATTTAAATTCCATCTGCATCACAAATTTGAACCCAGTGCCCCCAGAACATTAACTAGTCCACTAGTTAATGGATCACGAATCCAGCAACATTACCAATATGGTATAGCCTCTCCATCAGTATCACAGTATGCAACCCGAGGGTATGAGGATCTCAGACTCCATCTTACCTTGGGTCACTTGAACCATGACAGGTTGATGAAAGCATACTCTCAGTCACCGAGTGGCATAATTTTAGCTCATACATTGGTATTTTATGAATGTTGCAAGAGAGCGCTGTAATAAATGTCTGTTGAATCTTTCAATACCACACTATCCACATCCTACTTTCTGATTTTACAAGGACTAACATGAACATTGCCACAGCAGGTAAAATAAATATCCTGGTCGCAAAACACACATCACTGAAAGCTCAAGTAAGACAAACAGAACTGCTGCAAAGAATGTTGCGAAATAAACTTTGTATCTTTTCCAGTGTTAACAGTCTGAAAATTACCATCTGCCCAAATGTTAACTGATTTACAGCAGAATGGAGTACAACAGCAGATATCCCAGTGTGTCACCATCCTGAACCAACTAACAATTCTTCGAAATGAAAGATGTTTCTTTCAGCATATTAACAAAGAGTTGTGTTTGAAAATGCTGACAGACGCTGTTGTTGTGCAGGCTCAGAAATGTTGATCCATGACACTGCCTCACAGTACCAGGCATCTGTCAAACTGATAACTTAAAGGAAACAGCAATTCTTTTAATCAGTTTTGGACCACAACCAGACAATGACTGAATATCTGAATTTGTTCTTGGTTGTTTACATTAAATTTCAAATACTGACAGCAAGATAGACTCAAAATCCACAAAGAAACCATTTTCTGCTGGTCACCAAATTACATAGCATTCACAGTGCAGAAGTAGGTAATTCAGCCCAACTGGTCTTGAGACACCACAAGTATCTTCCCACTCTACATCTTGTCACAATTTGCCTCAATTACTCCTAGCAGCGAGTTCTACTTTCTCACTAGCCTTCAGGTAAAGAGGTTTTGCTGAATTTCCACATGTTCTCCACATCTACCCAATCAAACCTTTTCAATTTTAAATGTCTCTATCAAGTCATCTCTCTGCCCTAGCTTCAAATGGAGAAAAAAAGGACCCCAGCCAGGCTTCCCCTTTAATAACACCCTCTCAGCTCTGGTACCATCCAAGCAACATGTCTCCATGACACTGGTTTAGTGCCTTTACACACAATGAAAAAGATAGCTGACTGCAAAATAAAATGTCAAAGACGAAAGGCACATTCCTCAAGATTGCAATGAAACATTCATGCTGAGCAAGTTGAAAGACAGCAGACAAAAGTTCTGCACACACTGACAATCAATTAGAACTGGAAATCACTTTAACTGTGGGTTGCTGAAGGATGAGCCAATGTCCATTTGCACAATATTACACAGCCCCATAACAAGCATCTCAACAACATTCAGAAGGAAATTCTTCTTTTTTTAAGCAGAAGTGGATCCCCAGAACAAGCTTCAATTTTCATGTTTGCAAAAAGACCTTAAAACTTGAAGACACAAAGGATGAAGAGGAAACGGCATAATATAAATGTTCAGAAGTACTTAAATAGGAAAAACAAGCCACTTACCAAGCACTATAGCAACTGTCTTCAACAGGCTCATCATGGTATCACGATTTCTGCGGGGTCCTGAACTGTGACGAGACATTCTCATAGTCCTCTGTCGCACATAGACAAAGATGTGGGCATACAGGATCACCATGACAACGAAGGTGACCAGATTGAAAATAGCCCAAAACACCAAGTAGGAGCTGCTGTAGAGCGGTGCCATGGTGGAGCACCTGTTGATGTCGCAGATGCAATTCCAACCCACGCTAGGGATAGCCCCCATGATGATGGCCATGGTCCATATCACAACAATCACCACCACCACGCGCCGGTTACTCATCCTGGTGTGGAGCTGCATTCGAAACACCGTGATGTGCCTCTCAATGGCAATGGCCAGCAAGTTAGCCACCGACGCAGTGAGGCTGGTGTCTATCAGGCCCTGGCGGAGAAGCCACGTGCTAACAGTCAACCTGCGGGTATTAGGTCCCGTGTTGAACATGAGGTAAAAATAGGCCAGGCCAGCAAAGAAGTCCGCAGCTGCTAGATTCGCCATCAAATAATATATGGGAAAATGGAAGCGGCGGTTCACGTAAATGGCTATCATAACCAGCAGGTTAGCAAGCATTATAAAGATGCACACAGTGATGCCCAGGCCCATGACAAGCTTGCTGATTGCATTCCATTCTTGAGCTAGGGGTTTTTTACTGTTGTTGTAAAAAAAGGCAATGGTTTCATTGTAGTAGCAGTATTGATCCATGCTGGCAGCCTAAAGCAAAAATGACAAGAAAAATCAGTTAAATGCAAGACAGAGCCTATGATTTGAATCGCATTGAACACTGCAGTCTTGGTCATCAAGCTGAGATTTCAAATGTAATTTTGAAAAGAATCTTTGCCATATTTAATTTATTTTCCTTTCAGCGTTATCACACAAGTCTGCATCGAGGGACCAAGACTAACTAAAAGTCAACAGGTCTCAGCTAAGCTGCTCACCGTCTAGCCAGGGGAATTAAAGGAGTACACTTCACCAATGTAGAGGATTTTGGGGGATATGCCATCAGTTTTGACTTTATCCCCTAAACCACAAGGTCAAAATCTTTGACATTGGGAGCTGGGCAAAGCTGTGCATTGGGACCACACACAGAGTAATGGAGTCAACTGTCTATCTCCATTAGAATTTTATAAAGGTTCTCCGAGACCACTCTGATTCTTCTGAACTCCAGCGACCATAATCGTAATCGAGCCAATCTCCACTCATCCGTTTATTCCTGTCATTCCAGGAATCAGTCTGGTAAACCTTCAAGTATACGCCCTCCATAGCCAGAACACACTCGCAGAAACATGAGGAAACCAAAACTGCCCATAATACTCCAGGTGCGGTATCACCAAGGCCCTGTAGAATTGCAACAAGACGCCCCTGCTCCTGTACTCAAATGCTTTCACTGTAATAGCCTATGTACCATTTGCCTTCTTCACCGCCTGCTGCACCTACATGCTAACTTTCAGTAACTGGTGTCCAAGGACTCCCCAGGTCTCATTGCACCTCCCTCTGTTCAGATAACAATCTGTCTTCCAGCAGGGATTGGGGGGTGGGGGTCCTACCAAAGTGGATAATGTCATATTTATGCACATTTTACCTTATTTGCCCGCTCACTCAATTTGTGCAAAGCACACTGACATTTTTCCATGTTCTCCTCACAGTTCACCCTCCCACCCAGCTTCGAGTCATCTGCAAACCTGTGAGCTATTACATTTAGCTCCCTCATTGAAATAATTAACATATATTGAGATGGAATTATAATAATATTACCTGTTAAATTCTTAAAAGGTAATTATACAGTTAGAAGACTTAACTTGCCATAGTGTGTTTAAACCGCAAATAAAATACAAGCTATTGGAGGTAACAGGGAAGTTAAAGGCAAGATGCCAGTCATGAAAGCCAACAGGAGCAGCACGAAACTGATGAGCAAGGTGTAGAGTTTCCATTTTGAGATTTTCAGATCCTGAATTTGCAAGTTGAGTTTTGAACATTTCAAAGCAGCCCTATTGTGAACTGTGACATTACGGGAAAACCTTGTTATCTTTAAAATTTATTTGAATTTAAACAAAGTCCACCACTTTAGAATGCCCCCACAACACTGAAGTCAGATCAGAGCAGCATTTGCCACAGGATATTAAATAAAAGCTGATTTTGCAGTTCTTTCAAAACGTTATAGGTAAGTCACTGTACATAAGCTTTATAAACTAAATGGTGAGGAAAGCGCATATAAAAGATTCAGCATTGCAGCATTAAAAGTTGCAGCTTCACTGTAGAAGATCATTTTCCTGAATCTGGATATTTATCTATAAAATCAATGCTTTATATATATTTCCTTGTATATGTATTTCCATGTAATTCCTAAATTTCTTTTTTTCTATTTCTACAAAATCAGAACAACATACCATTCAATACAGCAATGTTTCAGGAGTCTATCACAGCCAGATGTTTTACTTGATTCATCGCATTCACAGAGCATTAGTCGGCTGGCAAATTTACTGTTGACATGAAGCTGAAGTTACTTCACAGCAATCCAAAATTGGAAATGTTACTCTGGTGCGCAGACCTGAACTGCCTCCAATGCAAAGAAGAGCAACACTCTTCTTTGCATTGGGGGCATAGCTTTAAATTAAGGGGAGGTAGGTATAGGACAGATGTTAGGGGTAGGTTCTTTACTCAGCGAGTCGTGAGTTCATGGAATGCCCTGCCAGTAGCAGTGGTGGACTCTCCCTCATTATGGGCATTTAAGTGGGCATTGGATAGGCATATGGAGGATAGTGGGCTAGTGTAGGTTAGGTGGGCTTGGATCGGCGCAACATCGAGGGCCGAAGGGCCTGTACTGCGCTGTATTCTTCTATGTTCTATGTTCTATATACTCCCTGCCACGGAGTCACACAGCATCATTTCAGTGTTGGACCTGACCACGTTGATTTTATAAATGGCAGGGTGGATGTCAAGCACAATTTATTTACACCTATAGTGCATTATTTCCATACGCATCACCTTGTAATTATTAAAATAAATTATTATGTCTAATGCAGTGGTCAGGTCACTTGACATTGTTTGCTACATGGTTTGCTATTACAAGAATACTAATACTGCTACACAAACCAAAGCAGTGACCACAATACACTGCTAGAAGTAAAACCTTGGTACTTGTCTCTCTCTTCCCCCTCAAATCTCTTCCTTCCAACTAACAGAGTTCACAAGCTCCACCAATTCTAGTGTCTTGTGCATCCCATCCCAACTTGCACCACTCCACCAAGGGTATTAATTGTATGTGAATATGCTTAACTAAACGCAGATGGAGAACATTGTTACACACACACAAACAAACATCAAATGTCTACGCGTGTGCCTGGACAAGCTGGTCCAGGAAAAGGTTGTGGAGGAGGTCACTCTATCCAAGTGACTACTTTTCTTCCAGTTACAGCTGTGCCTGGGTTTCCTTGGAGATGGAATATGGAATGCCCACTAGCAGGCTTCAGGCTTTATAGCACCAACGAGCACCACATTATCTCTGACATATTAAATTCATCTGCCTTAAAATTTTGATATTTGTTAGGATGCCTCTTTAAGGGGCTGGTACTTTTAATTTATTTCAACTGGCTTCAATTTAGCAGGGTTTTTTTTTTAAAGTGTAAAGAAACACTGGTGTATGTTTCACTATGAAAATAAATTGAAACTTGGTAAGTGGTTAACGGCGGTCTCATCCTTAACTAGAAAAGGCCCTAACTCTGAAATTTTCTCACTCAACGTCCCTCCACACCTCCATCCTCTCAAGATGTTCATTAAAAGTTGCCTGTTACCCATCTAGAATATCACCTGTAACTCAGTGTCAAGAGCATCTTTCAAAAGGAAGTTGAATACATATTTGAAAGGCAAATATATGGCAGGCAATGCGGAAAAATAGTTGGACTAGACCATGGGGAAAGGAAGAAAGGAACAGGGTGGTAGGGAGCTGTCAAGTACCTAAGCAGAAAATGACAGCGGTTCTTTAAGCTCGATTTGGTTAGTCATAAAACTAGGTTGAGGAAGCTGGGGTTGGATATAGGTTTAGATGATGGAGGCAAAGAAAAGCTATTCTTAATTGCTGATGTAACAAGGTCAAGAGGACAAAAACAAGTAAGCTTTTCAGTAAGAATTATGGGGCTGGGGTTGGGAGAAGGGGCAACTAGTGCATGGTAGAAGCTTTTTTAAAAAAAGACAATTCGGAAAAATGATCCGGAACATTTTCCTAGGAAGGTGCTGAATGCAGAAATGATCATGGAGTTCAAAAGAGAATGAGATGGGCTCTCAAGGGAAAGGACCCTGCAGGACTAATGATAGAGCTTGGAAATGGGACTGACAGGATTGTCCTATGGACTCAACGAGCCAATGGCCTCCTCCTGTACCATAATGACTACATGGCTTTTAAAATATTGACAAGTCAACGGTTTAAAATTACCGTGTCCTTTTAATACTATGATGGCTGCTGGAATTTCAAAGAATTATCTTCATGGCAAGACAAAGACAACTACTCTTGGAGATTACTTTAAAACAGCACAGAATGTTCAATGGGTTCACTCCTCCAGAATGTGTCAAACCCCTTTTGACATGGAACTACATTATATCAGTTCAAGGAAGTACTGACGTAAAGATAATTGAGGGCTTCATCTAATTAAAAACCCAAAAATAATCTACTGCCACTTCTCAGTAGATCACAGCCGTTTGAGCCACAAAGCATAGTTTGGAACTAGGAAAAAATGTTTGAAGCACAGCATGTAATTGTGAGATTGAGATCTCAAGGTTGAAAAGGCCTCATAGTTAAACCTTTCTTTCACTTGGAGAAATTTTGAAGCAAATTATTAGATGTGACAGTAGGTACATTCATCCCAGCAATACCTCAGCAACAACATCAGTTTAATTAACCCAAAGTTGGTACATCGCTGGATTATTTTCTTCATGCTAAAAGTTTGGAAACAAAAATTTTTCATTTTAATACATAGAGTCTGAACAGAGAATGTGGCTATTCTACCCATTAAGTGCATACCAGTTCTTTGTTCAGCAACCCAGTCAGTTCCATTCCCCTACTCCAACTCCATAGCCCCATAGGTCTCTTGCCCTCAGCTGTCCATTGACCATCTCTCCTGCCTTTGAAGGAAATGAGTTCCAACTCAATACTATTTGCTGTGTACAAAGGCTTTTCCTTACATTGTCCCTGAAGCACGTCTGTAAAAGCTTCAAGTCAAATCCCCTAGTCCTTGTACCCATAAGGTGATGGGAACAATTTTACTTTCTCTACCTTATCTAAACCTGTCAAGATTAAGACTAATCTTGTATGTCCCCAAAATCTCCTTTACTCCACGGAGAGCTACCCCAGCTTTTCCAACCTAACCTGGTGACTAAAACCCTGAACTCTTGATCCATGCTGGACATGGAGGTACAGCACATCTTTCTTAAGGTGTGGGTGACCAGAGCTGAATCCAATACTCCAACTGTGGCCTAATCAAAGCTGAATAAAAATTCAGCGTAACCTTCCTGCTTTCACTCATTGCCACTATTTATGAATCTCCAAATCCTTTTGGAATTGCTAAGTAGTCTTTCAATGCTTCCTTCCACCTTGAAGTATCTATTGTCGTGATATGATTTGGAGGTGCCAGTGTTCGACTGGGGTGTACAAGGTTAAAAAAAAAAAAATCACAGAACACCAGGTTATTGTCCAACAGGTTTATTTGGAAGCACAAGCTGGTCCTTCATCAGGTGGTTGATGAACCACCTGATGAAGGAGCAGTGCTCCGAAAGCTAGTGATTCCAAATAAACCTCTTGGCAATAACCTGGTATTGTGTGCTTTTTAACATGATAGTGAGGGAATGTGACTATTGAAATTTCCAATTTCATCGTTTGGTTTTAATACCTAGGACTCTCAAGAATGGAAAGATTTCATAAAGGAAAGGCAAAAGACTTAAAAATGTTCAATAATCACCTGCCCACAAGTTAAGCCAAATTTTAGGGAACAATAGACAAGAACCACTCTGAACTAAAAGCAACAGTGTGATCAAAAGATACTGAAATCTGTCAGGAGCGAAGAAATCTGCACTTCTGGGTGGATTTAGACTTTAATGAGAAGTTCACATTTTGGAGACAATAAACCCATACATTGGAATAAGCAAATGAGCTGGATTTCAATCGTGGCAGAATTCAGGACATCTGTGACAAGAATTGGAGAAGATTCTCTCATTCAGATAGTTAAAGCAAGCAGGAGAAATATTAAAGCACCAAGAACTCAAAAATGTATGCAATGTTCATAGCTGCCGTGTCCCAGAACAATCTCTAACTAACCATGGTCTCATGTTAAATCATACCAGGTTCTGAAATGTACATTGTTTTATCTTTCTTTTTGTAGTGGACACTATCCATTTTTTAAAAAAATAGTTGCTTGCAAAGATATGAGAGAGTGAAAAGTGCATGAGAGTGAAAAGTGCATGAGAGCGCAAGAGAGAAAAGAGAAAAGCATATAAGAAGTGCGAGAGTGTGAAGAGAATGGGAGAGAATATTTATTGGTTTCTTTTACTTGTACATTGGATAGGAGCATTGTCAGCTAGGCAATGTTGCACATCCCTAATTGCCCTTGAGCAGGTGATGGTGTGCTCAAACTGCTGCAGTTCTGGGGGCTGTAAAGGACACCTACAGTGCAGGTTAGGAAGGAGTCCCAGAATTTTGACCCAATGACAATGAAAGAAATGGTGATCTAGTTCCAAGTCAGGACTTGTGAATGTGGTCTGGAGGAGGTCACTACATGTGGTAGTGCTCCAATATTACTGCTCCACTGTTCTTCTCGGTGGTAGATGACAAACAAGGGTCCTTGCAGAGTTACTGCAAAGCATCTTGTAGGTGGTACACATTGCTGCGTCTGTGCAGAGGGGGAGGTGGATGTAATGGGTGGGCTGCCAGTTAAAAGGGTGCTTTGGTCCTGAACCTTGTTGAACTTCAAGTGTTGTTGGAACCACATACATTCAGTCAAGTGGACAGTATTCCATCCTGATCTGTGCCTTGCAGATGATAAAGAGGAACAGGGGAGGCAATGGGCAAGCTGTAGTTGACTCCTTATTGTTTCCAGTGAGCTAGTTCACCACATTGTAATCAGTGTGTGGAATAACAGCACACTAAAAAGAATATGAAACTTTTGTTGCAGCCAGCTGAGGTTGGAAAGAGAGGAGATAATCCACTCTCCTCACATATCATGGTATGACATAAGAACCCTGAGGACACCCTAGGTATTTGTGCAAATGCTTAAAACAACAGTCAGAGATGCTAACAGGTGAGCTTTGATATTAATTATTTACAGTCTATAAAGAGAAAACAATTCATCTGCCTGTCTCAATAAAATTTATGTTACGACATGGATCATAGCCCCAGGTTACCTACAGACACACTGAACTTTAATTCCCCAACATGTGTTTTTAACTGAGGTCTGATACAGCCAAGATGGCTGCAGATGTGAATTCAATGGCTATCTGGAGAGAAATTCTGGAAAGCCACATGGACAGTCAGGGCAACTTCAAACAAAATGACTAAAAAGGAAAAGATGAAGATGACTGACTACCCAACCCCCACTCAGCAGGCAGACATTTCATGCAGATAGGTTTTTATTTTATCCTTTTCAGCCTATCCAAGAAAGATAGGTTTAAAAATGAGCTTAAACCCTACCAGTCTATGTTTAGTGGCCTGATGTCCTTGCATGTGGACTAGTATTCTAAGAAGGTCACAACTTTGATAATAATTACTTCCAAGATGGCAGCAGAGTAGGACGCTTCAGCTGGAGCTCGTCCATTCTGTGCATTGCTGTTTTTTTTGTGTCCCACTTCTCTCTCCCCGGCCTCTGACCTCCCAGCCTCAGAGGCCCAGCATAGCAGCCTCTTCGCTCAGTGTGAAGTCCACTCGGCCTGGCAATCTCCAAGTGGCCTAGCACAGTGGTCTTCAGGCAGTACAAGGCAGCCTCTTGGCCTCGGCACGGACTTCCAGCTCCAACATGATACCACAGCAATCCCGTGGTCTTGTGAAGCCCAGCGTGGTCTGAAGTCAAGGTCTGGTGCAGACTGGAGCCTCGGTCCCAATCCGTTGTTCTGAACTGTTTTTATTCTCCACATTATAATGCATTCCTAAAATCTGTAATGCTGGACATTTTTTTTTTTACTTCTCATTTTTCTAAGAACTCTAAATGAAAAACCTGTACCTAGGGACCTTTGTGCCTAAGTTGGCACCATAAGCAGTGACTTGTACACTTTTCATTGTACTCATTTGAGTACGTGTGACAATAAAACTAACACACAAACCTTGCAAAAATAAAACTAATTCTAAGTCTAACCATTAAACACCCTTGCACTACAGGGAAAGGAGGGCAAGAGTCAGTCTTTCAGTCCGTACTGCCAGCTAGCCTGTGCTGAAAGGAACCAGGACAAAAGAATTTTAAAAAGCCTGTAAAGCTAAGAATTTTAAAGTCGACCATTCAACTATTAAAATCAACACTACCAGTAACGACCAAACATTCTTCCACCTACACATCACAAACAACTCAAACGGATCCATTTCTTTTTTAAACAAACTTTTTTATACTCATTCTTATTCTTAATCTGTGTTTACTTGTGTTCTATTATTACTGCTTCACTTGTTTAGGAACTAATAAACTTACCTTTTTGTTAAGTCAAGAATTAGTTCCTGTTCCAACAAAATGTAACTCAGTCTGGGAGAAAGAAATTTACAAGGGAAGGGACACTATTAACTTAACCTTGCAGGCGACCAAGCGAGAGGGCAAGTGAATAACTAAGGAGAGTCAGTTCATTCCTCCTCATTTGGGAACCTAGTGATTCTGCGGTATCCTGCTAGGAACTGCAACAAATTGGGCTCTCTCATCCGGGATTGATCATAACAATGAATGCCACCCACCACTGTATTGTAGAGTTACTGGTGTGGGGCTCAGCTAGACATCTGGCGGGCCTTCCCTTTCTGACTACTAACATTGAGATATAAAACACACAGGCACTGAGATAAGGTTTATCAAGCAAAGAAATCTGCAAAACAGACAGTCTAGGCAAAAAATGCAAGAGAGTTATGTTAAGTCAAGATAGCATTCTTACTGTACTTAGTTAGACTGGTTGAATTGCCTCAACTTGATCATAACTTCTGTTCTATGAAAACGAAAGCTGTTCATTGACATACATCACGCCTTGCCCATCAGATATTCGAAGAGAAAGTGATTGAAGGAGAGAAACGTTTGGAAAAGTCAGATATCCAGTTGAGGTCAGAGGTGATATTATTGTTACTAACACAGATTACATTATTGTACCAACAGATAAAAAGGCAGTGTGTAGTTCAATTCCCAGAGGCCTGACTTTGCAACAAGAAACAACATCTATTGTACAAGCCATGGCAAGGATAGGATTACTGCTGAGCCAGCTACTAATAGCTTTCCTGGCTACACCACCCCAAAAGAAAATCACAATGTTGCAATACTCCATTATCCAAATTTGTAACATGATTGGTGTATTGCCTCGACCCTGACCAGCTCAATTGTTACTTTTTCTGAGGCTCAGTGCCCTTCACCCTTTCCAGATTTAGAAGCCAGCATTAGTGTTTTCATTGCTCCATCATTGCCAGCTGTATTTTCAGTTACCAAAGCCCTAAGCTCTGGAATTCCCTCCCCAGATCATTCCCTCCTCCGATAAAGATGCTCAAAGTGGTAAGTTTCAAGGAGCATGTTTTTGGTCTAAATATCACCTGATAGGGCTTGGGGTCAAAGTTTGTTTGATCATTCTCCTGTGAAACACCTTAGGGGGTTTTACTGGTATCCTGCCTGGAACTGCGACAAATTGAGATGTCTCATCCAGGATCCGATCATAATGACGAATACCTCTTGGATTATAGAGTTGCTGGTGTGGGGATTAAAAGTGCTAACGTTCCAAGTTATTGTTGTTTTCTTTGTGCAATACTTGCCTTCTGGTTTGATAGTCACTGCTCAATAACTCCTTCAGTTTAAAGTTGTGCGGTCTGCTTTTAGGCAAGTTTCCCAAAAGGCACAGTCTCTTCTGTTCCACCGGGACCTGAAACAATTAAGAGAAAAGTAGCTTGAAGCAACAGGACATACAGAGGCCACCAACTGTTTGAAAATAACCAAACTGAATAGCTCAAAAACCTCGCACCAAAAGCATTAGAAATTCTCATTCTCTGAGCTTGTAGGTTTTGTTTTTTGTCATCTCACTGACACAGATGACAATGAAAAGAATAAACAAACCATTCTTCCGTAATTTTGGAATCGCAGGGTTCCACTATAAAAAATTATTTGCTGCATTTAAAAAGGATTTAGTGAATGCAAACAAATTTCTTGCCCAGTCGCATAATTTATGTCAGATGAGATGACTGCTCTCTGAAGTAAATGCAAGATGATCCCAGGGCATAATTTCGACAAAGAATGGGGAGGGTCATACTGCCCCCCAAAACAAGAGTGCGCTGGCCAACATTTAGCTCTGTCCCAGTGCCTTATTCCATGCTTATGTATATATGCATCATTTTCCACATCGTGACAAGTGAATGCACTTCAGAAGTACATCATTGGCTGAGAATAGCTTTGGGATGTCCCAGGTTTGCAAAAGGCATTCAATAAATTCCAATTCGCTCTTTCCTTTCTTGATTTGTGCAAGAGTAAACTATCAATGGTGTCCTTCCACATTCTCCCTCACTCTGTGCACAGATACATGTGTCCTTGGAATGACATTTGCATAACTTCAGTTTTCAAATTGGCAGCTCAGTAATTTGGGGATTGGGACAGGGTGGAAAAATCTATAGCCTCTCTTCCCCAGCTCTGTCATACATTGTGCCAACGGATGTAGCAATATGCTACCTGACATTGAAGGCTACCTAATTGCACTGTGCAATTGCACAGGCTTATTTTCACAAAGTAGGTTTCCAAGGCTCTACTACTTAAGTAATCTAATTCAACGATAATTAAAATCTAAATTTGACCATGCTGTAAATTAAATTCCTCAGACAACTGGCATCATATTGAGAATTACATGTGTCTGGGTGGCCCAAGTGATGAATTCCTACTCTATTAGAAAGCATCATGAACCGATAACGTTTCACATAGTTTATCCATGCTCTGTCCTCTATGCTCACTGGGCTAAACAGCCTCCCAACCTGGCATTGCCTCAATTTTTAAAATTCTCATCTTTACATTCAAATACTTCCATGCCAATTTTTTTCCCTATTTCTGGAATCTACTTCTGACCAGTACTACTGGGAGATCTCCGCACTTTCCCAATGGCCTCTACCTATCCACAATTTTCATCACATCATCTGGACCCGAAGCTTAGAATACTGCCCCCAAATCTCTCCACTCTCCTCCTTTCCTACCTCCCAAGTGTCCTGGCCAATATTTATCACTCTATGAACATTATGAAAACACATTATCTGCATTACCACATTTTTACCTGAGGGAGTTTACTATGTGCTAATTAACTGCCACGTTTCTTACACTACAAGATATTTCAAATCAGACAATAGCGCCATCACAAAGGAGACAGCCAGAAGGAAGTTTAAAATCAAAGAGGGACAACAAACTTTACACTGCACAAGTGCTTCATTGGCTGCTAAAATTGTTGGAACACCCCAAGATTCTAAAAGGTGCTGCATAATCGCAGCTTTCTTTCCCCAATGTCCTGAATGCCTGTTAAAGCTCAGCCATACAAAATTCCGGTTTTATCTGTCACCCTGATCTTGCTCAAACGACATTGGCTGCTAGTAACAAGGTTTAGCACATGCTTTTTAAATAGGCTTTTGATGACTCTCTCCAAATTGCCAGGCCCCTCTCTGTAGTCCCTGCCCAGCCCAGCCCTCCATGCAACTTGCACTCCAATTAAATCAGATCAGCGTCAGCTCCCTTAGTGACACATCCCATCAACATCCCCCGCCCCTTACTTCTTTATTCATGCTGCAACTCTCCCCAGCTCCAATGCTGCCTTCAAATCTTCATTTGATTGTCACCACTTCTGTACATCTACCACCTACAGTCATAGAATCATTAGAACTGATACACAAGTGTAAACTGCAGTTACTGATGTGAAGGTGAACATCAAAGGTATGAAGGGCACTTGGGAAAGAAGACAGTTTTTAAAATCATTCAACACTAATAATTTTTTGCACTCAGTTCAAGGTAATTGTCAGTGGAAATACTTCAAATGGGTTGTAGTCAGTCACTTACTTTTCTTCACTTGGAAAAAAAAATGTCGTACCTTTTGTACAGTCAGCTTTATCACCTTCAAAACGTTCAGGACTAAAATACACTCTCTCTTGTTTGACAGGTTCCTGCCCTTGTTGTTTAATTATTAAGCTTTAGTAATTGTGGAAATCAATTCGCTGCATCAAAAACTTCCCAATTACCTTTGAACTTTGATCTTCAAGCTGTTCCAGTGGAGTTTCTATTGGCTAATAAACATCAAAATCAGTGTCCACATTCAAATCGCTTCTGTTCCTGCCCAATTTTTAAAATCTGATTTGCAGTAATTTTTCCTCACTACCTAAAATGGGAAAGCTCAACATACATAAGCCAAGCAGCTTGTCCCAAGGCACGTGATAATGTTTTTTCTTTATCTGCCTTTTGGCATACAATAGTGAGTCATCTGCAAACCTTGCCCATCAATGTAGAGTTGTACAGTCTTTGCTCTTTGCAACCGAATAGCCTAATGCCAGTCCAGGCTGATAGGAGCCTTGGAATGTAGCAACTGTATAAAATAATCAGGTATAGTAAACATCTGCTGGATTCTTCAATATCATATTAACTGCGAGAAAATGGGAACTGCAGTTGCTGGAGATCAGAGTAGAGAGTGTGGTGCTGGAAAAACACAGCAGGTCAGGCAGCATCAGAGGAGCAGGAGAATTGATGTTTCGGCCATGAGCCCTTCATCAACTTTCTCCTAGTTGATCACATGAACTGCTCCTAGTTTCATATGTTACACAATTTAACATAAGGATTATTGCATTAGATAATAAACCTTACAGGAAGTAAAATGTGTATCAGACTACAGCAGTTGAAAGATGGTGGTTCAATTGCACTTTCAAAGGCCGGTTGGGAATGGGTAATAAACAATGGCCTTACCACCCTGCTACTGATCTCAAGCTACTGCTACTGAAATCAGTTATGAAGAAAGTTTTTTTTGTATTATCACCAGCAGCGGCCTTGCCTCTGCCCCCATCCCTATTCAACAACTTCTTTTGTCGCCATTTCTTTCACTCTTGTTTTCCTCTCCGAAATGCATTCACCACTTGCCACTAATCTGTGGTGACTGAAGACCACAAGACCATTGTGCACAAGCCTAGAACTAAGTATTGGCAAACCATTCAAATGTGCAGGGCATGATAAGCAGTCCTCAGCCTGATCTTATCTTCAACCAATAATTGCAATACATTTACACGAGAGTCACCAAACAGCCACAAAGCAAGAATTGAAGTTGTTCAATCTTGAATTCCAAATCTAAGGCCAAATAGTATCCCCCCAAAACAGACCCAACATAAGTCAATCAATTAGTTAACTGATCATACAGAATGTTACCTAACTCAAGACTTTACACTCTGTGCTGAACAGCTATTCTTTGCTGTTAAAAAGACCAAATCTCTCTCAGGCCTTTATCAGACCACTGTGGATTATGAGAGACCTATCAGATATAAAGTACACTCTGCATTTCTGAAGTAAGTTTAATCAGAGACTCCTTTCAGAAACGCAGAATATTTTCTTAATGTGAAAAGTAGGAACGAGTGACAATCTGATGGTGCTTGCCACTAGTGAGAAAATCTTTCCCTAACTTAGGTATTGCTTGAGTTAAATACTGGTCAGGACACTTGCCTTTTTCAAAAATAACACCATGACATATTTTAATCTCCAGTTAATGGTCAAAACCAACTGAGTCATTGTGAAGGTTTCTTGTATATGTTTGAACTCAATAGCTTGCATCTTAGTCCAGTTATGACTTGCTTTACATTTAAAATTATTTTTTTTTACAAACAAAATAAGGAATAGGATCAGGGGTGGTCAGCAGCCCTTTGAGCCTAATTCACCATTTAATAAAACCTGAGCTGATCTGCTATGCTACATCTATTTCCAGCTCTTCCAAAAGGTAGATCAGTAACATGCAAATAGCTGATAATAGCTTTTAATATGGTAACACATCCCTGAGGACTTCAGCAAAGCATTTTATACTTCGAGGAATGAAAGGTGACGATTAGGACAGATAGCCAAAACATCAGTGCCAAAGAGGTGGAATTTAAAAGGAGAGGGAAGATGATAAGTTCAAGGGACAGAATTCCAGAATGTAGAATCAAAGCAGTTGAATGTATGGGCATCAAGAACAATAACACGATTTGTGGGCAAGAGCATCCTGGAGCGGCCTTGTTGTGATGCTGCAGAGCCAAACATCATGGGATATAAATATCACAGTGTGGGCGGTGTTAGAACTAAAGACAGTTCCCCAGGGTTGGTTGGTGCCCTGGGTAAACCATAATTTTGAGATCCCTCCCCCACCACATTCAAACCAGAGAAAAATGAAAAGTCCAGAGTTAAATTTTATCTTTATTTACTTTGTAAGTAAAGTCTAATTTGACATCCTATCAGCTACTCAGCTTGCCGGATTAGAATAGTCTGGAAAGAAAACTGGAAATATCACGCTAGGATTGAATATATTCGGAAAGAGACAGAGAGCACATGGATATGAATAGTTGAAGATAGTTACATTAGGTAATTGTTAATCTAACTCAATCCTGGTATAAGATTATCACATACAACTGTATTTAGTATGCAGGTGTAATAAATAGTTATCTTGAAATACAAGCCTCAAGACAGTCTTTAACTTATCTTCTCCTCAGCCAGTCTATCTCAAACCCAGAATTCATATTGTGGCATAAATATACACCACAAAAGAAATAAAAGTATCAATTAAGACTTTCCCATGGGTGGCATAACTCGTGTTACAGTAAAGTGGAAACAAAGACAGCTCAAACATGAGCTAAACGGGATGATCATTCACTCCAAGCCCTTGCCTGTGACTAAAGGCAAATTGCCAAGTTAGTGGAACATAATGCACAGTAACACACTCAAAAAAGGAGATACAGTGTTTCTCTATATATGCAGAAAAGTCATCACATTGGATTATTCCCTGTCCATCAAAGCAAGTCCTTAGCAATGCTCCATTAATACACAAAAATGGGCGACCATTAACAAGTGTTGTTGGTATGAACAAATCCCATGTTGAAGTTGCATATTCTTGAAAAGATACATTAAAGTCCTTCCAAAGACAAAGCCCTTTCATCCAGACCTTCCCAAAGCCAGCTCAGAGGGCAACAAAATAGGGGAGGGGTAATGTTTGTTTTTGCATGCTGTCGACATTCTCTGAGAATGTGGCTCAAGAATTCCAAGCACACAAAACATTTGGATATCATACCCAGTGGTGAGACCACTTTTCTTCAAATTGCCATAGTATAATAGCATGACGATTATGTTCATAGACCAGCAATTGAGAGATTCAGACTAGTAATCTGGAGACATGTTCAAATTTCATGTGGTAGTTGGAGAACTTAATACCAATTAGTTAAATAATTCTGTAATTACAAAGTGAGTATTGGCAATAGTTACCATGAGGTTCCAGACCATCGTAGAAACCTATTGGATTCACTGATGTCCTTTTGGGAAAGGAATCTGACATCCTTACCCAACCTGGTTTAAATGGGACTTGAGACTTACAACAATGCCGTTGATGAATAACCAACTTCTGAAATGACCTCAAGCCACTCAGTTCTATCAAAACTACTAACAAATATAATCTTTGAGGAGAAAGTGAGGTCTGCAGATGCTGGAGATCAGAGCTGAAAATGTGTTGCTGGAAAAGTGCAGCAGGTCAGGCAGCATCCAGAGAACAGGAGAATCGACGTTTCGGGCATAGGCCGAAGAAGGGCCTATGCCCGAAACATCGATTCTCCTGTTCCCTGGATGCTGCCTGACCTGCTGCGCTTTTCCAGCAACACATTTTCAGCTAACAAATATAACCTCCATGGACTAATATGACACAAGGTTGTGGCTCACTACCACCTTTTCAAGGGCAATTAGGGGATGGGCAGTAAATGCTGAAATAAATAGTGACACAAAACCCCCATGAATAAATAAAAAGAAATGGATAAGAGTCAAAACATGATTCTTTTGAATTGTAATCTCATTTTCTACAGCTAGAAGACAGGCAACTGGTCTGCAATACATAGCCGTAAATAATAATTGCCACATTGTAAAATGCTAACAGTTGTAAAACACAGTCTGCAGAATTAAAATCTTTCTGGAACACTAAATAACTTAAACACAGTCCGTTTTCCTGAACTCAGGTTGGCTGAGAGTCACTGCCATTACCAGTCTTGTTTGGAATTTCAGAGTTCATTGGACTTGGAAGAAAAGGTCAATGTGGCTAAATAATGCAGCCAACTTCTGTGCCCTTTCCTTTCCATGGTCAGTTTGCACCACAAATTATCATGGCTGTTGTAAAAATGTGCCAGAATTTAAAAGAAAGCTTATAAATGGATTAAAGACCGTTCGTTTCTTTAATGGATGGGTTCCAAACCAGGCATTGTAAAGAATGAAAAAATGCCAATGGCATTTTAACTCTTTCATTTAATACCATAAAACAGACAACATAATTTGTAAGTAGTACATTGATAATTGGTTCTCAAGCCAGGTGGTGAAGTAGAAAACAATACAAAAATCCCTTTCTTGATAGTTGGCGTATTTACAGACATTATATCAGTCTGTCTCCCCCCCACTGATACTGTATCCCAGCAGTTTTTCTTTATCTGCATACTATTAACATAAGGTGCCATATTAGTTTCTCTACTTTCAAGAGATCACCTCTCTCAGTCCAAAAGGTCTCAGCCTCAACACCTACACCATCAAACCTGCTGACAAGAAAAGGGAACTCAAGGCCTACATATCCTCTATATTAGTTAAGAGACTTATGGATTCTCCTTTAGTACAACAGAAAAGGCAATGCATCTTTCCCACTCCCATTTGTTTTTCTCCTGATCCTTTTATCTTACCACTCTAAACATGCCACGCCAATTCAATGGCCTATAACTCTACTTGTTTGTTATGTTAAACAAAAAAACCTCCTGTCCTACAGTCAATATCATATTATTAGCTTAAATACACCTTGTTACAAAGTAGCAAGGTAAAGCTTCACATCCATTGTTTTCTGCTTGGTGATAAACTTCACTTCACCTGACTTGTAATGGAGTCACTGACTGCATTACCATCCACAGATGGTATCCAAATTCATCTCAAATGACAAAGGTAGATACCAAGACTCAAAGAACATCACTTTCAACTGAAAAGAGAGGAATATAATCTGGTTCAGGTATGGAGTGCACATGAGGATGTACTTTGACATCTCATTGAGAATTGGGACTGGTCCATGAGTCTTCTCCATGGAATGCTGATGACAATTCGACACATCCCAAATTCAATTAGTTTCTTAAAATACTTTAAATTATTATATAATGTAAACAAATCAATTGATTGCACAAGCTATTTAGTCAAGGGATAAGCAGTGTTCACAAGACCGCTTTGAATAAATACACATCACCCTCAAAGGAAAAGCTACTTTGAACATTTTTGCATCTCGAATAGTTCACAAATCAGATTGCCAATCCACAGTGGATCTTAATTTCAGTTTATTAAATGAATATAGATGGGACAAATCAAAATCAGTAAGATTACTGAAGAGGGAGAAATTCCTAGAATGTGTACAGGATAGTTTTCTGAATCAATATATTGAGGAAACAATTAGAGAGTGGGCCATCCAAACTGGGTATTGTCAAATGAGAAAGGAACAACTGGCAACCTATCTGTGCACGACCCCTTGGGAAGGTGAGATACAATTGAATTCTTCATCTAGGTGGAGAATGACAAAGTTGATTGTGAGACTAGAGTCCAGAATCTAATTGGTGAAAACTGAGGCATGAGCTATGATAAACTAGGGGGGGAGGGGGGGGGGGGGGGTGTTACTTAAAGGGCTGACAATGGATAGCAATGGCAAACATTTAGCACACGCTAGGAGGAACAATCGGTCATTCTTGTCAGGCACAAAAATAAAATAGGAAAGGTGGCCCAGCTTTGGCAAACAAGGAAAATTAGGGATGGTATTAGATCAAAGCAGTATGCAAAATGAGCAGCAGACCTGAGCTATTCAAAATTCAAAGGAAGACAAAGATATTGATTAAAAAGAGGAAAACAAAGCACGAGAGTAAGTTTATGCAGAGCATGCAAATTGATCGAGAAACTTCTATAGCTATGTGAAGAGAGAAAGATTAGTGAAGACAAATGTAGGTCCCTTACAATCAGACACACGAGAAAGCAATATAGGAACAAAGAGATGACAGACCAATTAAATACATATTAAGGTTCTGTCTTCACAAAAGAGTACAAATCCTGTCCCAAAAATACTGGGGAACACGTCGTCTAGGTAAGAAAGAAGAACTACATGAAATAGGTATGAGTCAGGATTGGAGAGACGGAGGGAATTAAAAACGAACAATTCTCCCGGGACCTAATAATCTACATCCCAGAGTATTTAAAGGACTGGCCTAAGAAATAATCCATACATTTGTGATTATCTGTCAAGATTCTAGAGACCACTGCAAGTTGCTAATGTAACTTCACTCTTTAAAAAAGGGGGTAGAAGGAAAACAGACCTTTAAAAAGACTGATGAGTCTGACATTGTAGTAGGGAAAGTTCTCGAGTCTATTATAAAAGATTTAATAGCAGATCACTTGGAAAACAGTGACAGTATTAGACAGAGTCAGCATGGATTTATACAAAGGAAATTGTACTTGACAAATTAATGGGAATTTTTTTTTGAGGATGTAACTAGTAGAGCTGATAAGGGGGAAACTAGTGAATATGGTTTATTGGGGCATTCAGGAGGCCTTCCATAAGATCTCACGTAAGAAACTGACATGTAAAGTTAATGGGCATGGAATTAGAGGTTGTGTATTGACACATAGGGAACAGATTGCCAGAGAGCAAACAAGGACCGGGAATAAATGGGCCATTTTCTGAGTGGCAGCCAGTGACCAGAAGGGTACCACAGGGATCAGTGCTTAGACCCCAGCTATTCACAATAGATATTAATGATTTGGATGAGGAAACTAATTGCAATATTTCAAAAGTTAGCGGACAATGAAAAGCTGGGAGGGAGGGTAAACCAGGTGGACGTAGCAAATAAAAATGCTTCATTGCGGTTTGGACAAAATGAATGGGCAACTGCATGGCAGATGAATTATAATGTGGAAACATGTGAGGTTAACCACTTGGTCAGCAAAAACAGGAAGGCAAATAATATCTGATGGTGATATATCATGAAAGAGGGAGGTACAGTGAGACCGGTGTGTCTCTGTACAGGTGCAGCAGGCATTGAAGATCGTAAATGACATGTTGGCCTTCATCACGAGAGCATTGGAGTTAAGGACCAGGGATGTCTTGCTATAACTGTATAGCATGAAGGGGCTGCAACAAAGGTTTACCAGACTGGTGCCTGGGATGGCAAGATGGATGTATATAAAAAAAAATGGCTGGTTTGGTTTGGATTAAGTGGGAGGGTGGGGGGGATGGGGGGGGGGCGTTGGTGGGTAATGGTTCTCAAACTGAGACCTTTAAAATTCGATCGGGACTAGACAGGGTAGATGCAGCAAAGATGTTCTTGATGATTGGGGAATCCAAAATCAGGGGCAACAATTTAAAGATACAGGGTATGCCAACTGGGACTGAAAAAGGAGGATAATTGTTTTTTCACAGGGGTGCCTGTGAAAACAGTGGTTGAGACCAGAACATTGAATGTTTTCAAGGAGAAGAAGTGACATATATTTCTTCGGGCTAAAGGAACCAAAATGATATGGGGTAAAAGCTGAGGTACGATGTTGAATGATCAGCCATGATCATACTGAATTGTGAAGCAGCTTTCACGGTGAAATGGCCTACAGCTATATCTATTTTTCTATGTTTCTAAAACAAAAGGTCTACTTCCAGTTACCAATGAGCTGCATGCTGAATGTCAGCAAACCTTTCCATATGGAATCCTCATTTACTCCCAAATGTAATTCATATTAATTACTACCAATCATCCTACCACCACCCTGACCAACAGCACTAATTAGAAGGGCAAAATAAATACAGAGTGTCCGAGCAGGTCATCTTAGAAAATTTATAATGCATACAGATGGATAATTACCTTTTCTGTTTCAATGGAAAAAGACAAATGAACAAAGCAGAGAAAGGAAGAAAAAAAGTTGTGAAATATATCTAAACTATTTCTGACTAAACTGTTGCAAAGTCCAGAGGATTGACCAGCATCAATACACTCATGGGATGGAAATAATATTAGTGACAATTGCCTTTTAAGTTACTAATACTGACAAAAATCTTCAATGCAGTTATCCCTTGTAAATGAAGTGGATGCAGCCACTTCTTATAATGTCAAGGGATGCTTTTGAATGACCTAGGACCTCAAACTATTGAGATATTGGATAATGAACCAATCACTAAATGCATGCTGAAATCAAAGCGATTCAAAGGAAGTATCAATCCCAATTCTTGTAAATGCGGGCAAAGATTTATCGAAAAAAAATCTCACTCTGGTATATATTGACTTTGTTACAATTTCATGCCATGGATCAAGTTTTGTTCTGTATTTTCAGTTTGCAAAGTGCGCCAGCACTGAAGTTTCCTCCTTAACCTTCACTACTTGGTTGTCCTTCAAGACCCTCCTTTAAACCTACTTCTTCCCATAAGGGTTGGGTCATCTGTCCCAATAAAACCTAATGTGGGTTGGTGTCAAATTTTGCTTTAAATCCTCCTGTAAAATGGTTAAGGTGTTTCAATACATAAATCACGAGCTGTGGAAGAGCAATTTATTTTTGAACAAGTGACAATCTGAAACAATCTTTGAGCACTTGAAGGCAGAGCAATGGACACCTTTAACAGGAAGCTGGATAAGTACGAGAGAGAGGGGAAACTGATGAGTACGTTAATGGAGTAAGATGGCATAGGGAAGTAGTTTATGTGGAGCATAAACATCAGACTATTTGGCCTGAATGACCTGTAAATTCAATATAATTAGGTGCAACTCTTAATTCTTGATGACAAAACCATTGTGTCTGACTTAACACGTGGCTCCATCTTGCTTGATGCCCACCTGCCACAGAAATTTACCTTGTAGCAGGGACCAGTCCCTAAATATACAGCATGTAATTTCCAGTTACATAACTCCACAGTTTTGTGACGCAAGAAAATTGATTGAAAAGCGTGACTCAGAAGCATCAAGAGCAAATTGTTAGAAAGGGCATTCTGAATTTTATTTTGCTCAGTAACAGTATAAACACTAAGATGATGTCATCATAAACTAAATGTTGAAATCAATAGCTTAACCTTCCATAATTTCAAGGCAAAATACAAGTAATTACAGGTTTCAAGGGCTACTTACTGATAGCATTAAGTTTTTGCAGGGGTGAGTAACCTGACAGCTGTTGTAAGTAAGCTATTCAAATGATTATTTGCCCTTAATACTTTGACAGTGGCAAAAGATGGAAACTAGTCTGTCAAACCTTCTCTGACTCACAATAGCATTATACGAGGGAATCTGTTCCATCAGAAACAAGCCCATAAACAGAACTAATTTCTTTTAATGGTAATTCACACTTGGTGCAGAGTGGGGGTCAGTAATGTTAGGACAATTATACAGTTCAAAACCAGACTCAACATTTAATTTACTGTGGCCAAGAGTATTCACACATATGAAGCAAACATCAAGTAAGGTGGAGTATGAGCTAAAGCTGTGATAGTGTCCAATACTGATAGAGGTATCCCACTGAGCAGCAGCAAGTAGCACATGAGAAGTCAAACCAAAACTTCAAGGCTCAAAAGACATGGATCAAATAAATTAAACCACAACTTTATAACAACAACGCCCAGTTACTTTTGGAGTCAAGCAACAAAAGCAGAACTGTTGACTCAGTAGAAGAAAGTGATAAAATGAAGGGCCTTTGACAAGTAATTCAGTACTCGCTAATGCTCTGGCAACATGGCTACAAATCCACCACGGTAGCTGGTTGAATTTAAATTCAATTAATAAAACTGGTCTCAGCACTGGTAACAGAACCAACTGTCCCCTATCATTACAAAAACCCACCTGGATTACTACTTCTGTGGAAGGAATTCTGCCTTCCTTACTTTGTCTGGTGTACATGAGACTCCAAATCCTGTACCAATATGGCTGACTTTTTAAAATGTCCTCTGCAACAGCCTTGAAGCACCACTTGAACCCTTGCTCTGCACTGGCACAATCACCTGATGAAGGAGCAGTGCTCCAAAAGCTAATACTTCCAAATAAACCTGTTGAACTATAACCTGTTGTTGTGATTTTTTAAACTCTGTTCCATAAAATCATGGTGATCTGATAACTCCATATTCTTGTCCACCCAACCAAGTTCCAAAGACTCACTACTCTCAAAAATTTCCCTCATCCCTCTCTGAAATGGTCAACCCTTAGTTATAAATTCAAGTATGCAGGAGGCCATCCCAGGAGCAGTATTAAGCGAACCTGAAAATGAGGTGTCGACTTGGTGAAGCTACCAAACAGGATTACTTGCATGCCAAACACCATAAAGCAGCGAGTATTCAGACAGAGCTAAGCAACTCCACAACCAACAGATCAGATCTAAACTCTGCAGTTCTGCCAAATCCAATCAATCATAAATGGTGGGGGTCAATTAAACTCACTCGAAGACAAGGCTCCACAAATATCCCTATCTTCACTGATGGAAGAGCCCAATGCATCAGTGCAAAAGATACGGCTGATGCATTTCCAACAATCTTCAGCCAGACACACTAAGTGGATGATCCATCTGTCTCTTCCACCGCGGTAGACCTCCGTATTAGAGATACTAGCTTTCAGCCAATTCAATTTAGCAACTGAGTAAGGTCAACCCATCTAACCTACATATCTTTAGACTGTGAGGAAACTAGAACACCTGGAGGAAACCCTAGTAGACACCGGGAGAATGTACAAACTCCACACTGCTAGACAGTGACTGAAGACTGGAATTAAACCGGGCTCCCTGGCACTGAGGCAATCATACTAACCATTGCCACTGTACGGCCCATAAAGCTTCCTTACATCCTCTTCACAATTTTCTTTCCCATTATTATGTCATCAGCAAAGTAAGTAACCATACTTTGTCCTTTCATCCAAGACGTTCATATAAATTCTAAATGGAGAAGCCCAGCAGGGATCCAAATGCTTCTTATTTTGCCAACAAGAAAATGACCCATTTACAGTATGTCTTGCTTCCTGTGAGCGAACCAGTCAAATAAGTTCTAGAAATCTAAGAACAGTACATCCATTGGTTGTACTAGCCCTAACTCTTATCTACAGCATATGTTGTGACATACTCAAAGACCTTCAATAAATGAATTAATTACGATTGCCTTCAAAACAATGGTGATTGCTCAACTGCCTTAAACCTTTGTAAGGGACTTGCTAGATCTTTAGTAAAAGCAGATGTTAAGCTAACTAGCTTAAAGACTCCTATGTTCTGTCTCCCTCTCACTATGATTAAAAAGTGTTACATTTCCTATTTTTCAATCTGATGGAACTTTTTCCCTGAATCTGGGAAACTTTGGAAAATTGAAACGGATACATCAACTATCACACTAGGCATTTCAGAATCTAGGAAGAAGCCTTACAGAACTCAAACTTTTCAGACCATAAATTTGCTGAGTAGTACTTCAATTTTCTTCAGTTCCTTCCTCCGCCCCTCAATTTCCTAATTTAAAGCTATTTCTGGATGTTATTTGAATCTTCTATTGTGAAAACTGAAACCTGTTCAATTGGTCTGCCATTTCTGATTTTCCATTATTCAATCCCCAGATTCATTTTCTATGACCAACACTGTCTTTATTAAATTGTTCCTTCAAATATTTAGAGATACTCTGGGCCAGTTTTTATATTTCTGGCTAGCTTTCTCTTGTACCCTAATGTTTCTCTCCATTAAATTTCCACCCCCACCACCAATTCTTTCCAGTTTCTTTCTTCTTTTCTGCCCAATCTTATGACATGCCATAATTTGCATAAATACATTTTTATCTTCAAATCTGATACTATCTTTAACACTTTTGAGTTACAGATGGACAGTGGGTCTGTCCCTTGGAATTTCTCCTTCTTTTCAAAAGAATCTGTTGTGCATTTGTCAATGTCCTCTTTAAAGTCTGACCCTACATCTTTATTGATATATACCTTAACCTGATTTGCCAATTCACTATAGCTAGCTTTGCTTTCATGCCCTCATCATTATCTTTATTGAAGTTTGAAATACGAATCTTGGATCCACTTCTCAACCTTAACTGAATGAGTCCAAAAAAACTAAGAGCAACTCAGGGCAGACTAATGAACACTAAACAACTCGCAACCACGTTTGCAGCTCAATAGTTTAAAAGGCTGCATTCAAATCTTGGTTTACTGAATATCATAAACAAAGCATGGGCCCTGTCTACATTACAGCAATTCTACTCAAGTACTGTGTTCCAGAGCTTGCAACTCCCCTGATCAAGGCGTTCCAGTGTAGCAACAATACTGGCATCCACCTGACAACATAGACAATGTCAGGCGCATTCTGTACCATGAAAAGCAGGACAAGTCCAACCTAATCAATTACTGCCCCAGCAGTCCACACTCCATTACTAAAATGATGGAATGTATCATCAGTATCAAGTAACACTTGCTCAGCAATAACCTGCTTACTGACATGCAGTTTGGTTTCCACCAAAACCACTGAGCTTCTGACCTCACCACAGCCTTCATTCAAACATGGACAAAAGAGCTGAATTCCACAGGAGAAGCAAGTATGACTGTTCTTGACATCAAGGCAGTATTTAACAGTGTGGCATCAATAAGCTCTAGCAAAACTGGTGTCAGTGAGAATCAGGGATAAACTCTCTGCTGGTTGGAGTCATACATAGCACATAGGAAATTGGTTACAGGTGCTGGAGGTCAATCACCTCAGCTTCAGAAAATCTGTGCAGCAATTCCTCAGCGTACTCCCTGCTTCATCAATGAGTTTCCCTCCATCACAAGGTCAGAAATGAGGATGCTCTCCAATGTTCAATGCACAATGTTCAGCATCCTTTGCAGCTCCTCAGATTCTGAAGCAGTCCACATCAAAGTGCAGCAAGACCTGGAAAATATCCAGAGTTGAGAGTGTGGTGCTGGAAGAGCACACAGCAAGTCAAGCAGCATCTGAGGAGCAGGAGAATCAGTGTTTCGGGTATAAGCCCAGGTTTGGGCTGAAAAGTGGAAAGTGACATTTCACACTACACAAGTGATCGGTGACGATCGTGTTCAAGAGAGAATGAACAACTGCCTTCGACATTCAATAGCATTACCATCATTGAATCCTGTACTAGCATCATCCGGGGGGTTACCGCTGATCAGAAACCAAACTTGACTAGCTATATAAATACTGCGGCGACAAGAAAAGGTCAGAGGCTAGGAATCCTCAGTGAGTAACTCACCTCTGGACTCCCCAAAGTCTGGCCACACATTCTGTAAGGCACAAGTCAGGGGTGTGATGGAATCCTCTCCACTTGCCTTAACGAATACAGCTCCAACATTCAAAACTCTGCAGGACAAAGCAGCCTATTTTTTTTCAGCACCCACTCTACAAACCTTCACTGCCTCCACCACCAATACTCAGTAGCAGCAGTGTATACCATTTACAAGATGCACTGTAGAAGGCTCCTTACACAGCATCTTGAAACCCATAAGCAGCATCACCTAGAAGGAAGACACCAGGGAGAAAGTGAGACCCTGAGTGAAAGAAAAAAAAACAAGAGACCAAGTGAGAAAGGGTGGTAGTGAGACAGATATTGGAGGGGGTCACAGAAAGGGGTAGAAATAAAAACAGACAGGAAGTGAAGGGAGAAAAGCAGGCAAGTGGGGACCATTCAGCTGCAAATAGCCCTGACCTTAAAACATCCTATCAACTCTGGAGCCCAATTTCCATTGCAGTCCCCTGTCACAGCTGTCCAGTGCAGTGTTCTCTCTTTGTATTTAAGTCCATCAGTGGTCAGCTAAGACAAGCAAAAGCACTGTATCCTCAGGTTCTGCTTTTACGATTACACTATTATTGGTAGCATTGAGGCAGGAGCCACACAACGCCAGGAAAAACCAGCAACCTGCCAAGAACATCAGCAGCCACAGACACCACACAGTGCTGGGCCACAGAGCTATTGCCACGTTTCTTCCATCACCAATATTGGGATCAGTGTCAAGGTGAAGCTGCAGTTTCTTGTTCACAGGAGTGGGCTAGTGCTTTAAACCAACACAAGATGTCAACCAAATCTGTCCTGCGACAGCAAAAGAAATCCTTTGTGGCCACAGGAAAGTAATGAAATACTGTCGACATACATCAAAAGATTCCATTAAACTAGTCTCAGCCCCACCATCTTGAGTCTGTTACCAATAGTCCAAAAGTCACTGAAACATTAAATCAGTGTGCTGCAAGCTCTCAACCTGTGCCCTAGAAATAATTCCCTTGTCTGCATCAGGTTACCCCTTGTAATCTCAAGCAGAGTTTTGCCTTTCCCTCAATTAGGTCATTGCTCATGCACTGATTGCTTCAAATGTCAATCTGCATAAAGTAGATTTCCTTCTGCTCAGATACTGCAAAGATAGCATATTAAAGAGCAATTAAACTCAAACTGTGGTCGGCAATAATGACTGTGTTTCTCCAAAGCTCTGCTCAACAGCATTTTTGTTAAAACATCAGTTTGAGAGATATTTATTAGCTTAGGAAATTGACAAGGTGGATGAAAGATTAAATAGAGACTCGATAAAAGGTGAGTAAAATCATGTTAAATTGTCTGCTGGTGACTTTGTTCTATTTCTATATTCAATCCCAACAAAATATCAGGCAAACCGAAGTGGAAAAAGAGCGGATGCTGGCCATAGACTGCATTAAAGAGAAAAATAAAAGATGCATTGGATGGAACCCCACCGCTAACAATAAATGCACACAAATCAAATTCACGATTAAAAAAAAAGGCCATTGGCCTAAAACAAAAATTGCAATGAGACTGTAGAGCAGAGCATATTCAACCAATATCACCAAATTAGATTATCAACTTATTATCATAAGCCATTGTGGGATCTTGCTATGCACAAATTGGTTACTGTGTTTCTTACATGACAGCAGTGACTGGCTTTCATGTAATGCTTCAGTGAAGCTCTTTGTAACGTCCCAAAGACATGACAATCACTATATAAGTGCAGTTTTCTTTTTTTCTGCATTTGGCTCATAACTCAGGCCCCAGCTCTTTCTGCCAAGTTTATTTGCATCACTTTTCAAATAATTCAGTTTAATACAGCGCTTTCCTTTAGAGGAAGGTGAGGAAAATTATAAGACATAACGGTCATAGAAATCTTATCTGCCTGCAAAGCGCACATTCTGATAATTGGGAGAAAAGTTATGGGTGGCATTAACAACATTGGACCACCACTTTTTCATATGGAGCTAATTCAGAACATTAGAAATCTCAGGGTTGTTTTATTCTTCAAAATATACAGGCTTTAATGTCGTTTTGGAACCTTACTAAATTCTAAATACCACAGCAAAAACAAAACAATTAAAATATTCTAAAAGGGTCACTGGACCCAAAACATTAACTCTGATTTCTCTCTATCAATGCTGCCAGACCTGCTGAAATTTTCCACAATTTCTGTGGATTAAAATGTAGGTTTTGAAAATGAATAATAACTTCAAGTAAACACAACGGTGGTAGATAAACTGGAACTAACAATCGTCTCAGCATTTAAAATGGTGTCACAACATGTGCAGAGGTAATGTGGAAACTCCTCAACTGGCCACGTTAACTTCTCTGAAGCCATTGGTTGAGATAAACTTCAATTGTCCACATCAGGATACATTGGTAGTTTCTCCAGTTACCTATTGTCAATACAGGCAATAACTGTTCTAGCAATACTCATCAAAATGTCCTTGGTGTTTATCAATAGCTAGGTTGGGTCCTCCATCCAGGAATCATGAAGAGAATAACAGAGACCAGAATTTCCATAAATTGCCCAACTGGCATTTTTATTCAGGTTATGCCAATTTGAAAATGACAATGTAACTTAAACTCCTGTTCCATTATTATTCCATGTGCTTGCTGATCCAGTACAGACTCCCAAGCACAGTAATGTATTGACAGTAAAAATTTGCACCCTTATTTTCAAACCCCTACAGGCTTGACCCAATCTTTCCCGGCCCTACAGAACCACCACACCCCCCGAGAAAACCATCAAGTTAGAGCTGGTTCTCCAATTCTGGCCTTATGTGCATCTCCCACTTTAATCATTCCACCATTGATGGTCATGTCTTCATCTGCGCAGGTGCTTAAAGAACAAAGAGAAATACAGCACAAGAATAGGCCCACCAAGCCTGTGCTGACACATGATGCCTAAACTAAATTCTCTTGCCACTACATGGCCTGTATCCCTCTATTCCCTGCCTGTTCATGTATTTAAGATACCTCTTAAACTTTACTATTGTATCTGCCTTTACCAGATCCTGTGGCAGCACATTCCTGGCACCTAGCACCCACTGTGTATAAAAAACCTGCTTCTTACATCTCCTTTAAAAAACTTACTCCACTTTATCGTAAACTCACGTGCCCTTAAAATAGACATTTCTACCCTGGGAAAAACAAAAGACTATCCATGCATCTCAATTTTGTAAACTTCATCAAAAAGCACCTCAACCTCCAACATTCAAGTGAAAACAAACTAAGTTTCTCCAAACTCTCTTCATTGCTGACACCGTCCAAACTAGGCATCATCTTGGTAAACCTTTTCTGTACTCTCTCTGTTTCCTTCTGGTAATATGGCAATCAGAGCTGTAGACAATATTCCAAACATGAGTCTAACTGAAGCTTGTACAGCTACAACACGACTTGCCAATTTTTATACTCTATGCCCCAACTAATGAAGGAAACCATACCATATGTCTTCTTGACCCCTTATCCACTTGCATTGTTACTTTCAGGGAACTGTGGTCCTGCATACTTAGGTCTCTCTGTTTGTCTATTAATACTTCTTAGGGTTCTGCCATTGACTCTATAATACCCTCTCACATTAGATTTTCAAAAATGTATCACCTCGCATTTGCCCAGAATAAATTCCGTCTGCCATTTCTCCACCCAAACTTCTCTATATCCTGCTATATCCTCTGGCAATTCCACTCACTATCCACAGCTCCCCCAGTCTTTGTGTCATCTGCAAACTTACTAATTAGACAGCCAGCATTCTCCTCCAAATCATTTATATTACAAACAACAGGGGTCCTAGCACTAATTCCTATGGTACACTATTTGTCACAGATCTCCAGTCAGAAAAACACACTTCCATCACAATTATCTATGACCAAGCCAGTTCTGCATCCATCTTGTCAACTCACCACAGATCGCATGTGATTTCACCTTCTGTATCAGCCTTTGACCTTGCTAAAATCCATAAAGACAACATCTACTTCCCTGCCCTCAATCATCTTTGTCATTTCCGCAAAAAAATTCAAATCAAGTTTGTGAGACATGACCTTCCCCACACAAGGCCATACTGCCTATTGCCAATAAGTAAATGTTTTTCCAAAATATGAATAAATCCTATCTCTAAGAATCTTCTTCAATAATTCCCCTCCCATTGACATAAGGCTGATGTTTTATAGGGCTGTGGAGATAATCCAGGAAATTTCAGGTCAAAGGAACAATGATGCCTATTCTCTAATCCTCTGGGACCTCTCCTGTGACTAAAGAAGATACATAGATTTTGTACAATGCCCCAGCAATTTTCTCCCTCACCACCCTCTATCCCTGGGTAAATTCCATCAGATCCTGGGGACTTGTCTATCTTAATGCTTTTCAAAATACCCAGAACCACCACCTTTTTTATATCAACATACCACTCTCTAGACTTACCATCTACCATGTCCTTCTCCTTTGTGAATACCAGTGCAAAGTAGTCATTAAGGAACTCACCCACTACCTCCAGCTCCATGCATAAATTTCTCCCTTTGTCCTGGAGTAGACCTACCTTTTCCTTAGCTACCCTCTTGCTCTTTAGATGTATAAAATGTCTTGGGATTTTCCTTAATCCTATTTGCCCAGGGCAATTCATAGCCCCTTTTAGCCCTTCTGACTCATTTACACTCTTGCCTGCCTCCTTAAAATTCTCAAAGGGATCTGTCTATCCTTAGTCCCCTAACCCTTACATATGCCTCCTTTTCCTTTTGACTCCATTCACAATTTTTCTCATTATCTGAAGGTTCCAAATCTTGCCATCCCTATCCTTCATTTTCATAGATACACGCTGATCCTGAACTTTAATCAACTGGCCTTTAAAGACTCCCACATGCCAGATGTGGATTTACCCTTAATTAGTGAGCCCAATCTACATTCCCCAGTCCCTGCCTAATATTGTCATAGTTAGCCTTCCCCTCCAATTTAGGACTTTCACCCAATAACTACTCTTAACCTAACGTTTGCAGAATTATGGTCACTGTTTAGGCTTTTATATTCATTCCCTAAACTTCTTCCCATCTGTCCTTCCTTAAGGTCCTACCTAAAACCAAACTTCTTGTTGCCTACCCCAAAATCTCCTATTGCTCAGTGTCAAATTTGTTTGAGAACAATTTGGGATGATTTACAATGTTGAAGGATGTTACATGAAGGCAAGTTGTAATGGATTTAAATCCTTGGTCATGTTGTATCACAACTGTATGCAACCCATCTTCTCTACCAGTTCATCAACAGCTGGATGGGGGCTCTTGTGATGCAATGGTCGTTCAAGTCCCACCTGGTCCAAAAAGGTGTGTAATAAACATCTCTGAACAAGTTGATCAAAACAAAACTCACAAACAGCTAGAACACTATGATGATCCAGGAGCACAGTCAGAGAAATGATAAACACTAAGCGATGATAAGAATTGAATGTAAGTCCAAGTATTATGTGCCATGCTCATTCCTCAATCTTGAACAGGGCACTTTCCAGAGTTGGTTCACCACAGTGTAGATAAATATGAAGCATAATTGCTCAGGGGAACAATTATCATTGCTCTCAAGAGAAACATAAAATCCTGATGGGACTGGACAGGCCATATGCGGGAAGAACATTCCTGATGTTGTGGAAGTCCAGAACTAGGGGTCACAGTCTAAGAATAAATGGTGGTAAGCCACTCAGGACTGGGCCGAGGAAGAATTTCTTCACTCGCAGTGGTGAACATGTGGAATTCTCTCCCACACAAAGCTGTTGGGGCAAATTTGTTAGATACATTCAAGAGGGCGCTGGACATGGCCCTTGCGGCTAAACAGAACAAGGGGTACAAAGAGAAAGTGGGAGTGGGATACCAAAAATTGCACAGCCATTATCACATTGTATAGAGGTGCAGGCTCGATGAGTCAAATGGCCTACTCCTGTACCAAATTTCTATGAATGCACTGCCTAGGAACAAAGTGGCAGCAGTTTCAACTGAGGCATTCCCAACAGGGCATTGGACGATTATTAAGGCAGAAATAGCATGCAAGAGTCTGAGGAAAGAACATGAGACTGGCACTAGTTAATGACGCACGTTTGAAGAGTTGCTGCAGGCCTCCGTCCATGCCATAACAATTCTGTTGTGCTGTGATATTTGTCACAGTCACAGAATGGTTACAACACAGAGGAGGTCATTCAGTCTGTCGTGTTGGTCCTGGCTCCTTGCAAGAACAATGTATCCAAGATCCACTATCTTTCGCTGGAGCCCTGCAAATATTCTCTCTTCAATTGCTCACCCAATTCCCCGTTGAAAGCCATGACTGAATCTGGCTCACCTCATTCTCAAGCAGTGCACATCAGATCACAACCAAAGGCTGCCGGAAAGGCTTTGTTCTTACCTTACTGTTGATTAAGGTGTGTTAAATTGGAGACTGCGAATTCTCCCCAACTACTCATCACTTTCAAAATCCATCATGATTTTCAACATTTCAATCACACCTCCTCTCAACTTGCTCTTAAAAATGTTGTGGAAGTCCCTCATTCTTTAAGCCACTTGCAAATCATTTCTATACCTTCTCCAAAGTTAGCGCATCCTTCTTATAGTGCAAAGAAAGATGATTATTTTGGAAAACTCTCACCTGCTTTCTACAGTGGATATTTAGTTTACTTGAGCAATGTTTGTAGCCACTAACAAGTGGACAGAAATAAAAACATTGCTAACCTTTATGCCCTTGCAGAGGTTTTCAATACTGAACAAGCAGAAATAATCTTCCAAGATAACTGACGCATTCAACATTTCACCGTACAAGGATAATTGAGTAACTTCGTGGACAGAAATATTTTTGTTTTTTTCATTACACAAAGATATTTTAGCTTCAGACTAAAAGATTTTTCTTACATTTTACTTCTTGCCTCAACTATCACCAACTATCATTCCTGAAGAAGGGCTTATGCCCGAAACGTCGATTCTCCTGTTCCCTGGATGCTGCCTGACCTGCTGCGCTTTTCCAGCAACACATTTCCAGCTCTGATCTCCAGCATCTGCAGACCTCACTTTCTCCTCAACTATCATCAAACCACTTTCTAGCACATAAGAAAAGCAGGACTCCAAAATGTTCAATTTGTTTTGATAAGATGCGGGTGTCGCTGATGAGGCCATCACTTACAAGATCTACTCGTTTAGTCTATGACCCATGTGCCAAGTTTTGATGAAATCCACCCATTAGTCTTTGAGGTATACGACCACATACATGAATGGATGAAATCAGAGTTCTACTACACTTTGGTACAATGCATTACTCTACTAAAACTGATGCATACAGAACAAATGTCATTTTTATAGCATCTGTAATTCAGTAAATCTTCAAAGAGGGGCGTGCTCAAAGAAAAATAGGTTTTAAGTAGCACCTTAAAAGGAAAACAGTCAGGTGGAGAGGTTTAGGGAGTTGGATCTGGAGCTTAGAGTCCAGATGATCAAACACTAAAAACTGGACATGTGCAAGAGGTTAGATTTGGAGAAGCTCGATGATTTCATAGGATTGGAGATGGCTACGGTGAAAAGAGGGGACAAGGCTTTGGAGAGATGTGAAAACAAGAATGCACCGTTCAAATTTGAGGCACACACAGACCAGAATCCAATCGAGGCCAGCAAACACAGGAGGAATAGGTGAACAGGACTCAGTGCAAGTCAGAATAATGGCTGCAAGGTTTCAGAGTATTTCAAGTTTCTGAAGAATGGAAGGTGGATCTGGAGGGGAGAACATTAAAATAGTCAAGTCTAAAAAGGTAACAAAAGACAGAGTTAAGGTCATTCCAGATCAGCAAAGTATGAACATTTGACCAACCGTAGATGTACCAGTGTTTATTTACTGTACTTTTTGTTTCACATTTTAACTTGGTGATTGATCTTGCTGTAAAAGACAAACCTACGAAAGACAGAACTAACACGAATCGAAAAGAGATAGATAACCTGCAACTGGTGAATTGAAACACAGTGGTGGTGGTTTTTGGGGGGGGGGGGGGAAGAGGAGGAGTGGCCACACTATTAGAATGCCAATTGCTCCCAACTGTATCCAATTCCACAATAAACAAAGGCAAACACAGCCATTAACTCTGTTGACTCAGCAATTAATGAGGGCTACAAAGGTCATTCCCAAAGATTGATATAGGCCTGTCTTATAGCTTTCCAAATGAACTAATGCTTGTCAAAAAGCCCATCATCCTGGAAACACAAGCACTTACAATGGCATCATCAAGATCCATTGAAGTCGCCACCTTTAATGTTTCGTGGCACTTTTAATTTCATCTTCACAGGCTCAGGTTGCTTTTCATGCATTTTACCTTAAAGGCACTTACCAGCTGCCTAACAACATCTGTTCCCAGTTTTGCGAGCAAAAGGACCGGATGTGGTTGGACTGTGGCCCCGAACAGGCTTGTAGGGAAAAGGGAAAAGAAAACTTTTGCACAAAGCATTTGCTGTTGGCAGTGCCATATGTTTTTCAGATTATTATTGGCTCGATTAGGATAAAATCAAAATTGATATTGACAGGACAAAACCCTAATTTAAATAGATAACATCAGCTCAGGAGTTCCAGACATTTTCCCCCTCAAACAGGAACAGAACAAGTAACAACGTCAGGAAATGACAGGCCAGACAATGGATACAGTTCATTCTCTGCCTTCCACTGATACCTGGACCAGTTAAAAGACAAACATGGTTATTTGTTACTGCACCTGCATCAGAAGCAAAGTTTGCTTGCACTTAAAGTTTATTTCAGTTTGTTTGCCTTAGTAGTGAATACTTGAAGCATTTAACTGCATCATTTGACTGCCTGGCCTGACCACAAAAATGCATTTGGATTCAGTTCTAAAGCTTCCATCAAAGGAAACCAAATCATTTTGTTTTGCTAACAAGTCACTTTATTACCCTCAGCCAGTGCTTCGGATTCAGACCTCCTGTCACCTTTTCATGAATCTGGTTCATTACATCAATTTTAAACCAATTGATGTGGAGAATTTCCTCCTCTCAATGACAAATCAACATACAATAAAAGGAACTTCTGTGGAAATGTGAGGAGGAAAAGATGTTAAACTTGCTCTTTTTTTTTTGCTAGGTGTAACAATAACATTGGAAACCAATTCCCACCAAAATAAATGAAGAATGCACAATTTTTTAATCTTTTAAAGAAAAGAACCAGGGTCCTCCTGAGATATTCCAGAGGGCTGTGCCCTTCAGGCAGAATCAAATGTCATTCACATTCCTAGTGAGGTATGGACAGGAACTCCCACCTCCTGTTCAAATAGCAACACTGATAGCCCCAATAACAGTTCAATAATGAAAGGCTAGCAAAGGTTGTACGCATTCAGGCATTGTTTACTGTAATCAAAGTTACACTATTCCCCAACATGTAATCTTCAACAATTATGCCATCATCACAACCTCAGTGAAGTGGCTTAACAGTAAATATACACCATTTTCCCCCCTTCATTAGCAGATTTACATGGAAATTGTTGAGAATTTGACTGCAAACGTCATACCAATGGTATGCAAGAACTATGTAATTTGCAATAATTTAATTGTGAGCGGTTTTTTAAAAAAAGATTTTCTTCTGAATTTAGCTAGGTTTTTCACATCCTTCTCCCATTCCTCAACACAATTAGATTAGATTAGATTCCCTACAGTGTGGAAACAGACCCTTTGGCCCAACAAGTCTACACCGACCCTCTGAATGTGTTTACTTAGCCCAAAAACTGTAAGTCCCCCATTGGAAAAAAAAACTTAAACAGATCTTTATTCATACAACATGGAATTAAATCAAATCAGTGAAATCCAGAGATCCTGCTTCAGTGATTTCAACTTTGACTGTACACATATGAGCAACAGAAGGGAATGTGTTTAGCACTGATTCTCTTGATTTGACTACCATTTTCATACTCAAACATCCAAACTCAAAGCCTGTCCCTGAGAGCAAGTGATTTACTGCAACCTACCTCCCTAAGAAACCAGTGCATGTAAGGGAGCTGGTTCGATGAAGGGTAATGGGAAGAGAAGAGAGTCAAAAAAGTACAAAGGGAGAGAAAAAGGAATATATCACTCCAGATATTAGCCCAGTTTACCATCCAATAGGAAGATAAAAGTTAATAATTCAACAATCTCAATTAAATTTCACCATTAGAATGATCAACAATGTTCATTCTCATGCTTGCTATTTTAAAACAAATAACATGAATAGATTAGACATGAAACTGTTAACAGTCCAGCTCACTACAATGATGCATTTCATACGGCAATATTACAAAGTACTGATTATCCAAGCAAAAATTACAGCTGTCATTTTTCCAACTTCGTGACTGTGCCAAAAAGGAGAAAATTAAAGCTTGCTGTTGGTTTTCAGAAGGCTGTCATTTCCTGTTCATACTGGATTATTTTTATTTTATATTTACTTCAGAACTGTATCTGTCACACAGCTCAAAACCTACAGGCCAGCTCTCCAAGTGAAACTCTCACTTCAGAGACATCAGTTACTGAGTAAAGTGGCTCCAACACCAGGCAGAAAATCGCTAAAATTGTTCTACACACCACATGATGATTTCATCAATTTGTTCACATTAAAGTGTTCATTCATTCCTGTCAATCATTCCGTTTCCATTTCAAGGAAAATCAGAGATTTTTTAAAAATACATTATCGATTGTCAGGACATGAGTCATCACTGCAGAGGCAGTCTTTATATTCACCCATTCCTAATCCCCACAGCAGCTATTGAAGGACTCTCTCTTCAAATCTGTGCTCAGAGGAATTCTCACAACTCCACTAGGTAAGGGTTCCATTTGACCCAATAACAGTAAAGAAACTGGGATGGACATCCCTACCAAAGTGGCATGAAACTTGTAGTTGGCAGCATTCCCTTCTACCATGTTCCTCTTGTCCTTCATCCTTCTAAGGGGCACAGTATTGGGATGCACCCCAAAAAGGGTCATAGTAAGCTGCTGCATTGCAGCTTGTAGAAAGCACAAAAGGAATCTGTGCTGATAGTTTAATTCTGACAGATGTTTTTGTACAAATGATCAGCTGCCACACCAAATCGAACAGAGGCAAACCCAATTCTGGAGACATTGGAGTTTCATTCATCTAACATTCCATCACCTCAACAAATGGCATCGGCAAAGAAGTAGTTGTCAAATTTTTTTTAACGGAAAAAGTAATGGATCAGTTATGTTGCACTCCAACCGGGCATTTAAACATCCTGAAAAATCAACATTCCCTCAAATCACAATTCCTTGATACATTACAGATAGCTGATTAATACATTAGTCTTGGCTCAGTGGTAACATGCCCACCATTGATTCAGTAGGTTGCAGGTTCAAGCCCTAATCCAAACTTGTACAAATGAACATGCTGGAACTTCAGTATGGTACCAAATCAGTAGCACAGTCAGGGAAGACGACAAACTAATACCACATCAACCACTCATACAGATGCTAAAGAATCCGCGAATATTATTCATAAATGAAAAAGGGCCATCGATGTTTGAACATCATATAGCATCTCAAAATCAGGTTAGCAGGTCATTTCTCACTGCTTTTGCTGGAAGCTTGCAATGTTGTTCTCCATTACCAAGTCAGAATTCAGGCTATAGTCCAACAGGTTTATTGGAAGTCTTCACCTGATGAAAAAGAACAGTGCTCTGAAAGCTTGCGATTTCAAATAAACCTGTTGGACTACAACCTGGTGTCGTGTGACTTCTGACTTTATCCACCCCAGTCTAACGCTAGCACCTCCACAAGTTCTACATTCCAACAATAACCACACAAAAAGGACATATTATTGGCTATCAAAAGATTTTGGTTGCCCTCAAGTTGTCAATGGCCTTCAAGAAACTGAAGATCTTTTTCTGCTTTTGTTTTCTTCGCATTTATGAAGTTAGCAATAAAAGAATAATAGTCTGATTTATGAGGCCTGCCCCAACTAAAGTCACAAAATATTGTGCAGACTTCCTGGAATTCAAAGTTTATCATACTGAAAGATGTAACACAAATTTGGATTCTTCTGATCAGAAGGCTGATAAGCAGAGCACAATGTATATCCAAAAGTCAGACTGAAATGAGTCACTACACCTACCTTTCAGCAGGTTAAACTGTTTTGTAATTCATGCAAATCCGGACAGCATTTATTATGGACTGCACTACATGTATTCACTTTTCTAAGAAAGGCTTAAGCATAAGATGGAAATCAATAATACTTCAGGCCTTTAGGAACTGCTTAGATCCTATCCATGCACTTTTTTTTAAAGTCATTGATAAGTGTACTTAAGTCAGAGAGAAAGTTTGTGCAATGTTAATACCAACAGATAAAAGGGTGAGAGATCTTTTCCAAACATGTTCATCATCGAATTGTGCTCCAACTGAGATCAGAAATCAATCCCAAACTAAGCAGTGTCATTCTATGGGCATTAATTAACAAATAAAAGCAACATTCCATACTTTAAAAAGGGAGGGAATATGGCAAATGCAAGGCAAAGGGACTAATTGGATATAGTAATTTCAAAGAGAAAGCACAGACACATGCAGCTGACTGAGAACTCCTTGGCTGAATTGTGGTAGGAATTCTTTTTTGAAATTTGCAGAGAACGAGGACTGCTTATTATGCAAAGGAAATGACTAGCAGAACATCATCTCCAAATGGCTATAGGAACCTGGGTAGAATGTGGTCGTTGTGATCCCAGCCTGACAGCCAGCATTAAATACTGCAAGCAGCTGTCATAAAGTAGTTATTTACTTCAAAGCAGAATGCAACTAAACAGTAAATTATATACTTTGATTTTATGAACAAAATCAAGTAACAGCGCAAGGTAAATATTAAATCTTCAAGTAATGCTGGACAAAACATTTGCCAAACAGTTTCTGTGTCATCAAAACATGTCATCAGGAATGTGTATTGTACTGAAAATACCACACATCTCTCAAACAAGAAGAAATTTGACCAGCAATTTAAAGGATGGCTCTGATTTAGGAAAATGACTATTAATGTGATCACTATGCCAATCAAGTCTATACAAAAAAAAGTGTTAAGAATACTTTGCAGGGATAAAGCATTTGGGACATTCTTGATGCAGAGAGTATGACCAGGGCAAGCGACATGCAGAGAACACCACAATATCAAAGAGCTGCGGCATTGAAACTAGCTGCAAAAGCTGGTGAGTAATGTTCCGGTTTCTAGCACAGGCGCAGTGCAATGCTGTACAAACCCTTATTTGCCTACATCCCACAAAAGTCAAGGGCTGAATCACCCCTTTTATGAAACCAAAGAATACAGCAACTGTGGAGAAACCAATACAAGCCCAGCGGTTTTACAGATTAATGCAGCATTTCGCTAATGCACAAGGATGTCATTATTTTTCTGTTGGAAAAGTATCAAGACTAATGAATTAAACATGATGTTCGCTCTTGAAGTGTGAACCCATCGAGTGATGACTACCTCTCAAAGACATTAGGTTAAACATTCAACAAGGACAACGGGGCCAGGGAGAGAAGGTGGGGGAGAAGACTCAATTAAACCTGTGCCTGCTTCACAGGTGAAGGTTTCAAAACAGTGGCTCCCATCTAATCCACCTAAGTTCCATACAAAATGTCTTGTGAAGCATTTCTTCACATAATGGGTAATGGAAATGTGGAACTGTCTTCCACAGGAAGCTGCTAAGGCTGCAAGTCAGATTAAAGTTTTAAAATTGCAATTGATAGGTTTCTGCCACAATGTGGTAATTCCCCAGAAGTTGGCATACTGGTCACAATTTCAATTGATGCAAAACCTGAGAGTAATGTGAACTGAGACACAGATAGCGCACAACTTCAAAAGGAACATGGAACAGGTAGCAACACACGTTAGCTCTGCTGCCTCAGATCCGGGTTCAATTCCAGCCTCAGGCAATTGCCTACATGGACTTTGCACATTCTTCCCATGTCTCCGTGGGTTTCCTCTGGATGCTCCTGTTTCCTCTCACAGTCCAAAGATGTACAGGTTAGGTGGATTGGCCATGGTAAGTTATCCACAGTGTCCAGGGATGTGCAGGCTAGGTGGATTAGCTATGGGAAATGCAGAGTATAGGGATGCTCTTTGGAGGGTCAATGTGGACTTGATGGCTGAATGGCTTGCTTCGACACTGTACAAAGTGATTCATTTTGGAACAATGACGGCAGACAATGTAAAAGTGCAATTCTGAAAGAGATGCAAGAGCATGGGTACCTAGATGTAAAGGAATCCTTTGAAATTTGCAAAATTCTGAAAAGGGGAGAGAGAGAGAACAGATACAGAAAGGATATATTCCCTGGCTACGGGGTCTAGAACCAGGAGACAGAGCCTCAAAAATAAACAAATTAGGACTCGGCCAAGAAGAAATATCTTTACTTGAAAGACTAATGAATCCCTGGCATTCTGGACCAAGAGATCTAAGGAAACTTGGTTATTAAGTTTGTTCAAGAAAGGGAGTGATAGATTTCTAGTTATTAATGGCATTAATGGATATGGGGATAGTGTAGGAAAATGGTATTGAGGTAGATGATCGGCCATGATCTTGCATGGCCGATTAGATTTGATGGGCTGAATGGCCTAAGGTTATATTCCTAAATCCCTAGATTTCACTAACAGGATCAGTCATAAGTATAGTGTACAATAGCAAGAGTGTTGTATGAAATTTGTGTAGAACACGTTCACCTTCAAGTGGAGAATGGTGTTGGGTGCCCCATTTACCAAAGGTGCAAAAACTTTCAAAGGGGGTTCAGGGAGATTTGCGAGAATGGTTCCAGGCACGACGGGCTTCAATTCTGCTAATGGTTTAGAGACGTTGGAACTGTTTTGTTTCCTGAATAGGCAAGTGCAGATTTGATGAAGGTTGTCAATTTCATGAAGGTTGTCAATTTCATGAAGGGTCAGGACAGAATACATAGCAAGAGTCTCTTCCCATTGGTGGGAGCATCAGGAACTAGAGGGCAGAGTTGACGGCGAGAACAAAAAGTAATGGTGAAATGAGGACAAACTTTTCCACAGAGCAAGTGGTCAGGATCCGGAACACACTGTCAAGGCATTCAAAAGGAATTTGGATTGCTATCCGATAAGAAAGTGCAAGGCTACAAGGAGAAATGGCACTGGGTGAAATGGGAAATGGCACTGTGCATCACACCAGCACGAACATGATGGGCCAAACAGCCTCCCTGGAAGCATTCCGCGATTCTGTGTCACAATTACATGTAACAGCTTGGAATGAAGCTCCAGAGAGTATAAATAACAGCACCGAGCAAGTTCTAAGTAAAGAATATAGAACAAAAGAAAAAATTGAACTTATGTACAGATCACCATAACCAAACTGAACAGTGAAGCAGACTGGAAGGGCTGAATGGCCTCCTTCCGTGCCTGTTACCCAATGAGTGATGAACATTACGAGGATGCATTCACCCATCGCCTGCCCAGTTTCCCTCCTAGTGATATTGACCCTGTTCCACTGGGTTATTGTTTATATTCAACTCAGGCATCAATCTCTGTGGGCACTTTATTACGACTGGACCCAAAGGTTTTCAAAAGGCTGAAACAGCGTGTGGACCGTAAGCAAAGAGGAATCCAACTGAACCGCACCGCGTGTGGGAGAAATCAGCACAGAACCCCATGCATCAACCCCAAAACAGCACTTTTTTAAAAAAAAAAATCACCCGCTGGCTCAATTACCTCACAAACAAAATTAAACAATTTCACAAACTCAAGTGAAAAATCTTTCCTATCTACAACCAACGGAACAGAAAGTTTAAACGAAGATGTCAAATGTTGGTGCCATTATTGGCTAAAACAATCAAGTTCCAGAACATAGATTAACGTAGATGAGAATGAGGATAGGGGCTGGAGCAGGTACCTGGCCTCACAATGGTCTCTTGCTCCCCGTTGCCTTCACTGGAGTGGCCGGAGGAGCAGCAACAGGGACAGAATAGAAAAACCAGCTTTCTGATGAACAGTTGACAGTTAATAATTATCCGTTCAATCCTGCAAGTAACTCTGCAGTTGCATTGTAACCCCGTGGAGAAATAACACCATCTTCACACACAAGGCGAGAGGAATTTATATTTTCACAACCTTCTCGAAGCAAATGCTGGCTCGGGTTTAAATGTCTGAATGAAAGGACCGTCCCGTTGTCCCGCTAAGCAGGCAGTGGCTCCGCTCCCTCTGGCTGTGTGTGTCTCTCTCTTTCTTTGCTCTTCCCTCTCGCACTGCGCCCTGTTTCCCGATGTCTCTCTTTCTGCCCTAGTTTCCTGGGCTGTCTCCGCCCACACTGCGCTCTCTAACCCGATCACTTACACTGTCCGCCCCGTTTTCCCGGGTCTCTATCTTCCCTGAGTTCTAACTGCCCCGGTTTTCCGCGTCCCTCACTCTACGCTTTTCCTCGGGTCTCTCTGTACCTTTCTACGTTCTAGTTTCCGCTGACCCCACACCTTGCACCGTTTTCCTCTGGCCCCTCTCTTTCCACACTACGCTCTATTTTCCGCTGGCCTCTCACACACTGCGCTTAGTTTTTTTCACTGAGGTGCGTTCTATTTTCCCCTGCCCTTTCTCCATACACACGTTACGCTGCTTCCCCGTCTCCTCTTTCTCTGCGCTCTGTTTTCCTCTCACTTTCTGCGCCCACACTGCGCTCTGTTTTCTTCTCACTCTCTGCGCCCACACTGCGCTGTTTTCCTCTCTCTCTCTATGTGCGCCCACACTGCGCTGTTTCCCCTTCTCTGTGTCTATATGCGCCCACACTGCGCTATCCCCCTTCTGCCTGTGTCTGTGTGCGCCCACACTGCGCTGTCCCCCTTCTGCCTGTGTCTGCCCACACTCCGCTGTCCCCCTTCTGCCTGTGTGCGCCCACACTGCGCTGTCCCCCTTCTGCCTGTGTGCGCCCACACTGCGCTGTCCCCCTTCTGCCTGTGTCTGTGTGCGCCCACACTGAGCACTCTGAAAGCCGGTTCCCCTGAGCTGGGTGAGCCTGGCGCTGACGTCAGCCCCGTGCTGCCAGCAGGCTGGGCTTTAATTACAAACACATTTGGGATGCTGCCTGATTTTAATATATACATATACCTCTTTGTTTTACAAAATCTAAACTGCCCCCAAGTCCCCTCTCACAACCTCTACCTTAAATCTTACTCATATCTTTCAGGGGGGAGGGGGCGAAGAGGGAGACAGATTTGTTCCTCTGGTAACAAAGTCTCCTTCTTTCAATGTTATTTTATTCAATCTGGAAAACGTGGCCGAATTTATCAACTTGGCAATGACCGCCTTTTTTTCCCCTCTCCCTCCTTGAATGTCTTGCATATGTGGGTTGTAAACCTTACAGACGGCCAGGGAAATAATAAATGGGAAGAGGAAAAGATTGGGAAGAGGAAAAGATAGTGAATAGGTGAATGAGGGTTTTTTTTAAAAACTTAAAATTCCCGTTTCACCCAAAACCTCTGAAAGTGGTAAATCGTTTGTCGCAAGTCACATGAAAACAGGACGGACCTGTAATTGTATCGTATCACAAAAGTAAGGAATATTGAATGAAGTTGCATGTTTTAAGTGTTTGCAAGGTTAATGTCCCCAGATGAAAAACAAGAGGAAGGAGGTTCAGTTGAGTTGCATAATCGTGAAATTCACGCGGGAGTTGTTTGGGGAGAGAGGTGTTGTTTGGTCTAGCTTTAACTACAAAAAGAAACACAAGTGCAAAACACCAACTCGTACTACTCAAAATACCGAACGTTTTGAACTTGAGCCAACTTTATTTTCTCATTTCTTAGTCCTGTCATTGTAGAGCTTCCAGCTCTGCAGCATATTCTCAATCTCGTTAAAATATGCCTGTGTTGTAAAAGGCGTTTCTGTTCCATCCGCGAGACCGCCTCCTTTACTCCTTGTTAGTAACTCAACGCTTGAGAAGGACCAGAGGTGAAACGGAATAGTAAAATGACTAGTTATCCCTCCTCCTTTGTAATAAGACTGAAGTGGGAAGTCTACGTGGAAATTATGCATGAAAACAGATGGTCTTGGAACGATTCAACTGGCAATCCCTTTCTTGCAGACAGTGCAGGAGGGAAAACTGGTCAATGAATTACATCGAACTGACAGCATAAAAACGGATCTTTTCGCGACATGTTTAGCCTCCCACTCTATTTACTCTAACTCACTGGATCAACAATTTTTTTTCTATTCCTTTCTCTATGTTTTTATTCCCATAAATGCTCCAAAGTTACTCACCTCAGCTTCTCACCATTCCTGATTAAAGATGTTTCTCTTGAATTCCTGATTGGGTAAATGACTGATTGTTTATCATCAATGACTGTGTAAACACCTTGTCTGTGCCCGACCAATCAAATTCCCTTCATCAATTTAAAGACTTGTTTTAGTGTCACTGGCCACCCGGGTGTTTTCCTATCTTCCTGGTGGGGGAAATTAAATAAAGATTTGTGCACTTCGTGTCTTTCACTGTGTCTCATACACACACACCATGGGTGCTGGGGAAAAAATAAGCACTACCGCACTTAGGTGGTAGTGTGGGGGTTAATTTAAAAGAAGAAGAAAAAAAAGAAGAAAAGAAAAAAAATAGAAAAAAAAGAAAAAAAACGGTGTGCTTGCCCTTTAAAAATAAAAAAAAGACTTGTTTTAGGTCACCTCTCTTTTCAAAGGTGGAGATTTCCAGGCCTTTCCTAACGGATATACTCCCTCAGTTGTTATTATCAGTTGTGTCAATCTGATTAAGGGTTTTAGGCCTGAAACATCAGTTCTCTTTTCTCTCTCTCTCTCTCCACAGATGCTGCCAGACTAACTGAGTACTTTCAGCATTTTCAGTTTTTGTTTCAAATTTCCTGCTGGTTTGAGTTTGTATTTGTGTCCAATTCTGTCCAAACTGAACCATTGTCAATGTTGAAACCGATCAGGCTGCGAACTGAGCAAACACATCCCTGGTTTCCATTCCTGATTACCATCCGTTCAGGTTGCCAGGAATAACAGAGATCAAGCGAACACACAATGAGGTTCAGTTGTTACTCTGTTTCCATTCGGTAAGATGACTGCCAGATCTCCCACTGGCTGGACAGACCCAGCAGAAGTGGTACAGTGAGGGAATTAATTACTGAGGCTGCCAAGAACACAGAGTGTATTCTGAGTGGGGGACTTCCATGTCTAGCACCAAGACAGGCTCACTGGTAACACTACTGACAGAGTTAGGTGAGTCCAAAAGACTAAAGCTGTTAAACTAGGCCTGCAATATGTGGTGAGGGAAGATAGGTGAGGCTTGACTTCACCCTCACCTATCTTCCTGTTGCAGATGTCCATGGCACTATCAGTTGGAGTAACTATCATACAGTCCTTGTGAAAACAAAGGCCCACCTTCACATCGGAATACCCTCGATCATATTGTGTGGCACCACCACAGGAGGGTATGTAAGGAGCAGCTGGAAGAAAGGCTTTTGCCCGAAACATCAATTTTGCTGCTCCTCGGATGCTGCCTGAACTGCTGTGCTCTTCCAGCACCACTAATCCAAAATGTGGAAGAAAGTGAGGACTGCTGATGCTGGAGTTCAGAGTCGAGAGTGTGGCACTGGAAAAGCACAGCAGGTCAGGCAGCATCTGAGGAGCAGCAGAGTCAATGTTTCAAGCATACGCTCTTCATCAGAAATGGGTGGAGCCAAGGGGGCTGAGAGATAACTGGGAGGGGGTGAGGCTGAGCGGAAGGTAGCTGGGAATGCGATAGGTAGATGAAGGTGGACGGGTGATGGTGATAGGTTGGAGCGGATAGGTGGGTAGGATTGTGGACAGGTAGGACAGTTCAAGTGGGCGGTGCCAGTAGGATAGTTGGATCTGGGACAAGATGGGGGGCAGGAGAGACCAAGAAACTGGTGAAATCAACATCGTGGTTGGAGGGTCCCAAGGCAAAAGATGAGTCATTCTTCCTACAGGTCGGTGGCTAGAATTTGGCAGTGGAGGAGACCCAGGACTTGCTTGGTTTGGTGGAGTGGTAGGGGGAGTTGAAGTGTTTGGCCACAGAGCAGCAGGATTGTTTAATACATGTGTCTCTGAGATGGTCTCTGAACTTTCCGAAGTTGGCATCCAGTGTGGAGGAGACCACATCAAGAGCAACAGACACAGTAGATGACGTGTGTGGAGGTGCAAGAAAGGAGCAGCACCAAATATACCTAAAAGAAAGGTGTCAACATGGTGAAGCTACAACATAGGACTCCTTCCATACCAAGCAATGTGAGCAGTATGCAATAGAGAGAGCTAAGCAATCCCACAAGTGATGGATCAAATCCTGCCACATTTAGTCACGAATGGCTGTGGGCAAACAACTCACTGGAGGAAGAGATGCCACAAAAATCCCTTTCCTCAATAATGGGAAGCCCTGCAAACCAGGGTAAAAGACATGTATTTCTGAGCATATTCGACCAGAATGCTAAGTGGATAATTCATCTCAGCCTCCTGAGCTCTCCAGCATCACAGATGCCGGTGGTCAACCAATTCAAAATTTCATTTTTAGATTAGAATCAGTCTAAACATTATGGCACAGACAGCAGCACACAGGGGACTAACACCTTCAACACATTATCCGGGCTGACACCAACTGTTAAAGTTAACCTGAGAATGTAACTTTTTGAAAAAAGTTCTGCAATTTACATATGAAAGAAGTGAAGCTATCATGGTCATTCTAACAGATGAGAGACTTAACAAACAATCAAGGTATTTTTCAGTGTATAATTTCAGTTACATCACACTGTAAACTTTTGCACTAATTCTGTGTCTTACAATTGTGTCCTCCACAACCACCTGATGAAGGAGCGACGCTCCGAAAGCTAGTGTTTCCAATTAAACCTGTTGAACTATAAACTGGTGTCCAACACCGGCATCTCCAAATCATGTCAATCAATTCAATTCACTTCATGTGATATCAAGAAATGACTTAAATTACTGATCCCTGCAAAGGCTATGGAGCCTGGCAACATTCCAACAATAGTACTGAAGACGTGCTCCAGAATGAGCCATGGCCCTAGTCAAGTAGATCCTGTACACTGGCATTTACCTGACCACGTGAAAAATTGCCCAGGTATGTCTTGTTATGCAGGACAAATCCAAGCCAGCCAAACACTGCCTCATAAGCCAAATACCAATCATCATTAAAGTAATGAAGGTGTCGTCGACAATGCTATCAAGTGGCACCTACTCAGCAATAACCTGCTTAATTAAAGTCTGTATGGGTTCTGCCAGACCCAGTCAGCTCAAGACTGGATTAAAGCTTCCATCCAAAGACAGAAAAAAGGGCTGAAAACAAAAGGGGAGGTCAGAATGATTGCTGTTGAAATTGGGAAAGCATTTGACTGAATGTGGCATCAAGGAGTGTTGGCAAAACTGGAGTCAATAAGAATCTGGTGGAAAACTCTATTCTAGTTGGATTCAGATCTGACATTTGGTTTGTGGTTTATGCGGGTCAGTCATTTCAGGTCCAGGACATCTCTGCAGCAGTTCCTCAGGCCTCTTACACACTCTTGGCTACAAGAACTGGTCAGAGGCTGGGAATCCTGCAGTGAATATTCACCTGCTGACTCCTCAAAGCCTGTTCCCACCTACAAGATACAAACCTGAAATGTGACAGAATACACCACACTTGTCTGAATGAGCGCAGTTCCAACAGCACCAAAAAGGCTCAATACCATCCAGGATAAAGCAGCCTGCTTGATTGGCTCTCCATCTAATATCTTTCACATTCACATCCTTCACCACCAACTCACAATGACAATAGTATGTACCATCTACAAGATGCAATGCAACAACTCTCCACAATTCTATAGACAGCAAACCTGCAAATTCTACCCCAAGAGCAGCAGAAGGACAGCAGACTAAGGACAACAGCAGCAGTCAACCTGTAAGTTCCTCTCCAAGCCACTCACCATTGTGTCTTTGAAATATATTGCCATACTTTCAGTGTCAATGCGTCAAAATCTTGGAAACTGATAAAGAAAGTAAAAGCTCATTGGATCCAGGGGTAACTTTGTAAGTTGGTTACAATATTGGCTTAGTGGCAAAAAACAGAGGGTTTGGAAAAAGGTGTTTGTGTGACTGGAGCCTGGTGTCCAATGGCAATCCGTAGAGATCAGTTCTGGGTCCCTCACGGTTTGTGATGTTCATAGAAGACATGCATGAGAATTACAGAGGAATGATAAGTAAGTTTGCAGATGAAACAAAGATTGGCTGGGTGACTGACAGTGAGAAGGAAGGTCAGATAAGCAGATCAGTAGCACATGAAATTTAACGCTGATAAATGTGACGATTTACTTTAGAAGAAGTAACAAGACAAGAGAGTACCTCCCAATCAATAGTAGGATACTCAAAAACTCAGAGGAACAGAGAGATCGAGGGGTGCTTGTCTACAGATCGCTGAAGATGGCTGAACAGGTTAATAGCCTATTTAAGAAGGCATAAAGGACACTTGCCTTTATCAGCCGAGGTATAGATTATAAAAGCAGGGAGATATGTCAGAGCTGTACAGACCTTTGTTCGGCCCCAGCTGGAGTATTGTGTTCAGTGCTGGTCACCGCACAATAGGAAAGATGTGATTGCATTGGTGGGATGTTAGCTGGGATGGAGCATTTCCTTGGGTTGCATAAGCTCAGATTGTTTTTTAAGAGCAGAGAAATTTGAAGGGGACGTGTTTCAGGTGCGTAAGATTATTAGGGGCATAGATAAGGTGAAGAGAGAGTTGCTGTTCAAAGGGGGCATAATTTTAAAGTGAAAGGCAAGAGGTTTATTTTTGAATGAAGCCTTTCTCACCCAGACGATGGCAGGAGTCTGGAATGCATTGCCTGGGAAGGTATTTGAGGCAAGAAACTTCACAACCTTTAAAAAATACTTGGATGAACCTGTACTTGAAGTACAACATTCAAGGCTATGGGCCTAGTGCTGGAAAGTGAGACTAGTGTAGAGGTAATATATTTGTGGCAGTAGGTACTCGATGGGCTGAAGGGTATGATTCCATGGGACTGGGCCCGTGCTCACTCTGTCACCGCGGGACTCAGTCCGTGCTCACTCTGTCACCGCAGGACTCAGTCTGTGCTTACACCTTCAGCTTGGCACTCAGTCCGCACTCACTCTGTCACCACAGGACTCGACCCACTCACTCCACTCCCATGTAGGGCTGAAGGAGCAAGTGAGGGAAGAAAAGCTACAAAGGGGCTAAAAGAGAAAGAAAAGGGTAAGGGACTATTGAGCAGAGGAACTCTGACTGGAGCATCCCAGTCAGCCACCATTTTGGACGTGCACTTCACCTAAATGCTAGAGATTATAGATTCCATTTACTCTCATCATAGCACAACCTCCTCCTCTCTACCATGAAAGTAGTGAACTTTCACTGGGCTGTCTCCATTGCAAGTATAATAGGTGTAAGTCTAACATTGCCATAGCATTACCAAACCGTAGGACTGCTCACTCAATTTTGCGAGATGTCCAAAGGTCACCAATGCCTTCAGGAAGGGGAGAATTTGAGAAGGAGAGTCTTTCTTAGTAACCTAAGCTGGTGCAAGAATTGAGACTACACTATTGCTATCACTCTACTTTGTAACCAGCCATCCAGCCAACTCAGCTAACTGACTCCGAATGCAAGTTAAACATGGAGAACAAAATTGCACAAGTTTTCCAGGTGTGGTCTCAGTAAAACACAGAACAATTTTAGAAAGATTTCTTTATTCTTGTTCTCCAATCTCTGCAATAAATTACATCATACCATTTGCTTTCCTAATTGTTTTTACTGTAACTGTATACTCACTTTTTATTGTGTTCCTGGTACATGAACACCCAAGTCTTCTGATCATCAATATTTACAAGTTTCACACCTTTAACAAAATTTTACTCTCTATTCTTTTAATCAAAATGAATAACCTTACACCTCCCACATTACACTCCCTCAGTCACCGCATTGCCACTGCTTAGCATATCTTTTTGAAGTCTCTCTGTGACCTCTTCACAGTTTGCATTTCCACCTAACTTTGTATAGTCAGTGAACTTAGTTACATTACTCTCTCTTTTTATCTAAGTTAGCAACATAAATTGTAAATCACTGAGGCCCCAACAAGATGTATTCAATATTCTACTAGTCACTCGTTAAAAATCGCACAAAACCAGATTATAGTCCGACAGGTTTACTTGGAAGCATTAGTTTTCACAGCGCTGCTCCTTCATCAGGTGGTTGTCATCACACAATCACCTGATGAAGGAGCAGCGCTCCGAAAGCTAGTGCTTCTAAATAAACCTGTTGGACTATGACCTGGTGTTGTGTGATTTTTAACTTTGTACACCCCAGTCCAACACCGGCACCTCCAAATCATCACTCCTAGTCACTGCCTATCATCCTGAAGATGGCCCATTTATCCTTTCTGCTTGCTTTCTATCCATTATACAATCGTCTCTTCAGGTTAATACCACACCCCATCTCCATGAGGCCTTATTTTATATGTTAATTCCTCATGTGCCGCCTTACCAAGTGCTTTTCGGAAATCCAGGCCCACAACAGCTACTGGTTCCCATTTATCAATTACATCCTCAAAAAAAATTGAATTTTTAAACAGGATCTCCATTTTGTAAACTTGTGACTTGAGCTCATCATACTTTGCTTCTCTAAGTCCATTGTTAAAATTTTCTTAATAAAGTGTCATTTGTCTGAAATTGACACATTTTTAACTGTCATCTGAATCTTGAGATTTGATTGTAACCAAGAAATTCCTGATACAATGTTCTTTGCAGTACATATTGTTTCAATTTAATGTTTTTCAAATGCCAGAAGAAATGCAAACTGGCTGCATGCTCCTTTCTATTAAGTCCTCGATGCCTGATGATTTTCAAATGAGAGAAATAGCAATAATGTTTTGGGCTGATCTGGCAGTAAACCACATTCATAAATCTCCACTATAAACGACAGTAAATGATTCAATGCTAATGTGGACGTCTTATAGTGTAGTGGCAGTATCCTTGCCTCTGAACCAGAAGTGCTGGGTTCGAGTCTCACTCAACATTTATAACATAGCCAAACAGGTTGATTGTCAATCTACAAAACCTTATAATGTGCGGAACCAGATTTCTGATCAGAAATAGGGATATCCATATTGTCTTGATGTCTGGAATGTCCTGATACTAAATCCAGTCGATCCTAAATTTGCTACTTCCCATTGGAATTTCTGAGCCATAATTTCTGGGGGTAAGCGGTGGGAGATTCCTGGTCAGCCACATGAGGGAAAGAAAGCAGGAGCCTCTACTGTCACTGTCCATCTCACAAAGCCATCCTGACTATCCCTAATCAGTCCCTGCCTTTGCAAATACATGTTCATCCTGTCCCTCAGAATCCCCTCCAACAACCTATTCACCACTGATGTAAGGCTCACTGGTCCATAGTTCCCTGGCTTCTTCTTACAGCCTTTCTTAAACAATGGGACAACATTAGCCACCCTCCAGCCTTTCAGCACCTCACTCATGGCTGTCAATGGTGCAAATATCTCTTCCAGAGGTCCATAATGTCTTCCCCAGCTTCCCACAATGTCTCTGGATACACTTGATCAGATCCCAAGGATTTATCAACCCTTATGCATTTTAAGACTTCCCTCACCTCCTCTTCTGTAATATGAGTTAGAGTGATAGATAATCTTTTCAAGATATCACTATTTCTTTCTCCAAACTCCAGAACTTCCATGTCTTTCTCCACAGTAAATACTGAAGCAAAATATTTGTTTAGGATCTCACCTATGTCCTGTGGTTCGACACATAGATGGCCTCATTGATCTTTAAAGGACCCTATTCTCTCCCTAGTTGCTCTTTTAGCCCTTAATGTACTTGTAGAATATCTTTGAATTCTCCTTAACTATATCTTCCAAAGCTCTTTCATGGCCCCTTTATGGCCTTCTGATTTCCCTCTTCAGTGTACTCATACACCCCTCATAGGTCTTAAAGGATTCATTTGATCCCAGCTATCTAGACCTGATAAATGCCTCCTTCATCTTCTTCACTAGAGCTCAATATCTCTCGTCATCTCGTGTTCTCTACTCCTGCCAGCCTTGCCGTTCACATTAACAGATATTTTACCTAGGTATCTTTGTACCTGGCTTTATAATGACTGTAATGCTGATATTTTGACCTCATTTTTAAAAATTTTCTAATTTATACATAAGATTTTGTACCTAGGTGTCCTTTGACCTTTGTACCTAAGATGGCGCTGAAAATTGTGACTTTGTATACTTTTTGCTGTACGCCTGTATTCCTGTACTTGAGTACATGTGATAATAAATCTAATTCTAATTCCAATTCTAACAGGAACATACTGTCCCTGAACTCTCATTATAATACTTTTGAAAACCTCCCACTTGCCAGATGACCTTTTACTTGTGAACAGCCTCCCCAATCAACTTTTGAAAGTTCCTGTCTAATACGGTCAAAATTGGCCTTGTCCCAAATTAGAACTTTAACTTGTGGACCAAACCTATGCTTTTCCATAACTATTTTAAAACTAATAGAATAATGGTCACTGGTACCAAAGTGCTCCCCCACCAACACCTCAGTCCCTTGCCCTTCCTTATTACCCAAGAAGAGGTTGGGTTTTGCCCCTTCACCAGTAGGGCCATCTACATATTGATTGAGAAGGTTTTCTTGAACACACTTAACAAATTCTTCTCCATCCAAGCCCTTAACAAATTGGCAGTTCAGTCTACGTTTAGAAAGTTAAAAATTCTGTACCATTACAACCCTATTATTCTTATAGCAATCTATGATCTCCCTTCATATTTGCTCCTCAATTTTCTGGTGAATATTTGGGGGGCTATAATACAATCCCATCAAAGTGATCCGCCTATTGTTATGTCTCAGTTCCATCCATATAGTTCCAGGATTATTCTCTCCAAGTGGACTGCAGTGATTCAAGAAGGCAACTCACCACCACCTTCTCATGGGCAAATAGGGATGGGCTATCAATGCTGGCCCAGCCAAGTCCCACAAATGAATTTTAAA
>NC_057711.1:112944319-112983536 GCF_004010195.1 Chiloscyllium plagiosum | reverse complement strand
AAGTGTGGTGCTGAAAAAGCACAGCAGGTTAGGCAGCATCTGAGGAGGAGGAGACTTATGAAAATGAAAAAAATCCCAAGGCATCTGGATAGGGGGAATGAAGAACAATAGTTCCAACTGGTGGAAAGATCAAGAAGCAAAGGATGCCAATTTAAAGTTACTGGCAAAAAAAACACTAGTGAAAAGAGGAAACTACTTAATGCAGAAAATGGTTAGGAGTTTGACAAACTGCCTACCATATGGTGGAGACAGATTCAGTCACTGCTTCTAAACAAGGATTGGATCAATTATTTAAGGGAAATGATTCACAGGATGACAGGGAAGGTCAGGAAAGTGGACTTCCTGAGTTGCTTTTTTGGAGAGCTAGCACAGACATGATGGATCAAATGGCCTCATTCTGTGCTGTAACTATTCTACGATTCTAGGAACTGCATTGGCACACACTGGAAAGTTTGTTTGCAGCTCACATTTGAAAAACAACGTGTCAGCAAAGACACTGTCTGAAAGGTGCAGTCTGTAATGGCTTCAGGAGGAATATTAACTGTATCCCTAGAGTTTTCAGAAAAGTAGCAGTTTTCAAGTTAAAATGTTCCTGACAAACTGAAAAGACATGGAAAACAATGCCATAGGTTTGTTGAGTTAGATTTATTGAAACAAAGACATTCCTTCAGTTCCTGGGCTTTAAGTTCTGAGGTTCCTTCCCTACACCTCTCCAATTCCCTACCCCATTCTCTTCTTTCAAAAATGCTCCTTTATATCTACCTCATTGACAATCTGCCTCAATATTATATGGCTCAGTTTCTATGTTTGCTTTATGACAGTCCTGTGAAAGAACTTTTGGAATTTTATGAGCACCATATAAATACAGGTTATGCTCTGCTGTAAAAAGGATATGGCAAAGTCCAAGCGAGCAGTTGTGATAGGGGACTCTGTAGTCAGAGGTACAGACAGGTGTTTCTGCAGCCATGAGTGAGATTTGAGGATGATGTGTTGCCCCCAGGGTCAAGGATGTCTCGGAGTAGTTGCAGCAAATTTGCAAAGGGGAGTGTGAATAGCTGGAGATTGTTGTGCACATTGGTACCAATGGCATAGTTAGCAAAGGGGATGAGGATCTGCGGGGGGGTGGGGGGTGGGGGTTGGGGGGGTGTGGAATAGGAACCTCGTGAAACAAGACAGAAGGTTGAGGCTGGTACAGACGTTAAAGAGAACAAGTGTTAAACCCTCCCAAGTAGCTCCAGCAAATCTCCCCGCCAGGATATTAGCCCTTCTCCAGTTCAGGTGCAACCTGTCCCACTTGTACAGGTCACTTCTGTACCTTGACTAGATTCCAAAGATCCAAAAATCTGAATCCCTGACCCCTGCACCAGTTCCCCAGCCACACACTCATCTGTCTTATCCTCCTATTCCTACTCTCACTCACATATGGCACAGGGAGTAATCCAAAGGTTACTACCCTTGAGGTCTTGCTTTTTAACCTCCTGCCTAACTCCTGATATTCACTCTGCAGATCCTCATCCCCTTTGCTAACTATGCCATTGGTACCAATGTGCACAACAATCTCCAGCTATTCACACTCCCCTTTGCAAATTTGCTGCAACTACTCCGAGACATCCTTGACCCTGGGGGCAACACATCATCCTCAAATCTCACTCATGGCTGCAGAAACACCTGTCTGTACCTCTGACTACAGAGTCCCCTATCACAACTGCTCGCTTGGACTTTGCCATATCCTTTTTACAGCAGAGCATAACCTGTATTTATCTGGTGCTCATAAAATTTCACAAATTCTTTCACAGGACTGTCATAAAGCAAACATAGAAACTGAGCCCTATAACATTGAGCAGATTGTTAATGAAGTAGATATAAAGGAGCATTTTTGAAAGAAGAGAAAGGCGTAGGGAATTGGAGAGGTTTAGGAAGGAACCTCAGAGCTTAAAGCCCAGGAACTGAAGGAATGTCTTTGTTTCAATAAATCTAACTCAACAAACCTATGGCATTGCTTTCCATGTCTTTTCAGTTTGTCAGGAACATTTTAACTTGAAAACTGCTGCTTTTCTGAAAACACTAGGGATACAGTTAATATTCCTCCTGAAGCCATTACAGACTGCACCTTTCAGACAGTGTCTTTGCTGACACGTTGTTTTTCAAATGTGAGCTGCAAACAAACTTTCCAGCGTGTGCCAATGCAGTTCCTAGAATCATAGAATAGTTACAGCACAGAATGAGGCCATTTGATCCATCACGTCTGTGCCAGCTCTCCAAAAGAGCAGCTCAGGAAGTCTACTTTCCTGACCTTCCCTGTCATCCTGTGAATCATTTCTTTTAAATAATTGATCCAATCCTTGTTTAGAAGCAGTAACAGAATCTGTCTCCACCATATGGTAGGTAATTTGTCAAAATCCTAATCATTTTCTGCATAAAATAATTTGCTCATTTTCACTAGTGCTTTTTTTTGCCAGTAACTTTAAATTGGCATCTTTTGGTTCTTGATCTTTTCACCAATAGGAATAGTTGTTCTTCATCCCCCTATCCAGATGCCTTGGGATTTTGTACATTTTCATAAGTCTCCTCTCAAGCTTCTCTTCTTCCAGGAGAACTGTTCCAACTTCCATCTACATTACTGCATTTCCTCATCCCTGGAAACAATTATATGAAATTTTTCTGTATCTTTTCCAGTGGCTTCACGTCCTATTTAATATGCAGTGCTAAGTACAGGACACAATACTTCGGTAGAGGCCAAAGCAACATTTGAAACAGTTTTAACACAACCTTTTTTTATAATTTGTACCCCAATTTATAAAAGTCGGATCTCTATGCACTATTAGCTATTCTCTTAATCTGCACTACTACATTCCAGTGACATATGCCACATATATTCCCTCTGCTCCAATACTCTCTCGTATCCATTATTTTGTGTTAACTCTCTATGTGCCTCCTACCAAAGTAAATCACTTCACATTTCTTAAGAAACCAGTATGTATTAATTTTTAGTTCTGAGTCTTTTGTTTTTGAATGCCCTCAAAGCCAATTCAAGGATAAATTTGATGACCTCCCTGATGCTGATGTTGCCAGAGAAACTATTTTCAATGGGTTTTTTTAAAGCATCTCCCAGAGAGAGACTGTCAACAGAGAAAAAAAAGAGATAAAGGAAATTCCAGGGAATGTTCAAATTTACAAATTTGATGAGGGAGTAAAGTTCAAGATTTCCCCACACCAGGATGGCCAGAACATCGTGACTATACTTGTCTTCCTTCCCTTCCATTGTTGTCTGCATAATAACTGTGCATATCCAGCTAGCTATAAATGGCCACAGAATAAAGCTGTTGCTGATGGCTTAGAAAGGCACCTGCTTGTAGTGTGTTCATCATCAAATAAATGTAAAAATGTAGGAAGATTGGCTTCAGTTCCATCCTTTACCAACTGGCTTTCTGAAATAAAGAATCCATATTCCATGCTGCACAGCCTTGGGAGGTTAAAGTCAGAGTAAACTTCTTTCGATGTGGAAAGGAACACGCTAGAAAATACCTCAAGCCCTTCCCCACTCCTACCCATTGTTAGTCCAGAGTATCATATGAATGGAGCTTTATCAATAAAGACACTTATCTTCTATATGATACAGTCTCTGCCGCAGTCAGACACCTATCCAACTCCCATTTGAAGGCCTATATTACGCACGGTAATATATTCAAAATACTCACTACTCCCTGAGAAGAGATGTCTAATCTATTCCTACACTTGCATAGTTTAAATTCGTGTCACTTGGTGTTCTCTAATCTGTAGAGTAAAAGATAATCTATCGATAGGCGCATGATCCAGCCCTCAAATTAGTTTATAGATCTCTGTCAAGCCATATCTCACAGTGCTCTACCACTGCAAATTGGTCCCACATCCCTTGTATACATAAATAGATGCATAAACCACAATAAAACTGAACAATAAAGATAAGGAGCTGCTTGTTCCTATTACAATAAGACATTCATTTTAAGTATGGACTGACAGAGTTGTTAGTTTTAGAGTCATACAGTCACAGAGATGTACAGCATGGAAACAGACTCTTCAGCCCCAACTCATCCATACCAACCAGATATCCTAAATTAATCTAGTTCCATTTGCCAACCATTCCTATTCAGATTCCCATCCAGGTGCCTTTTAAATGTTGTAAATGTACCAGCCTCCATCACTTTCTCTGGCAGCTCATTCCATACCCGCATCACCCTCTGCATGAAAAAATTGCCCCTTAGCTCCCTCTTAAATCTTTCCTGTCTCATCCTAAACCGATGCCCTCTAGTTCTGGACTCCCCCATCCCAGGGAAAGGCCTTGTCTATTTACCCTATCTATGCCCCTCATGATTTTATAAACCTCACAGCTTCTGATGCTCCAGGGAAAACAGCCCTATTCAGCCTCTCCCTATAGCTGAAAATGTCTAACCTTGACAACATCCTTGTAAATCTTTTCTGAACCCTTTCAAGTTTCACAACATTCTTCCTATAGGAGGGAAACCAGAATTACACACAATATTCCAAAAGTGGCCTAACCAATGTCTTGTACAGCCTCAACATGACCTCCCAACTCCTATACTCACTGCTCCGACCAATAAAGGCAAGCATACCAAACACCTTCTTCACTGTCCTATTTACCTGCAACTCCACTTTCAAGGAACTATGAACCTGTACTCCAAGGTCTCTTTGTTTAGCAACACTCTCCAGAACCTTCTTGTTAAGTTTATATGTCCTGCCTTGATTTGCCTTCCCAAAATGCCGCACCTCACATTTATCTAAATTAAACTCCATCTGCCACTCCTCAGCCCATTGGTCCATCTGATAAAGATCCCATCATACACTAAGGTAACCTTTTTCGCTGTCCACTACACTTCCAATTTTGGTGGTCCCAGATGAAGAAAATATTCTTTATTTCCAAGAACCATTTGGGAGATGCAGAACTGTCAATGGGATGCTACTGTTTTCCAAATAGAAGCTCACTGGATTAGGAGGTCCTTGAAAAGATGAACAGCAAGAAACACATTCCATTTATTGTTCTTACCTGAACCGGCTGTGGAGGCAAGGAGTTTACTAAGCGAGAGAGCAAAAAAAGTGCCAGAATCTCCACTTGGAAGGAAGGAGTTGCAATTCTATAGCACCTTTCACTAGCCAATGATACACTCTTTGAAGTGTAATCACTGTTGTAATGTAGAAAATTCAACAGTTAATTTGCACACAGCAAGGTCACATAAGTAATGACATGACAAAGACCAGATAATCTGCTTTTTGTTAAAACATTCACATAAAGTAAGGTATTGGACTGACTTTGCAAGTATATAATATCAATCTTTCATTTCCAAAACATGAATGGAAAAGTAGGATTTGTTTCAAGAGGTACAAGAGAGAGTATCTGGACAAAGGGAAGCAGCTGGATATTTACAGTCAGCTGCCAGATGAAAAGAAGTTGAAGAAAGGAATTGCAGAGCAAGGAATGTTGGTGAGGGCACTGGGATCAGGATATCTACTCCATAACCAATGTAATCAGAAATGATAATGGACATGGCTGAATGATATTACAGTGATAGAAATGGGTAAGACTTTGACCTGTCTGTCTTGACAAGCTTTGCAGCCTGATTGTCAACCTGTTGAACCAAGTCACAGACATTCCTTGTATCCTAAATTGGGATTGGACCCTGGATCTTCTGGCTCCAGGGATGCTACCTACTGATTTGCAAGACCCCTGAAGTGTATGATACAACAGCAGCTAGGACTCTGAGTGAACTGTAACATACCCTCTTTCATCTTAAGCAATTTCTCAAGGATGACTTATTTCCATTCCAGAGTTCTGTGCCCTAAGGCAACTATACAGTCCAATACTGGATCCTCACACCCTGCGATTGGATGTTTGAACAATTGGATGAAATTACACTCATGTTTCCTTGTGCACAGCACAGGACTTTTGCATGGACTATTACATGGTCCTGACTGACCAGGAATCTCCTCTGCTCACTATCAGTTGTATTGAAAAGATTTATAGACTGTCAATCAATCTGTCTGGCTACGTTACACATATACCTTACTTGGCGAACATAGGATATAATTCTGGGCCTAAGATAGATATGACACCTACTGTGCAAAAAGACCTAACTTTGGCCTAACTTCCTCAGTTGATTGGCTGTACCTTATCTAAAATAGGTGGATTTAATTATGACATTACATCCAGTGACATTAAAGATAAAACTGGTAGATCAGTCCCTGCGCCAAATTATGACCCTGGTTTAGCTCTATCAAAGCACTGAGATTTTGGAACCAGTTTTGGAGTGTTGATTCTTCAACAATGTTAAACAATCTCGACCTACAGTGGAGAATCAGCAGAGAATAGCAACACAACACAGTGTGCGCACTCATGTTTTCACAATGCAGTGCCAACATGGAACAATGTAGAACTTAAATTGTGACCTTGTGTTCAATTGCACTATCTTGCGATAATTACATTTTTGAACTTTAGTGTTCATGCTCTGTTTCTCAAGTATTTGATAAGTTTATGCATTCCTTGCAGCACACACTAACCAAATCCTTGTCAAAATGAAGTAATTTTATAGCAAATTTGGTATCCTTTGTCAGTTGTAGGCTGATTGGTGTGCATTACTCACCAGATAGCTATGTCAGAGGTTTTCTCTAACGTCAATATTGATGCCATATCATTATAAATCACAGCAACAATCATGTAATGGGACAGCAATGTCTTGTTAGTTTTGACTTAAGAACTTTACAGTGCATCATTATTTAACACACTACTCATCGATCAAATATGTGGTTTGAAATTGTCCTCTTTCCCATTTTATATAGAAGTTAACACCAAACACTTAAGTGTTTACAATCATGATTTACTTATTTCTCCCATTTTTCAAATTCAATCTATCAAACATCAATCTCTTTCTCACTCTTTCCCTGCATCTCTCTAATCTTCCTTGAATTACCTCTTTCAGCAACTTCTCAAGCCTTAGAATATGATTAATCCAAACTTGTTGCCTTTTCATGACAATATTCACCAATGGTCTTTACTCCTTTACCAGCCTGAGAATTTCCTCACTGTTCATGTGTTCTCTGCAACTGATCCACTCCATCCTTCCCCAGATTCAAAACTCACAACATTCTGGTCTTTGCAAATCTATTGTTCTTAAGGCCTATGCTTCAGCCTTTACAAGAAGACAAGAAAGATAATTTTGATTTTCATAAGATCTGTATTCATTCCTCAGCTCAGAATTCTTTATGTTTGGAGAGGGCATTCTTTATCATTGTTATTCTAGCTCTGAATTATCTCTGTCACTAGCCATCTTCTGAGTAAATGTTTCTCAGATACTTCAGTTGTGAGTCAAGTTGCCACAGCCTTACCAGATCTTAGGGCTGCTCCCTAAGAAACAACTGAAGGTGATTTAACCTGAGGGCCACCATACTTCAGGCAAGGGAGAGATTGAGAGGAGAGTCCTTCATGGTGACCTCTGCTGGTGATGCAGGTTGATCCCATGCTGTTGGCATCACACTGCTTCGCAAAACAACCATCCAGCCAACTGAGCTAAACCAGCCCCCAATGCCTTTTATTGTTCATTTGTGGGATGTGGGTATCACTGGCCCATCCCCAACTGTACATGAGAAGATGGCGATTAACATTGTTCTTGAATGGCTGCCATCTGTGGTTGTGGGGTGGGGGGGAGGGGAGCAACATGCATCCACAGTACTATTAGGATGAAAGATCTCAGGATTTTGACCCAGTAATAGTGAAGAATATAATTTAAAGCCAAGATAATGTGGAGCTCAAAGGGAAACTTGCAAGCCATGCCACTTCCATGTGTCTGCTGCCGTTCTCCTGCTTGGTGGTAGAGGTTGCAGATTCCAGCATGTTTATTGTGATCTCTGCTTTCCCCCTATTATTTCATCCAATTGCCATAATTTCTGTCTTTCTTTGCATTAATTTTCATTTCAAAACATTCACCCACTTCATTCATTCTGTTTCTTCACATCTGCATATCCTCTGCTGTGATATCAACTGGGACCTAGCTATCTGCCAATCTCACCACCTTCACCAATTGACTTTCTACTTTGATGTCTTTCAGTAATTCACCTACTGCATCTCTTGTTAGGCTTTCCACATATACAGTCATAGGGTCATAGAGATGAACAGCACGGAAACAGACCCTTCGGTCCAACTCGTCCATGCTAATCAGATATTTTAAATTAATCCAGTTCCATTTGCCAGCATTTGGCCCATATCCCTCTAAACCCTTTCTATTTACATACCCATTCAGATGCCTTTTAAATATTGTAATTGCACCAGCCTCCACCACTTCCTCTGGTAGCTCATTCCATACACGCACCACCCTCTGCCTGAATACATTGCCCCCTAGGTCCTTTTCAAATGGAGGAAGAGCGCCTCATCTGCCTGGGAACCCTCCAACCACAAGGGATGAACAACGTCGATTCTCCTGTTCCTTGGATGCTGCCTGACCTGCTTTTCCAGCAACACATTTTCAGCTCTTTTCAAGTCTTTCCTATCTCACCGTAAATCTCCAGTTTTGGACTCCCCTACCTTGACTATTCACTTTATCCATGCCTCTCATGATCTTATAAACCTCTGTAAGGTCACCCTCAGCCTCCAATGCTTCAGGGAAAATAACTCCAGCATATCCAGCCTCCCCCTATAGCTCAAACCATCCTTTGAAGTTTCACAACATCTTTCCTTTAGCAGGGAGACCAGAATTGAGCGCAGTATTCCAAAAGTGGCCGAACCAATGCCCTCTGCAGCCATTACCATGATATATTTAAATGAAAAAGAGTTAGAAAACCAGTCACCTTAGAAGAAATGCTGAAGAAACTGGACATGAGAATAACAAAAATGTAAATGAAAATTAAGAAATATACAGAAAATTAAACAAATGGATAAGAAGAGAAACTGAAAGACAAAAAAAGAGTTGAAAGGGAGAGCAGTGCAGAGAATTTGAAGCACTTCTAAAATGGAAGAATGAACACTATGAGCAAAACAAAATTGGCTACAGGAAGGAGAGGCAAGAAAGCACAAAGTAGGTTTGAGAACAGAGATGATATGCTGTTTATAGAACTTGAGGATAAATGGAAAGAGAGTGTTGAAGACCTGCCTGACAGTGATGGTAAATCAACAGAGCTAGAGTCTGAGAAGGAATGACATTTTCCAGGATGTCTTAGGAAATGAGTAATCACTACGTATGTGCAGTCAGAAAGAAAATAACTTGGATTTATATAACCATTTTCAGAAGATCAGGACGTTCAGAAATGTTTTCCACCCAACAAAGCATTTTTTTAAAAAATGTAGTCAATATGATAAAGTAAGAAACACAGTAGCCAGTTGCAAAAACATTGCAGCAATAGGAGAAGGTGTGAGAGACTTTGACTAACAAACAAATTGCTGGAGATCAGAGTCGAAACGTGTGGCGCTGGAAAAGCACAGCAGGTCAGGCAGCATCCGAGGAGCAGGAGAGTCGATGTTTTGGGCATAAGCCCTTCATCAGAAATGTGGGTGGGCGAGGGAGCTGAGAGATCGCAGGGCAGGCAATACATAGATGCAGGTGAGGCATATCAGAGGGGATGGTGGAGCGGATAGGTGGGAAGGAAGATGGACAGATAGGACAGTTCCAGAGGATGGTGCCAAGTAGGAATGTTGGATCTGGGAAGAGGTGGGGGGGAGAGGAGATGAGGAATGGCAATATATTTCCAAGTCAAGCTGGTGAGTGGCTTGGAGGGGAACGTGAAGGTGGTGGTGTTCCTGTATGTCTGCTGCCCTTGTCCTTCTTGATAGAAGTTGTTGTGGTTTGAAAGGTGCTGTCTGAGGATCTTTGGTGAATGTCTTGTAGGTATTACACACTGCTGCTGCTGAGTGTCGGTTTTGGAGGGAGTGGATTCTTGTGGATCCAGTGCCAATCAAGTGGGCTGGATGATGTCAAGGTTCTCAATCTAGGCATTTGATCTAGGCATGTGGGCAGTATTCCATCATACTTCTGACTTGTGCCTTGTAGATGGTGGACAGGCTTTTGGGAGTCAAGTGGTGAATTACCCACAGCAATATTCCTAGCCTCTGCCTACTCTTGTAGCCACTGTGTTTGTGTGGTGAGTGCAGTCGAGTTTCTGATCAATGATCATTCTCAGGATGTTGATAGTGCGGGATTCAGTGATGGTAACCCCATTGAATGTCAAGGGGCAGTAGTTAGACTGTCTCTTATTGGTGATGATCATAGCTTGGCATTTGTGTGGTGCGAATGTTACTTGCCATTTTGTCAGCCCAAGCTTGCATATTGTCAACATCTTGCTTGCATATTGTCAACATGGACTGCTTCAGTATCTGCAGAGTCATGAATGGTGCTGAACATTGTGCAATCATTGGCGAACATCCCCACTTCTAACCTGATGATGGAGGGAAGATCATTGATAAAACGACTGAAGATGGTTGGGCCTAGAACACAACCCTGACGAACTCCTGCAGAGATGTCCTGGAGCTGAGATGGCTGACCTTCAACAGCCATAACCATCTTCCTATGTGTCAGGTATGACTCTAACCACCAGAGAATTTGTCCCCTGATACCCATTGATTCCAGTTTTGCTAGAGCCTGTTTGATGCCACAGTCGGCCAAATGCAGCCTTGATGTCAAGAACTGTCACTCTCACCTCACCTCTGGAATTCAGCTCTGTTATCCATGTTTGAACCAAGGCTATAATTAGATCATGGGCTGAGGGTCCCTGGCAGAACCCAAACTGGACGTCACTGAGCAGGTTATTGCTGAGCAGATGCTGCTTGATAGCACTGTTGATGACACCTTCCATCATTTTATTAATGATCGAGAATAGACTGATGGGACGGTAATTGGCTGGGTTGGATTTATTCTTTTTTTAATGTATAGAACATACTTAGGCAACTTTCTACATTTTCGGATAGGTACCAGTGTTGTAAACTGTACCGGAACAGCTTGGCTTGGGGAGCAGCAAGTTCTGGAGCACAAATCTTCGGTACTATTGTCGGAATGTTGTCAGGGCCCGTAGCCTTTGGAGTATCCAGTGCCTCCAACTGTTTCTTCACGTTGGAGTGAATCAAATTGGCTGGAGACTAGTATCTGTAATGCTGGGGACCACTGAGGAGCTTGAGATAGCCAGATATCCTTCAGCACTTTGCAGCCAATTAAGTACTCATGGGGCGAAGTCACTGGTTCAAATACACAAAATGTAGCAGCCTACTTTGTGCAGAGCAAGCTCCCACAAACAATGTAATAGTAGAACAAAGAAAATTTACAGCCCAGGAACAGGCCCTTTGGCCCTCCAAGCCTGAGCCTATCCAAATGTACTGTCTAAAACTATCACCCAATTCCTAAGCATCTGTATCCCTCTGCTCCCCACCTACTCATGCATCTGTCCAGACGCATCTTAAATGAATCTACCATGCCTGCCTCTACCACCTCTGCTGGCAATGCATTCCAAACGCCTACCACCCTCTGTGTGAAGTACTTGCTGCGTGTATCCCCCTTAAACTTTCCACCTCTCACCTTGAAAGCATGGCTTCTCGTTATTGAATCCTTCACCCTGGGAAAAAGCTGGTCTCTATCACCCTGTCTACACCCTTCATGATTTTGTAAACCTCAACCAGGTCCCCCCTCAATCTCCTTTTTTCTAGTGAAAGTAGACCTAACCTACTCAACTTTTCTTCATAGCTAGCACCTTCCATGCCAGGCAACATCCTCGTAAACCTTCTCTGCATCCTCTCCAAAGCGTCCACATCCTCTTGGTAATGTGGTGCCCAGAACTGTACACAGTATTCTAAATGCGGCTGAACTGATGTCTTGTACAACATGACTTGCCAGCTCTTATACTCAATACCCCGTCCGATGAAGGCAAGCATCCTATATGCCGTCTTGACCACTCTATCCATCTGTGCAGCAACCTTCGGGGTATAATGAACCTGCACTCCCAGATCTCTCTACCCATCAACTTTTCCCAAGGCTCTTCCGTTCATTGTATAATTCGCTCTAGAATTAGACTTGGCTAAATGCATCACCTCACATTTGTCTGGATTGAAAGGTTCTTTATCCACCTAGCTAGAACACCCTGCACACCATGTGACTTTACTTTCTCCATTAGTCTACAATGAGGAACTTTATCAAACGCCTTACTAAAGTCCATGTATATGACATCAACAGCCCTTCCTTCATCTATCAACATGGTCACTTCCTCAAAGAACTCTATCAAGTTGGTAAGGCACGATCTCCCCTGCACAAAACCATGTTACCCATCACCGATAAGCTCATTCCTTTCCAAATATAAATAGATCCTATCTCTCAGTACCTTCTCCAGCAACTTCCCCACCACCGACGTCAGGCTCACTGGTCTGTAAGTTACCCGGAATATCCCTACTACCCTTCTTGTACGGGGGGACAACATGAGTAACCCTCCAGTCCTCCAGCACCTCACATGTATTTAAGGATGCCACAAAGATATCTGTCAGGTCCTCAGCTATTTCATCTCTCGCCTCCCTCAGCAACCTGGGATAGATCCCATCCGGTCCTGGGATTTGTCCACCTTAACAACCTCTAGCATACCCAATACATCTTCCCTACTTATGCCAACGTGATCCAGACTAATCAAACTTCTATCTCTAATCTCAAGATTCATCATGTTCCTCTCCTCAGTGAACACTGACGCAAAGTAATCATTCAGAATCTCACCCATTCTCTCAGGTTCTGCACACAGCCTTCCTTCATTATCTTTTAGTGGACCAATCCTTTCGCTTGCTTCTGAAAAAGAATAAAATGCTTTGGGATTTTCCTTAATTCTGCTCGCTAAAACTATTTCATGACCACTTTTCGCCCGTTTAAGACTTGTCCTACTCTTCCGATATTCCTCTAGGGCCCATTCTGTTCTCAGCAGCCTAGACCTTATATACGCTTCCCTTTTCCTCTTGGCTAGTCTTACAATTTCTCCTGTCATCCACGGTTCACGAATCTTGCCCTTCCTATCCTTTGCCTTCAACAGGACATGCCTATCCTGCACTGCCATTAACCTATCTTTGAAAGCCTCCCACATCTCAAATGTGGACTTCCCTTCAAATAGCTGTGTCCAATCCACATTTCCCAGCCCCTGCCTAATTTTGATATAATTGGCCTTGGCCGAGTTTAGCACTCTTCCCTGAGGACCACTCTCTTCTTTATCTACGAGTATTGTAAAACTTACAGAATTGTGGTCACTGTTCCCAAAGAAATCCCCCACCGCAACTTCTACCACTTGTCCTGGCTCGTTCCCCAGTACCAGGTCCAATATGGCCCCTTCCCTCGTCGGACTATTGACATATTGCTCTAGAAAACTCTCCTGGATGCTTCGTACAAATTCTGCCCCATCCAGACCTCTGATGCTAAGTGTATCCCTGTCAATATTGGGAAAATTAAAATCTCCCATCACCACTACCCTATTGCCTTTACATCTATTCATAATCTGTTTACCTGTTTGTTCTTCTACCTCACGCTCACTGTTGAGAGGTCTGTAATTCATCCCCAACAATGTAACTGCACCCTTCTTATTTCTCAATTCCACCATAATGCCTCACTACCCAAGACCTCCATAGTATCCTTCTTTAGCACAGCCGTGATATCGTCCTGACCAGCAATGCAACTCCATCCTCTCTTTTACTTCCCTCCCTGTCCTGTCTGAAACGTCTATATCCTGAAACATTCAGTTGCCAATCATCATGCTCTTCCTTCAACCAAGTCTCTGTGATGGCAATAATGTCATACTCCCAGGCACCAATCGAAGCCCTAAGTTCATCTGCCTCACACACTATATTCCTTGCATTAAAGTAGATGCATTTCAGGCCATGAGTTCTTTTGCACTCACCTGCTCTCTGCCTACTCTTCCCTTTATTAGTGCTATCTTCACAATTCTTACAGTCTCCACCTCACTGCCTACTTGTTTTCTCTTCTGGTTCCCAGCCCCCTGCCACATTAGTTTAAAACCTCTCCAACAGCAGTAGCAAAAACTCCTCCAAGGGTCATTGGTTCCGGTCTGGTTCAGATGTAGACCATTCCTTTTGTAATAGTTCCACCTTCCCCAGAACCGATCCCAATGTCTAACAGATCTGAACCTCTCCCTCTACACCATCTCTCAAGCCACATGTTCATCCTGTCTATTTTTTCATTTCTACACTGGCTAGCACATGGCACTGGTAGTAATCCCGAGATCACTACCTTTGAGGTCCTCCCCTTTAACTTTTCCCCTAGCTCCCTAAATTCTTCTTTCAGGACCTCATCTCACTTTCTACTTATATCGTTGATGCCTATATGCACCAAGACAACTGGCTGTTCACCCTCCCCTTTTAGAATGCTCTGCAGCTGATCAGTGACATCCCCAACCCAAGCACCTGGGAGGCAACATACCATCCGGGAGTCCTGTTTTCGGCCACAGAACTGCCTATCTACTCCCCTCACAGTAGAATCCCCTATGACTATGGCCCTATGAGTCTTTTTCCCACCCTTCCAAACAGCAGTGCCTGCCACAGTGCCATGATCTTGACAGCTGCTGCCCTCCCCTGGTGAGCCATCTCCCCCAACAGTATCCAAAACGGTATACCTGTTTTGGAGGGAGATAACCGCAGGACATCTACTTTTAGGAAATTATCAAGGGAATAAATACTGGCCAGAACACTGGGATGAACTTCCCTGTTTTTCAAAATGGTCACCATAAGATAGTTTAGCCCATGTTTCTGGAAAGATGACTCAAAAAGCCATGAACAGTCTCCATGTATTTCGAAAGGAACGACAGCTTCTCAATGAATTTCAACATCCTGTGCAAACAAACAGTGGAGTTGGGTTTATCTGACCAGGTCATGCAATCATTTCACTTCAATCTCGTAAACATTCATGGAAAAGATTGAAAATGTTATCTGATTGTAATGCTGTTAAAAGCTCAAGACCCTCAAGCTGTTTACCCTATGCCTTTGTTGCACAAAGGTGTGTTCACATGCGGGACTTTGTAAACTGATACTGTAGCACAGTTCTAAATTTCCTGGTAATCACCTCAAAACATTGGGGAAAGCAAATAATGGAGAATTAGACAGAAAGAAGGATCGCACTGATTTGTCCTGGTATCTTGTGATAAGGGTCTTTATAATGTCAGTAAAAATGCTCCTCATGGCAATGTTATCCAATGCATTTTAGGCCACACATTGTGTGGTCATGTTACTAATCTGATGGCCAAGATAACAGCAAAAAGTATTTTCTCAATGTGAGGGAGCTGCAATGCCATCACAGGGCTCAATTTATATCAGTGAGTTTCCTGATAAGACTTTAAGATGCAAACAGTGGCCAGAGGCAGCTTGCAGAGCTAACCACGCATTCAGCAAGTTAAACATCAAACACACTCCTTGCAAAAGAACAAAAGAAGACTTTATGAATTCTCTGGTTCCGGAAATGCTTATTTCTTTATGATTTAGCTATTTCAAATCCTCAGAGCCAAGCGGTAACTTCCTCATTTGCTGGGTTTAAGATGGTGACTCTATCACTTCAGAGTGTAGAGGGGAAATTCTCGGTAAGTGTAACATTGCTTTTGTCTCCCTGCAAGTGGTTTGTACTGAGGCGCCAGCAGTAGTTTCACTTCACATGGCCCCTCACTTCTCGTGTCCTCAATTGTTATCTGCCCCCAAGTCGTAACATATTGGCCCAGATTTTCTGATGCCAGATAATCATTTCTGCAGAGTGGATTGGAACCTACGGAAGGCCGAGTGCAGCAGACTCCAAGAAAACTGCCCTGACAATTCAAAATTCCCGTGTCTGGAACCATCCAAAAGTATCCATTTAAATCAGAGAATTCAGAAGATTCCGCTGCAGTTAAGTATGCAGTTCTCAGGAAAAGTTAGATTATAAAAAACCTAATCTAACTCGTGAATAACTATTAAACTGACTCTCCCCCTTCCAACCTACCTCACACACACTCAACCGGACCTTTTCCAAATGCTAACCTAAAATCCCCAGGGCCTGACAACTCTCCCTAAATCCCTTGGCCATGACTGCTCCACTGCCAGACCCAATTTTACTCCTCTATGACCTGACCCCACAGCTTCACTGCACCTGACCTGATATATCCTGCCCATTCTGTCCTACCCTAAGATCTCCATTTACCTGGCCACCTTGCAATCTTGTGCCCCAGCACCCATCTGGCAATGTACCTACCTGATATCCTAACCCCCTACCCAGTTGATACCCTACCTTCCCAACATCCAAACCTTACACTTACCTTACATACTTACCTTTTCTCAGGAGCTATCTGTGATACCATGCATTTAAATTATGGGGAATATAGCAACTGACTGCTGTAAAGAAGGAGGTGTTGTCTAACCTACCCTGACTATCCTACACTGCTAGAGACCTTTCAGAATGAAACTACCTCTCTGTATTTGTGAAGGAGTCCTGATCAGAATCTCCTGTCAGAAATATGGAGATTTTTCTCTTTTTCAGGAATTAACTCATGCACTCATAACAGTCTTTCTAACTACGTCATAGTCAATCAAAACCTCTTCTGACAATAATGTATAAATCTCATAAACTCTACCTATCAATCTGCTTTCCAAGGGCTGTGTTCAGTTTTCCTCAGATGCTTCATTTGTTTCACTACTTTTTCAAAGAATGCCTCCACATTCATTCCCTCAAACTTTGGAAAGACATGTATAAATTTAAACAATTTCTTATTGGACTTCAGGTTACGGCTTGATTTTTCCTCTTCAGGACATTCCTCCACATCTGACAGGATGATTATAAGATTGAGGGGCACAGATAGGGTAAAGGGAAAGCAACTGCTCCCCTTAGTTGAAGTGAGGTTAAAGTGAAAGGCAGGATATTTCGTGGGGATTTGAGGGAAACCTTTTGACCCAAAGAGTTGTGGGGGTCTGAAATATACTGCATGGAAGGATCGGTAAGGCAGAAAACCTCACAAACTTTAAAAAGTACTTAGACGAGCACTTGAAGTGTCACAATATTCATGGCTCATGGCCTAGTGCAGGGAGGGGGGAGCTAGTGTAGGTAGTAGTATATTTTTCATAGTACTGACTCAATGGACCGAAGGGCCTTTTTTGTACTGTATGATTCTGTGAATGAATTACAACCTAAGTTAGTTTGGGCACTTCACGGTTGACTGTTCTTTCACACTCAATTTTCATCTTTGCAATATATCCACTCTTATTGGTACCATTGTAGCTATGCAAGAAAGATCAGATTGATAGATTGTCACTAATCTGATCTCTTGATCATCTTTCAGTTATCTGGAATTCTTCACATTCTGGAATTTCCTGCCCTCTATCTCTCTAACTCCCTATCCTCTTTTAAGACTCACTGTAAAATTCAACACCTTTGCCCAAACATTTTGTCATCTCTACTAATATCCCCCTACATAGCTTACAGTCTACATTCATTTGATAATTGATACTGCAATGTAACCTGGGAGAGTTACTACATTAAATGTGATATAATCATTCACACTGTTGGTGTTGAAATGCGGTGCCCAAAAGGGTGATAGAAGGACATTCAATAGTAACTTTAACATGGAATTGGGAATATGCTTAAAAAGGAAACATTTGCAGAGTTATGGAAAAAGAGGGGAGAGTTGTGCTATTTGGTAACTCTCCCAGAGAGATGACATAGACATCATAAAATAATAATCAACTGGATTCTTTATGTGCTTTTTGATTCAATTTTTTAGCCTTTTATCTTTAAAAAAAACAAATAATTTCCCTTTTATTCTATGAGAAAGTATCTTGGCTTACCACTTCCTACTGATTGCCTCAGTGCAGTGGGAAATTCACTATTATGGAATTAAATACAACATCAAATGACACAAAAGTGTAATGTCACTAGGATCCCACAGAAATATGGAACTTGTTAGAAACGTATGTTTATATGCTTTGAATTATCTTTGGCTGTTATTTAGTCATACGCCTCCAACGTTTTTAGTTTTTAAGAGTTAATTTGACGAAACATCGTGGACTATATTCTAAGGTTTTTCTGGTCTGGTCTCGCCAGGAAGAGAGCTAAGAATCAGGAGAAAGGTCCATTTATTTTAATGTGAACATTCACTTAGCTGCTGTCTATAAGATGAACATGATGTAGACTCCCACAACATCAATGTAAAATTGCGGTTCCAAAGTAAATCTTTCCAAAATCCCAATAAGTTGGTTTTATATAGGGCATTTTATATGGGGAAGGTCTCCCAAGATAGCACATGAAAGAACTATGTTCATAGAAAAGCATAATACTGTGGATGCTGGATGTCTAAACAAGCATTGAAAATGCTGGGAATAATCAACAGATCTATGGAGAGAAATAGAGAGTTAATTCCTGAGTTCTGCGTTCTTTAACTAGATCAGATCCAGAGGATGTGTTGCACTTAACAGCCGGGCAAGTGAGCCCAAAGCTTGAAAGTATTCTATTGCTGAAACATCCAGCAGTTGCTATCACAATGTACCAAATACGGCAATTTGTATATAGTAGAAGCCCAAAAAGCAACAGTATGATGATAGCCAGAAAAACTATTGTACAAGTTTTGCAGATGGGGCAAATATCAGCTGGAGATGTCTACCTGCTCCTCGAACAATGACTCTTGATCCTTCACCTCCATCAGAGAAAGCACACAAAGTCTTGGTTTAATTTTTCCTTCAAAAGACAGTGTCTGCTTACAATGCTAAACCAGGAAAATCCATCTACACTTCAAGTCCCTCAATAGGGACAATCTTCTGGCTCAGAGGCAAAATCTCTACAACACATGCTGGTCTAGGGTATTCCCCAACTCCTGACACTGTGTCTCTTTATAATCTTCTCATCATTAATATTGTCTGACTTAATGAAGTTTTTAACACTCTCTTTTCCATTTCAGATCTCCAGCATCACCTCCATTTTGTGTTATGATTTGGCTCCCAGTGATGCAACATCTTGATTTTAAAATTTCACATCCTTGATTTTAAATTCCTTCACAACACCCCCCCCCCCCCCACCCCGCCCCCCTCCTTCCATATATCTCAAACCTTGGGCAGCTTAAAACCCTCTGAAATTTCTATGCTCCACTAATTCTGACCCCTTGAGCATTCCAGATTTAAATTGCTTCACCATTGACAGTCAGGCCTTCAGTTGTCTCGACCCCAAGCTCTAGAATGCTATCCCTATACCTCTCCACATCATTATCTTGTTTTTACTCCTTTGAGACATTCCTTAAAACCTCCCAATCAATATCTGGGATAGGTTATGAGGAGAGGTTGGACAGGTAGGTCATTATTCTCCATTGGAGTTTAGAAGATCGAGAGCTAGCCTAATTAAAGCATATAATATCCTGCAGGGACTTGACAAGGTGGATGTCAAAAGTGAGCTTCCAATTTAGAGAAGACAAAAAATTGGAGATACAGCTTTAAAATCTAACACTATCGCAGGAGTCTTCAGGCATATTTTTAAGGTGAGAGGAGAAAGATTTTAAAGAAGTCATATGGGGCAAATGTTTTACACAGAGAATGGTTCATGTGTGGAACGAATTTCCAGAGGAAGTGGCCAATGTAGGTACAGTTACAACAACATTTGGAAAAGGACATGAATAAGAAATATTTGGAGGGATATGGGCCAAGCACTGTCAGGTGGGACTACTTTAGTTTGGGATTATTGTCAGCATGGACTGGCTGGACCAAAGGGTCTGTTTGCACCTGATTCTGACGCAGTTGATATTTATTTTTCTCAGAGCATTATGAGTCTTTAGAATTCCCTTCCCCAAAGAATGATAGATGCAAGGTCCTTGAATACCTTTTTAAAGCTGGATTCTTGATGAACAGGTAAGCCAACTATTACTGGAGATAGGCAAGACCTTCTGAATGGACCTCTCAATTTTTATATTTAATGTTGATTTCACTCTTTGTGCACCATAACTTTGTACTCTTCATTCTGTTTTATTACCCCAATACACTTTGTATAATATGATTTCCCTGCACTGCATGCAAAACTTTTCACTGGACCTATGTATGTGACAATAATAAATCAAATCAAAAATGGAGATGAGGCCACATTCTGAATATGATCTTGTTGAATGGCAGATCAGGCTTGAGAGGCTAAATAGTCTACTCCTGCTCAATACTTGTACTATTTTCATGAAGATTTTAGACCTCCTGATATGCTTCAGTGTTGTTTTTACAACACTCCTATAAATTGCCTTAGAACATTTTATTAAGTTAAAGGCATTATATAATTTGTTGCTTATTTAAATCTGTTCTGCCATATACACTACAGTGAACAAAGCAAACTGTTCCTCTAAAATGAAGTGTGGTAATAAACTTTAATCATTCATCAAACATCATCACAAAGTCCTATATGGAAAATTACCGTCATGAGGAACAAAGGCCCTGTATCCTCTTTCTAAAAATACAAATTCTTTTTCTGGTTTGAGCAGAAGTGAAGTCACACCTGATAATCTGAAAAGATAAATTTAAGATCAAGAGACATCCTTTAAAGCATTTGCAGACTTGAATTAAATAAAGCAAGTGATAAAACCTTTTATTTCAAAAGGTTCCAAGCATTATTGAGAATTTGAGTTAGAGTATGAGAGTATAGTTCTCCACATCAGGAACTAATTTCCTCCTTTTTTTTTTACAGTGTCCCTAAAATGAGTAAGAATACTTGATTTACAACATTAATTTGATATTAGCTGATTGTCTTTAAGATTCTAGTCTGTAACTATTTAGTTTTACAGATCTTTTAATGCCAGAATAAGCTGTAGCTGACATAAAACCATTTTGTTCACCTTTTTCTCATCACTGCCTGTAGTATAAGAGAAATTATATTAAAAAGAAATTATGGTGGTTGGGTAACATTGAAACAGATAGCATGTGGTTATCTCGTTGTCCAAGATTCTGGTCATCAACCCTGATATCCCCTGATGTGGCTCAGTGTCAAACTTTGTTTGATAATCACTCCACCTTAGGACATTTTGTTACACTAAAGGTACTACGTAACTGTAGGTTGTTGTGTGGTTGCATGCATAGGATGGGTTGAGAGCACGAGTAATTGGAGCTGGGTGTCTATTTTACTAGAATAGAAGCAACCCCATGGATACTAAGCTAAATTTAGAAAGGCATTTAGAATTGATGAAACAAACAAACAGGAAGAGGCCCATCAGTCCTTCAAACCTGTTCTACCATTCAGTTAGATCGTGGCTAATCTGTATCCTAACTCCATCTACCTGCCTCGATTCCACAACTTTTGCTACTCTTGGTTCGTAAAAATATGTCAAACTCACATTTAAAATGATGAAATGAGTGATATCATTTACTGCTTTGTATGCTGTTATGAGGATAGGGGATTGAAGGGCTCTTGCCCGAAACATTGATTCTCCTGCTCCTCGGATACTGCCTGACCTGCTGTGATTTTCCAGTACCACGCTCACAACTCTGATCTCCAGCATCTGCAGTCCGCACTTTCTCCTAGATTTCCATTCTTTTTTCACCCTTCGTATGTAACCTCTCTCCTGTGTGACTTAGCTCTGATTTTAAGGCTTGATCTCGACTCCTGAAAGGCTCAGAAAGTTTCTCTCCGTTTCCCGTATCAATTCTTTTCTAGGTCCTGCAAACCTCAATCAGATCACCCAATAACACTTTATACAAAACTAATTGTGTAATCTCTCTTCATAATCTAAATTTAGAGCACTGGTAACATGCTAGTGAGTCTGCATTGCTCCACTTCTAAGGTTATAACCTTCCTAAAGCATGGTATTCAGAAGGGTCGACAATATATGCTCCAAATGCATTCTACCCAGGGCATGTAAAGCTCTGGCTCTGTATTTCTTGTGGTCTTCAACATTCATCTGCCTAAGCTCTGGAATTCCCTCTCTCAACACAATTACTCAGACCAAAACCAAACAGAAATCTGCCTCTCTGTCTCCTTTATGTTACTCCTCAAAACCTACCTGTTTGACCAAACTTCCTGTCACAAGTCCTAATATCTCAATATGTAGCACAGGGTCAAATTGCATCTGATAACTTGAGGATGTTTCACCACATTAAATGCACTGCATAAATATAGGTTGTTCTTGTCAGCAAGAGATCAATTGAAAATTGCTATATTCATGTGCCTATTACTTTGCAATGCCTATGTATAGCAGGTTTCTGTTTGGTTTTGGTCTGAGTAATTGTGTTTACTTAACACAAGTGCTTTTTATTTCATCACAAGACTGCCATGCCAAGAATTCTGTTGCAAACCACCCAAAAATCTGGAAAACATCAATGGAAGAAATTCAGGAAAGCACTTCAATAACAAGCCTCCTTTAAAATGAAGCAGAGATGACACCAGGCAAACATACTCCTCACTTGTTAACATTTTTAGGTTCTTATCATGGAGTGAAAACCAGATGAATTTATTCCAGTTATTGAACACTCTAAATATTCTGACAACCATTTCTGAACAACAGTGGAAACTGGTGATCAATGTGAAGATGCTTAGGCCCAAAGTGAGTAACGGATCACCACAGTCCCCTAACGGCTCAACTTCATGTACCTTGGAAGAAATAAAGACTTGCATTTTTAAAGAACCATTCACAATCTCAGGGCACCCCAGACACTGAATAAAAAGTGACAGTCGCATTTCTAAATCACTGATGCCTCACAGTCTCTGGAGTTAATGCAGTACTTTTTGAAATGAGCTACTTAAATACTTTTTGAAGTGTAATCACTGCTGTAATGTAGGAAACACAGTAGCTAGTTTGTGCACAGCAAGCTCCCCCAAATAGCAATGTGATCACGACCAGATAATCTGTTTCTGATGTTTACTGAGGGATAAATGTAGGCTAGAACACTATTAGTCCCCTCCTCTTCTTTGAGATGGTGACAACATGGGTGTCTTTCCATACCTGAGAGAGCAGCTTGAGCTTCAGCATATCCCAAAGATGGTACAGTGGGAGACAGAAGAAAACAAACCCTAAGTCAGTGGTGAAATATTTGCCCTCAGTAAAGATTGCAATCAAAAACACAAGTTCTCCAAGTTCATGAGAAAATCTAGGTAAATATTCATCCGATTAGATTAAACACAGCGAATGCTGGAAAAAGTCAGCAGGTTTGGCAGTAGCTGTGAAGAGAAAAGCTGTGGATATCTGGTATGAACTAAATCAATTTGTCTGCTTTAGTTGTCTGGCTGCACCCAAAACACAAATAAAAAAGGTTATAGTCCAACATGCTTATTTGGAAGCACTAGCTTTCGGAGTGCTGCTCCTTCATCAGGTGGTTAAGGAGCAGCGCTCCAAAAGCTAGAGCTTCCAAATAAACCTGTTGGACTATTACCTGGTGTTGTGTGATTTTTTACTTTGTACAGCCCACTCCAACACCAGCATCTCCAAATCATGACAACTGAAGAATCAGCTCTTGTACATAAGAACATGAGAACCAGGAGGAGGAGTGAACAATTCAGTCCTTTAAATACAATTATGGCTGATCTCATCTTGGCCTCAACTCCACTTTCCTTCCCGTTCCCTTAATCTTTTAGCCCATTAATAAAGAAAAATCTGTCCTTTTCCTCTTTAAATTTATTCAGGCTCCTGGCATCTACCACATTCTGGGGTAGTGAATTCCACAGCTTCACAAAGTCATTCCTCTTTTTTATGAACACAGCACATGGAGCTGGTGATTCCAGATGCAGATGTTATGCAACAACCTCCGACCATGGACTCATAAAGTCATCAATCATTCAGCATGGAAATAGATCCTTTGGTCCAACACATCCGCACCAACTTGATATCCTAAAGTGATCTCGTCCCGTTTGCCTGTATTTGGTCCGTATCCCTTTAAACCCTTCCTATTCACATACCCATTCAGATGCATCGTAAATGTTGCAGTTCATTCCTTAATATTTCAAATAGTAATCAAATTCTTTCTTCTAAGCCTTGATTGAACTAGCCTAGAGCACACCCTCAAGTAGCTCATTTCAAATCCTAAAGACTCATTGTGTGAAAACATTCTGCCTCCTGCTTCCATTGCTCCTTGCTATACCAGAGGGTCTGTGGTGTCTTATCAAAGTGCCAAAGAGGAGGGAGAACTGGCACAAAACACAAACAACCACATTCCTGTAAATCCCGGATCTTAAATCTCTGCCCTTGTTTTCTCAATGCTAGTAGCAATGGGAACAGTTTTTCCACTGTCTCCTCTGTCCAGACCCTTTTTATGGTTTATTGTATTTTATTATTAGTTATACATAATTATACCCACATGTCAACAGCATTATTGATACAGGCAATCTAGGACAGATTGGAAAGCCTGCTAATCCTGTTCAGCAAATAGATCCATAGCGAGGTGCAGCACAGAAACAGACCCTTCAGTCCAACTAGTCCATGCTTAGCAGATATCCTAAATTAATCTAGTCCCATTTGCCAGCATTTGACCCATATTTCTTTCAATCCTTCCTATTCATATACCCATCCAGATGCCTTTTAAATGTTGTAATTGTACCAGCTTCCTCCCCTTCCTCTGGCAGCTCATTCCATACACACATCACCCTCTGTGTGAAAAAGTTGCCAGTTAGGTCCCTTTTAAATCTTTCCCCTCTCATCTTAAACCTATGCCCTCTAGTTTGGACTTGCCTACCTGAGGAGAAGACCTTGGCCATTCACCCTATCTGTTCCCCTAATGTTTCGAATGTGCAGTTCTCAATGTGTTTGGAGCACCACATAGTTATTTTTATTCATTCACAGTGTGAGGGTGTCACTGATTTGGCCTCTTTTGCACCCCAATTTTCTTTGCTGCAAGATTGATTATCAAGCTGCTTAGTCCCCAAACTTTGGAAGTTCCTCACTAAATGTCTCCTGTCCTCTCCTCTAGGTTGGCTATTTAAAACTCCTTTTCCCTTGTCATACAAGATCCTTACATGGCTCAGTGTCAAATTTTGTCTGAAAACACGCCCTTGGAGCACTTTGAGATGTTTTGCACTCTTAAAGGTATTACATAAATGACAGTAGTTGGTGTTGAACTTTGGAAAGGAAATGTCAATGTTGAATTGTACTTCCAACATTATGTAGTGTTATGGTGATAGGTCAGAATCCTAACTTAATCATGGATGTATTGAACTTTTAATTCCAACATGGATTTTTTAAAAGAAAGACTGCTCCTACCATAAGGCAGCTGTGGATGTAAATTTAGTGATTGTTTGGCAGATGTGAACCTATGGAATGTCACACCTCTACACATTCAGTGAAATGTCAAACAGAAAGAGTGAAAAGGAAGAGATACTGAGAGGCTGACTACCCACTTACCTCTAAGTATTTTGCCCTCCCAAGGATTCGCAAAAAACTGGATTAAGAACCGAATGCAAACCCTGTTCTGTGCATGTTAGTGACCTGTCTTGGTAGTGAGTGAACTAGTGTGCTGCAAAGACCACAGTTTGAGAACAGCCAGTAACCACCCCTGCATTGCAGGTAAAGACAGAGGCAACCTGAAAAATAAGCCAAAGATCTGAAATCGATGACTGAACCACCAACATTAGCATTAGGGACAAAATGGCTTCACTTTGTACAACGTTGAGTCTGATTTTTATTAACTTTTATCTCTATTTTGACTCACTTCTTATTCCTAACCTGCACATACTTGGATTGTGTTCTTATTTATTATTGTATTTAGCAACTAATAAACCCATTGTTTTGCCAACTTAAGGAAGCCTGATCAAATTGATTTCTTTTAAAATTCATTTGGTCTGGGAGAAAGATATCCATAGGGAAGGGATCCTTTTCAAATTAACCTTGTTGCCATTATAATGATTCTAACAAGTCAGCCAGATGGACCTCATAGATTATGAGTTCCCGGATTGGGGTTATTAAGCTGGTCCATTCACAGAGCCCTAGCTGACAGATATAAACATGAATGCCAGAGCCCGGGTATCTCAGGAGAAGGAGCACGCGGTGTCCACCAACACCCTGGAGTTGTTCAGGGAGAGGTGGGCGCCGCAGGGAGTAGAGTGTATTATTTCCACGTCGAATTCTACTTTGATTTAACCCCTGCCCTGTCCTTCACCTTTTGATCATGCAGCATTGCCCTTTGATGTGAAGGGCACTGCTTGTCACTGGCCACTCAGGTGTTTCCTTTCTTCCTGGTGGTGGAAACTGAATAAAGATTTGTGCACCTTGTGTCTTTCACTGTGTCTCACACCTACACACACACATGGGTGCTGGGGAAAAAAATAAGCACTACCACAATTAGGCGGTAGTGTGGGGGTAATAAAAAAGATTTTTAAAAATAAACATGAATGCCAGACATTCTGTTCACTCTGTGAGCTGACTCCTACAGAGCTGGATCAGTGTTAAGAACAGTTCACATGTAAATAAAGGGTGACTTGGTGATGGGATACCAGCCTTTGTTGGGTCATTTCAGCCACAAACCTAGGAAGAAGTGGAGCCAGTTCATCCCTCCTCATCCAGGAACTTAATCATTGGAGTATCACCTCTGAAACCATATCAAATTGCCCAGGGGCTGGTTGTAACAATTTATTTTAGTTGAACACTGATGACCACTTTAAAAGAAAATAACTACTTGCAACAGACGTGCTTGGAGTGAGATTTCATTTATGCTCAATGTTTCCAATCGGTCATTATTTGATGTCAAGCAATGACATACTGGAACACAAATCACTGGGAGTAAGTGTGATCAAACACTGCTGAGCACAGAATGGTGGCAAATCTTAATGGTGAGGTAGAGTCTCGACTGCTGAAGTCATGATCCCCAGTGGTTGAACCCAAGATCAGCCATGATCACGCTGAATGGCTGAAACAAAAACAGAAAAATCTCAGTATGTTTGGCAGCATCTATGGAGAGAAATCAGTTAACACTTCAGTCCCAGTGATCATTCACAATAGATGAATAGGCCATATGGTCTAATCCTGCTCCTATTGCTTATACTCTTCTGTTTTAAGTCTCTCTTTTCTTACTGGATGACTAGCCACTGATTGTAACTTGTGTCTGCAGCTAATGTCATAGTAAATATACCAACATTAATGTGGAAAATGTCCCAAGAGTTTTACAGAAAATAGAAATTGACAAAATACGTTGTCATGGAAGGATAGCAGGAAGAATGGTTGAAAGCTTAGAAGAAAACATTGATTTTTGAGAATATTTTAAATAGGGAAGCAGAGCTGTTTAGGCATAAATTTCAATGTGAAGAACCATAATAGAGGAAGACTCCACCACTAATGTAAAAAGAGGACAAGATACACAAAAGGCAAAGGTACCAGATCGAGAGTGAGTTTGTGAATCTGAAGAAGGTAGGATGAGGGGTGGGAAGTGTGGAGAGTGGGGAGACCATAGGAAGAATTTGTGGTTGAGGCTTTTAAATTCAATCCAGATTGGGACAGGTCACAGAGGAGACAAGTAAAAGTGGGTGAGACTTAATGCAGGACAGGATAAGCGGAACTGCATTGTTGGGAACATTTGTAAAAGTTGAAAATAGGGAGAAAACAAACAGATAGCAAGTCTAGAGATGACTAAAGATGTTGTTGTTTCCTTATTTGTATAATGGGAAGTATAGCCATTGATAATAATAGGGTTGGTGATCAGCTGTGAATTAAATTGGTCCACATCATGCACAATTCATAAACCTGTATGGCCAGATTAGTGTAAACATTCACTATGGCAGTTAGCACTGATTATGCTTGAATGGTGAGGAAGTTATAACTATATTTTGTTCATTATACATTTACAGTGGTTGCTATGTGACCCAGTTATGAATGACTGGTGGTGAATTAAATCTAAGTATGGTTTGTACACAATGACCTTAATCTCTGCTGTCCTTAGAGTGTCATGACCTCTTGATGTGATGCTTGATTTAAATGTGCCTGTTGGAATTTGCTAGAAAGAGGACTTCTAAAGATTAAGATTTAATTAAGATTCACAAGAACAGCACTGACAAAGAGGGGTCAATGCTAAAGACCTTTGAGAAGTACGAAAGGTCACATAAGAATGAACATGAAATAGTCTTTCCTACTTCTGGAATGTCAAGAAAGCAAGCACATTGTAAGGATAGAATGGGACTCATTTACCAATCAAATATCTTTACAGGAAACAGGGCTGCGACATACTCATTGAGGTTACAATTGTCCCTAAGTATATTGATCATTAGTGATTTAGATTTTACTACTTGATTCAATATGAAAACATTTATATTCAAACTAACTTCCATGCATCTAGCTTGACTTAGATTTACAAGTAGTACTTCATCTTTCATTTGTGAGAAGCTGCAACTTAAACATATCTCCCAAAGGAAATGCACCCTAGTTCAAACTTTGATGTTTAACTTTGTTTCATTAACTAATTTGGCTGAGAAGGAGCAGGGAAAAAATAATTAGCTCTTTGAGCCTAATCTGACTGTTCAATCAAATCTCAAGGAATGGTGATGAGACGATGACATTTTCTAACAATATTAGAGACATAAAACTAGATAAAGTTAACAATTTGACATTCTGCCATAACCAAAACTGGCTTCTCAATTCATTAATGACCTTCACTGTTTATGTGAACACCAACAGCCATTGACATATTTTGAAGAGGTGATTTGGGAAGGCAGCATCAAAGCCCTTGATATTCTGTTAAGAAGCAGTCACAGTAGAGGATAAAACTTTTTTTCCTCTACTCCTTCCCCAAAGAAAGGGCTGGAGGATTGGATAATATAAATCAATCCTAAAATGTTAAAAATTCAATGAGTAGGGCTGAGATGCTTATTAAATTTTTAGGAAGGGGCATATTATAAACCAAATTTATGATATGGAATCTAGTGAAACACTACCTTCCAGCATCTCTAAATCATTCTGTTATTTGGTTCAAGTTAGAAAACCAGGTACAACAAATGGTGGAATCATCTGTCAATGAAGGACATTTCTACCTCGGGCATGTTTTAATAAACAAGATTTACATATCAAAGTCAGCATTGCTATTAATGTAATAACAATGCAAACTGTAAATTTACCAGAGAGATTGGCATGCAAAATAGTGAAGGAACCATCTGCCTTGTAAACAGCCCCATTGCACTTTTGCTTCCTCTCTCTTTATTATTTGTTGCTTCTCAACTTTCCTGCTTTCTTTGATGTGCTGGAGTGTTGCAGCTCCTCCTACCTTTTATCAGAATTCCCCACTGAGTTAAGCATCAAAGTTTGAACTAGGGTGCATTTCCTCTGGGAGACAAGTTTAAGTTGTAGCTTTTCTCAGATGAAAGATAAAGTATTTACTGTCAATCTAACAGCTGATTGACACTGGCTTGTCTGCTAGTTTTGTTAGCAATTACATTGGTTTAATCACACACGAAATTCTCAACCCAGTATTCGGGATCCCACGTAATCAGATTGCCTCAAAAGCTTGGCTGTGGTGTTGCAGAGTTCACTGCTGGGCTGGTGTCATTTTTTTCTCCTCTTTGCCACACATTGTGAGTGAGATGACACTATTGCAGCTATCTTTGTGTTACATTGCTGTGCAATAAAACCTGGTGAGAAGTTTGCTTCATGTTAACCAATAGAATGAAGAAACAAGGTGGAAAGAAAGGCTTATATTTCTATGGCACCTTTGTCATAACTTGCAGATGTCCCAAAGCACTTTAAGTGTCCATAGGAGGACAGACAAAACCTGAAAGTACTATGGACATTCTTTTAACTTTTGACTCCAAAATGTACTTTGTAAAACAAGATTTCGACAGTCAGAAAAAAAGCACTATAGATGTAAGTTCAGTGCTGTCTGGTAAAGTCCTGTGTGGGGTTCATGGAATATTGCACTCAGGAGAAGTTCAAACAGAGAGAGAGACAGACAGACAGACAGACAAAAAGAGAGAAAGAAAGAGACATAACAGGACAAGATAATAAGAAGGCTGACCATATCTCCCCTCTCAGCAGAAAACTATTTCAGCTAATAATTTATATGTTTTGGTCTTCCAGAAATATGAAACAAAGGGGTTAAAAAAAACTACAAGCCTGGTGTTTGTGGAAGATGTTGTGCTAGTGAACCAAGGTATCAGTATATACTACCGAGGCTCAAGTGCTAATGCATTGTGAAATTCAGTCAAAGAACCATCCACTGGTCAACCCTGCTTTGCATGCAAAAAGGATCTCTTGTTCCGAGTGCTGGAAGCAAGTGAGTTGGAGGAAAACAAAAAAAATTAGGACTCTCTTGCTCTGATTGCTGGGGACATCCCATCTGGAGCCACAATAACTTGGGGAGCCTTTCCCAGGATCTAGTCATAACAGTGTTGTGTGTATAGTATCAGGCTGCAATTAATGTACAGCAAAATCTCTCAAATAGCATTGTGAAAAGGATTTGCAGATAATGAGTTTTAACGACACTGGTGGACGTGTTGGTATTTACCAAGATATCTGGGCTAATTCCACCCTTCCTTTTCAAAATGGTGCAGGAGATCTTTACTTTCACCGAAGGGAACAGCCAGGGCCTGACCTTGATATCTCATGAGAAAGACAATAGTGACCCTGAGAGATAAATACTGAATCTGGCAGTAATGACACAGAAATATTTCAAATGAATGAATCATTGATGATGCAATCATTCATCTCCCTGATGTTTGTAAGTTCCTTCAGAGTATAAATTGCCAGCTATATAAATGTAATGTAAATATGGCTACATTACAACAGGGCTACACATTAGAAGTCTTTCAATGGTTCAAAAACACTCTGAGACATACTGAGATTGTGAAAACACTGCTATGCCAATTCAAGTTTCCGTTTTCCTATGTTTTGCCTCATGTCTGATAGCTCTGAAAGTCTAGAATCATAGATTCACACAGTTCAAAAAGTCTAGGAGGTAATTCGCAAACATTTCAACCAAACATTGCAGGAGAGACTAACCCTGTTTGTATCCAACATCAACAAATAACCACTTTCTGGCAAGAGCTATTGATCAGGATCAGGAATTGGGATACTGGCTGATTTTCCTCTCAGGCCAGAGTTGCTGGAAGCAATTGTAAAGTTCCCATTGTCATGTGAGTTTGATGCTCAGTAAATTCTGCACTGACCTGGGTCTGGCCACATTTGTACACCTTCGTGCCACAGTATATTTGATAGATAATTGTGAGCTCTCAAACAATTTTGATTAAAGTTACTTAGAATTCCTACTGATGTTGGTCTTGAGATCAGCTGATCATATTAAAACCTCAATACAAGCTTTTAGTTTGGAATGATTTGTAAAGTTCTCCAACGGTTTAAAAGTTTTTAGTTGGAGTGAAGACAGAAAGAATTTAACAATTTGGTATTAAAAGTTGACACGTGGATGGTCATAGAATCGTAGAGATGTACAGCACGGAAACAGACCCTTCGGTCCAACCCATCCATGCCAACCAGATATCCCAACCCAATCTAGTCCCACCTGCCAGCACCCGGCCCAAATCCCTCTAAACCCTATCTATTCACATATCCATCCAGATGCCTTTTAAATGTTGCAATCATGCTAGCCTCCACCACTTCCTCTGGCAGCTTATTCCATATTCGTACCATCCTCTGCGTGAAAAAGTTGCCCCTTAGCTCTCTTTCATATCTTTCCTCTCTCACACTAAACCTATGCCCTCTAGTTCTGGACTCCCCCACCCCAGGAAAGAGACTTTATCTATTTATCCTATCCATGCCCCTCATGATTTTATAAACCTCTATAAGGTCACCCCTCAGCTTCCAACACTCCAGGGAAAATAGCCCCAGCCTATTCAACCTCTCCCTATAGTTCAAATCCTCCAACCCTGGCAACATCCTTGTAAATCTTTTCTGAACCCTTTTGAGTTTCACAACATCCTTCCAATAGGAAGTAGACCAGAATTGCACGCAATATTTCAAACATGGCTTCACCAATGTCCTGTACAGCCTCAACATGACCTCCCAACTCCTGTACTTAATACTCTGACCAATAAAGGAAAGCATACCAAATGTCTTCTTCACTATCCTATCTACCTGTGACTCCACTTTCAAGGATATATGAACCTGCACTCCAAGATCTTTTTGTTCAGCAACACTTGGTAGAACCTTACCATTAAGTGTATATGTCCTGTTAAGATTTGCTTTCCCAAAATACAGCACCTTGCATTTATCTAAATTAAACTCCTTCTGCCACTTCTCAGTCCATTGGCCCATCTGATTAAGCTCCCGTTGTAATCTGAGGTAACCTTCTTAGCTGTTCACTACATTTCCAATTTTGGTGTCATCTGCAAACTTACTAACTGTACCTCTTATGCCCGCATCCAAATCTTTTATAGAAATGATGAAAAGTAGTGGACCCAGCACCAATCCTTGTGGCACTCCACTGGTCACAGACCTCCAGTCTGAAAAACAACCCTCCACCATCACCTTCTGTCTTCTACCTTTGAGCCAGTTCTGTATCCAAATGGCTAGTTCTCCCTGTATTCCATGAGATCTAACCTTGCTAACCAGTCTCCCATGGGAAACCATGACAAACGCCTTACTGAAGTCCATATAGATCACACCCACCACTCTGCCCTCATCAATCCTCTTTGTTACTTCCTCAAACAATTCAATCAAGTTTGTGAGACATGATTTCCCACGCACAAAGCCATGTTGTCTCTCCCTAATCAGTCCTTGCCTTTCCAAATACATGTAAATCCTGTCCCTCAGGATTCCCTCCAATAACCTGCCCACCACCAACATCAGGCTCACTGGTCTATAGTTCTCAGCTTGTCCCTACCACCTTTCTTAAACAGTGGCACCACGTTAGCCAATCTCCAGTTTTCCAGCACCTTACCTGTGACTATTGATGATATAAATATCTCAGCAAAGGGCCGAGCAATCACTTGCCTAGTTACCCACAGAGTTCTAGGGTACACCTGATCAGGTCCTAGGGATTTATCTACTTTTATGCATTTTATGACATCAGCATTTCCTCCTCTGTAATATGGACATTTTCAAGATATCACCATCTATTTCCCTACAGTCTATATCTTCCATGTCCTTTTCCACAGTAAAGACTTGTTTAAAATACTTGTTCAGTATCTCCCCCATCTCCTGCAGCTTCACACAAAGGCCTCCTTGCTGATCTTTGAGGGCCCCTATTCTCTCCCTAGTTACCCTTTTGTCCTTAATGTATTTGTAAGAACCCTTTGGATTCTCCTTAACTCTATTTGCCAAAGCTATCTCATGTCCCCTTTTTGCCCTCCTGATTTCCCTCTTAAGTATACTCATACTGCCTTTGCACTTGTCTAAAGATTCATTTGATCTATCTTGTCTGTGTTTGTTTAAGAAAAGATATACAATCAAACGTTGCCTGAGGGTGTAAATTCGGTGGCTGTCCATGTGTGGATTTGGAATGTTGCACCTAAAAAATATCAAGGGAACTTCAAACAGCAGCACGTCAATGGGAAAGATGTCATTCAAAAAACTGAATAGTGATCTGCTATGAATTATGGCCCAGATAAAAGGTTGAGACAAGTTAAAAGAAAGGTGCCTTCTAGCCAAAAGACGTGTTGCATTTTATCCTTCCAGGAATATTTCAGAAAAGATGTTAAAAACCAACCACAACCTCTGGTCTCTGATACTTGTGTGCTAGCTTTCAGGTGAAGCTCTACTTGCTATTGTCGACTGTGAAGGCTTCACAGCTGACAACTTCCACTAGATGCCCTTGTGTATGCAGGTAAAAACCTTTAAAGTAACTGCTAGAATCTCCAAACACTCATTAAACTGCCAAAGCGAAGACGGCCAGAATTATCACCCTAACAGCAGCAGCGTTTCACAGTCTAATTGTCATAACAAGCCAAAGGATTATGAATATATATTTCTTTTTTTTAGACTTCTTTGGATTTTTAATATGTGTGTTTATCATATTTTATTATCTTTTCTCATGAAGCTAATAAATTCAATCTATCTTTAAATCAAGAAAATCAGGTTAAAATGGCTCTTTTTAAACATAAACATAGAGTGTATCCACAAGGGAAAGGGGTCCTTTTTAAGTTAAACTTGTTTGACAAACCAAGGGAGGGTTGCATAAGTAGGGTGCTCACCCAGGACCATCACAAACTTGGGATGCTCAATATAGGGGTCAATCGTAACACCAGTGGCATGTTTTTGAAGGATTTGCAGGTTGGTATTCAAGCAATATGACCATATCATGGATGCACATTCCCTGGCCATAAGATTCTGCGGTGGGATTCATACCTGGCACATCTGGCTCAGAGGCAGGGACACTAAACCGTGCACCACAAGATCTCTTTGGGCTAACACATATTTGAATCAAATTGAAAGCTGTTTTACTTAGTCTTATTATCTCATTACACAGACTTTCATCGTATTGATAGAACAGTTGATCTTTGCTGATTGTTCTGCTTCATTTTGCTGTTGATTTATGATGAAAGTTATTAATGCCTAAAAGGCAAAAACTTGTCTTTATATAGTTCAATGTCGTAAAACATCACAAAGGAGCATTACCAAACAAAATTTGATAGTGTAAAACGATATATAGAGCAGTGACCAAAAGCTTGGTCAGAAACATAGATTTTAAAGAATGCCTTAAAGGATGAGAGAGGCAAAGTAAGTTGGAGGAGGAGGAGGGGGGGAAACCCAAGCTTAGGGCCCCACTCATGAAAGAATTTGATCTGTAATCCTATACACAATAATATTAGCCACTTTGAACAAAGTTAGGTATCGTGGTGTTAAATCATATTAATCCAGTAAACAGATTTTTATAAATGAGGACATTGTCAGCTAATGGAACATAACTCTGCAAGGAAGGAATGTTTCATTCCCTGATCTGTGCAGCAGAGACTATTTAATAAGTTCCCAACAGCTAGGGTACTGAAAGAGAAGATCATGTTTAAAAAACACCCAAACCCACAACATATCTCTAATACCAGTACAACCAATATGAGCATGTTTTAAGTGATACTTTGATCTATGTTGTTCTTTTAAGTGACAATTTCACTCACGCCATCACAAATTCGACCCCATTAATTCAGAAGGGAGCATAAGGCAAGTCAGGTCAGGTAAACCTGTCAGTTCAAGATCAGTCACTGTCGGGATGGAGTTAGAGGAATCCAGTGTCCAGACACAGTTCCAATGACATTTTTTATTCATTTGTGGGACATTATTCATTGTCTGTCACTTGTGTGACATGAATGTTACTTGCCATTTTTAAAACTAAACCTGGATAATGTTCAGATCTTGCTGCATTTGGTCATAGACTCTTCAGTCTGTGAGAAGTCATGAACATTGTGTAATTATCACCAAATATCAATGGGGAGTGATGGTCTAGTGGTATGACTGTTAGAGGTAATGCTCTGGGGACCTGGATCTGAATCCTGGCATGGTAGATGTTTGAATTAAAAGTCTACTGCTGACCATGAAACAACTTTTGGGGAAAGCCCACCTGTACTTCAGGGAGGGAAACTGCCATCATTACCTGGTCTGACCTTCATGTGACTCCACAGCCACGGCAATGCGGTTGACTCTGAACTGGCCCTCTGGGCAATTAGGGATGCACAATAGATGCTGGCCTAGCTAGCAATGTCCTCATCCTGTGAATGATTTTTTAAAAAATCCTCACTTCTGACCTTACTTGGGCAACTATGTACTTACTGAGCTAGTTTAAAATTTTGAGGATGCTGTTAGCACAGTGGTAAGGCAAGCATCTAATAACATTGTCTGCATGGACGTCCAGGAAGTTCTTAACATGATATGGTCTACTTTCAGCACAGCCAACAACCTCTGAGTTTGAAATGGCTGAACAAACCACTCATCTGTATCAATTACTATGAAGTCTCAATAAAGAAATGAAACCAGATAGAAAGCCCGCTATCAATCGAGGCACCAGAAAAGACAACAGCAGAAACAGACCTGTCAACACTGTAAAGTCCTCCTTACTAATGTCTGGGGGTTACTGCCAAAATTAGGAAAATTGTCTCACAGTCTTGTCAAGCAACAGCCTGACACAGTCATACTCACAGAATCATACCTGACATCATGTCCCACACATCACCATTACCATCCCTTGATGTCCTGTCCCATTAGTCTGACAGACCCAGCAAAGGTGGTGGCACAGTGGTATGCAGTCGGGAGGGAGTTGCCCTGGGAGTCCCCAACATTGACTCTGGACCCCATGAAGCCTCACAGCCTCAGGTTAAAAATGATAAGGAAACCTCCTGCTGATTATCATGTACCATCCTCCCTCGGATGACTCCTTCATGTTGAATGACATTTGGATGAAACACTAAGGGTGGCAAGGGTGCGAAATGTACTCTGGGAATGGGGCGTTTCAATGTCCACCACTAAGATTGGCTCAGCAGCAGCACTGCTGATCAGGCCCTAAAGGATATAGCTGCTAGAATGGCTCTGCGGCAGGTAGTGAGTGGACCAGCATAAAGGAAAAACATACTCGACTTCATCCTCACTAATCTGGTGGTTGTAGATGTATCTGTCCATGACAGTATCTGTAAGAGCAACCATTTCATAAATCCTTGTGGAGGAGAAGTTCTTCTTCACATTAAGAATAACTTCCACTGTGTTGTGTGGCACTGTCACTGTGCTAGGTAGGACAGACTTCCAGTAACTCAAGACTGGGCATCCATGAGACATTGTGGACCATCAACAACAGCTGAATTTTATTCTAGCACAACTTGCAATCTCATGGCCTGGCATATTACCCCATGAAACTATTATTATCAAGCCTGGGGATCAACCTGGTTCAATGGAGAGTGTAGGAGGTCATCCCAGTGCAACATTTCAAGAAGGTAACTCACCATCAGGTTTTCCATACAATTTAGAGAAATAATAACTCCATCCCAGGGTGGGACAGAACCTGGCACCATCACAGCAAAGAGAAAATGATCACCTCAAGAAGTCCCTAGCAAAGGCAATACATGCTGCAACCATCACCGGTGCTTGTGAAAACCTAACTGGTTCACTAATGTCCTTAAAGGAAGGAAATTTGCCTGTCCTTACTTGGCCCAGCCTATGTGCGTCTCCAGACCCACAACAATGAGGTTGACTCTTAACTGCCCTCATTATTAGGGATGGGCAATAAACACTGGCCTTCCCATGAATGGGTGTAAAAATGTAGAACTAGGATTCTATGGCTTTTTCAGAAAACAATTCTTCTGAGAAAGGGAAATCTGGGATCCTCTCCCCAGAATAAGCTGTTGTCATCAATTGGCAACTTCAAAACTGAGACTGATGGATATTTGTTCACCAGGGCTTTTTAAGGATCAAAACCAAGATGTGTGAATACAATTTCGGATATGGGTCAACCATAACTTATTTGGAAAGCAGAATAGCCTTGAGGGGCTGACTGGCCTTCTCCTTTTCCTATACTTCCAACTCTTCAGTAGAGGTCTTGTTTCCCTTCACTGATTAATTCAAGTACAGGTCATTCTGCTATAACATGCATTTTGTTAATGTAAATTCGTTATAACACGATTGATTAATTGGGGACTTTGCTTCTAAAGCCCAAAATTTTAAAGTGTGTATTGATTACAACACAATTCCTTCCCCATTAGTTTAAATGATGCTGCTATTATGCAATTTTCTTACAACACAGCTTTGCATGAGAACGGAACTTCCACGTTATAGCAGAATCGACTCTAACAGGTTTTTTCATTCTACCATGAGATGTGAGTGTTGCTGGCTGGACCAACATTTTTTGACCTTCCTTATAATTGGGGAATGCTTGGCCATTTCAGAGGGCAGTTAAGAGTCAACCTCATTGCTGTGGGCCTGGAGACACACATACGCTGGGCCAAGTAAGGACAGACAAATTTCCTTCCTTTCATGACATTAGCCATCCAGTTAAGTTTTTACAAGCACCGATGATGGTTGCTAGGGACTACTTGAGGTGATCATTTTCCTTTTGCAGTGATGGTGCCAGGTTCTGTCCCACCCTGGGATGGAGTTATTATTTCTCTAAATTGTATGTTCTGCTGATGTCTTTCCCACGGCTGTTATTCTACTGTCAATAGTGTCACAATGGAAGCTAGGCAGAAATGTAATTACTTTAGGATCAACGTCAACTGTGGAAAGTACCCATTCATTTTGAGATTCATATCTACAACTAGCAGTGCAGCTAATATCAATCCATTGGTGACATTCAGTTAGCAACCAGACAAGTTAAAAGTGCATGCAGCATTGATATTTTCAGTATGTTCTGCGCACCAGAAGAGGGAAGAACATTCGGGAGGAATTCCTCTAATCAGAGAATGATGAGAATGTGGAACTTGCTACTACATAGAGTGGTTGGCGCAAATAACATAGATACAGTTAAGGGGAAGCATGATAAACACATTACATGGTGAGTGATTCAGAAGACGCATAGTGGGAGAAGGTACACATGAAGCAGAAATATCAAAATAGACGTAAACTAGAAATAAAAGTTGCTGGAACGCCTCATTCCGTATTCCAATGAAAGGTCATTGACCGAAAACTTTAACTTGGCTCCTTTCTCCACAGATGCTGCCAGCCCTGAGTATTCACCAGATTTTCTGCTTCTATTTTAGAGTTCCAACATCCATAGTATTTTCTTCTGTAGAGTTGCTGAACTGAATAGCCTTTTTCAGCCTTTACAGGTTTTCTAATTCTCTATATTAATTTTTGGCATAATACCACAATACTGGATGGAATCCGAAAGACACAAGGATTGCAGATTAGAACACACAGAGTTGAGAAAGTTAAGGGGACATTCACTGATGGGTTCAAATTTGTGAAGAGTTTTTGTAGGACATAGTTACAGGCGTTCCTTAGGGTGGTGTCCTAGACTGAGCCATCTTTAGCTGCTTCATCAATGTCTATACCAAATGTGACCAAACAATGATCAGTTCCACTAGCAACTCTCCAGATAATGAAGTAGTCCACACCCACAAGTTGAAGGACCTGGATAAATAGCAAGTTGCATTTGTACCACACAAGTGCCATAGCATTGATTTGGTTAAGACTATAAGACCATAAGACATAGGAGCAGACGTAAGGCCATTCGGCCCATCGAGTCCACTTCACCATTCAATCATGGCTGATGGGCATTTCAACTCCACTTACCCGCATTCTCCCCGTAGCCCTTAATTCCTTGTAACATCAAGAATCTATCAATCTCTGCCTTGAAGACATTTAGTGTCCCAGCCTCCACTGCACTCTGCGGCAATGAATTCCACACGCCCACCAATCTCTGGCTGAAGAAATGTCTCCGCATTTCTGTTCTGAATTTACCCCCTCTAATTCTAAGGCTGTGTCCACGGGT